>NC_136794.1:46349842-46487342 GCF_951216825.1 Electrona antarctica
GTGTTCATGTCTAGACCGTTCTCCTGTTGAGCGCTGTGTTCATGTTTAGACCGTTCTCCTGTTAAGCACTGTGTTCATGTTTAGACCGTTCTCCTGTTGAGCGCTGTGTTCATGTTTAGACCGTTCTGCTGTTGAGCGCTGTGTTCATGTCTAGACCGTTCTCCTATTGAGCGCTGTGTTCATGTCTAGACCGTTCTCCTGTTGAGAGCTGTGTTCATGTTTAGACTGTTCTCCTGTTGAGCGCTGTGTTCATGTTTAGACCGTTCTCCTGTTGAGCGCTGTGTTCATGTCTAGACCGTTCTCCTGTTGAGCGCTGTGTTCATGTCTAGACCGTTCTCCTGTTGAGCGCTGTGTTCATGTCTAGACCGTTCTCCTGTTGAGCGCTGTGTTCATGTTTACACAATTTAGGCCTGACCTTCGCCCTGAAAGAATATATATTCAAAGATTTGTGCCGCATTTTTTTTTTTCAAAAATAGCAGCCCTACAAGCTCATAGCGCGCCGGTAGATCTGCTTGTAGATGATGCTTGTAGATCTGCTTGTAGATGATGCTTGTAGATCTTAGCTAAAGCATAACATAACGCTTAGTTAAAACACCTAAAGGGGTTCCCGCCCAGAATGGGTTAGAGTGGCACAGCAGCTCCAAGTGGGACAATGTTCTCTTTTTTCTTTCTTGCCAACGCCAGTGATGATGAGCAGCTGTTGAGGGACATTGACACAGATTTACCTGAGACCAGTGTTCATTTTGACAGCAAAAAATCTGGATCATGTGCAGCACTGTAGCCTAAAGGAGGAAGGTTGAGTCGTGTATAAGTACACCCAGAATGGATTCTAAAAAATCCTGCTAAATCATGACCCATGTTTTCTGAAAATAATAATAATTATTATTTACGAAAAAAGTATGTTGTGCACAGACCATCATACTCCCAGTGAGCATGAGGACACGGGTTACAATCTAAGACTCTCTTCGTCTGTCTGTCTGTCTGTCTGTCTGTCTGTCTGTCTGTCTGTCTGTCTGTCTGTCTGTCTGTCTGTCTGTCTGTCTGTCTGTCTGTCTGTCTGTCTGTCTGTCTGTCTGTCTGTGTGTCGCTCTCTCTCTCTCTCTCTCTCTCTCTCTCTCTCTCTGGTTTCCTGTGCCTCTGTACTACAGCTGAAAGGAAAGCCTTAAACAATGCTTCTAATAAAGCAGGTCTGATCTGTGTGTGTGTGTGTGACTGTGTGTGTGTGTGTGTGTGTGTGTGTGTGTGTGTGTGTGTGTGTGTGACTGTGTGACTGTGTGTGTGTGTGTGTGTCATTGTCGTGGTCCTGTGAGCATCTGGCTGTGGTTCTGCCCGAAGGCATCGGTGGGTATAGGATGGTGCTGGAGAGGATTCTAAGGCAGAGGGGTGCTTAGTCACAGCGCCCCATGCACGCTGACCCCAGAGCGCAGAGGGGTGCTTAGTCACAGCGCCCCATGCACGCTGACCCCAGAGCGCACTGTAAAAGACACACTCTCAATTGTGTGTTGTTGGCTGCCAGCCTGCCACCCTACGGGGGAGGGGGAGGGTCGCCTCCCCTCCCCGGGCCCCTCGCTGTATGAATTATCTCATCAGTTCGTCTGGGTATGATGAGGAGCTGAGTAATCGGATTGTTTTGTGGCTAAATATACTTCTGACCCAGTGACTGATTTGTTCTGCCCTTTTTTTTATGTGTATAAGCCCCACATGGCACTGGCACGCATGTACTAAAAGAGGCTGTGTGTGTGTGTGTGCGTGCGTGCGTGGCGTGCGTGCATGCGCTATTCCAAGGTTGTTTTTGTTACCTTACCCAGCATGGTTCCTTTTCCTTCCATGCCTTATTCTGTTTCCTTGCCTTTCTTTCTTTCCTTCTTTCTTTCCTCTTATTAAGTAATCTTCTACATGTGTGTTGTGTTGTGTCTGTGTGTGTTTTATTTTTTATTTTTATTTTAGGTTTCTGCCCGACAACAGCGTTAGACAGTGTGTATATATACGTTTAGTTTGTTTGTTTGTTTCTATTGGATATAATAACATGCCCAAAACCTGGGGGTTGAAAGCGGTGAACAGAACTCACTCACTGGTGTGCTGCTTTGCGTGCCAAGTAGAAATGTCCGGGACGAGTTATCACGGGGGAACTCGTGACTCGGTCTTCCCCCAGACGGGGAAGTGCAACTTCCTTATTGCGTCTTCATTTGTTACTCCACACAACGAGACGGTTGTTCGGGATATAATGGGGTTATGATTATCGTCTTGTTTTCATACATTTTATAGCTCGCCCTCTCCTGGGGATTATATCAACACAACGTCCCTCCCCTTCTTCACCCTGCGTCGTGTTTTGTAGCCTCCAGTAGCAACACAGAACGCACACTTTCATAAAGTCGTGGCCAGATGTGCCACATCGGTTGGAAATCGAAACCCTCTGGGGGGTGTGTGTGTGTGTGTGTGTGTGTGTGTGTACGTTAGTGCGTGTGTGTCTGTGTGTGAGTGAGTGTGTGCGCGTGTGTTTGCTCCATGCCCGACTGCACCTGTAGTTTAGAAATCAATCTCTACCGGCAATGATTTTCCTTTCTCACTGTACACTGTGTGCATATTTGGCCCCTTGCTTGTAGACCTGTCACAATTATTGCATAATTGGCCAATAACAGTTATTTGAGATGGTCATAATGTTGATTAGTTACCATGTTCAATTGTTCATATATTTTCAAACGTTTAAAACAATCACACCCTTGTGAACTGAGTGGTGCAACTCCCCTCTCCCCCTGCCTCTCTCTCTCTATCTCTCTCTCTCTCTCTCTCTCTCTCTCTCTCTCTCTCTCTCTGTCTGTCATTAGCAGGCAACAGTGCAACACTATCTCTCTCTCTGTTTCTGGCACAACAGCGCCACTTGTGCCCCTACTGGTACTAAACATAGTAACATAGTCCCATAGGGACATTGCTGTTCCTTGGAGTGGTTGCACCACTCAAAAAACAGAGTGGAAATGCCAGATCTACAAACTCAGAACGTGTCGCAATGTGACACGTTCTCAGCATGACGTTCTCTCAATGAGAGCTTGTAGATCGGCTATTTTCAATCGATTTTCTACACATTTTGAACTTGTGAAATTGGACATTCTGCAATATGAATACTTTTTCTTTTAGTACTTTTAAGTACATTTTGATTGACAAAGTAGTTCTTAATTGCAGTATTGGTACTTTTACTTAAGTAAAACAATTGAGTACTGTTTCCACCACTGCCATCACCACCACCTGGGCCGTAGTATAGAGCGACAGGAAGGAGTGTCTTCCCCGGGCCGGTTCAGCACGCCGGGCGGATGTCCTGAGAGCCTGCCGTGCCGTGTGGTCTCTAGAGGGGGTGAGCTTACACGCCGAGATCACAGGCTACTGTACAGCCCAGGACACCCTTCCCCCGCCACCCCCGTATACACACAAACATGTCATACTGGCTGGATTAAATTTAGCACAGAACACTGACTGGACTGGACACACAGTTGACCCATTGTCAGGCAGAATTTAAAAAAATAAATAAAAAGAAGAATGAGATGTTTTTGCAGAGCTGCTGCTAGAGACACGGCTTTACTGTTGTGTGTGTGTGTGTGTGTGTGTGTGTGTGTGTGTGTGTGTGTGTGTGTGTGTGTGTGTGTGTGTGTGTGTGTGTGTGTGTGTGTGTGTGTGTGTGTGTGCGTGTGCGTGTGCGTGTGCGTGCGCTCTTCCGTTCTATTTTAATATCACGGCCTCCCGCCTTGGCCAAACACCCCCGCTATCAGAAAGACGATCATTACTTTGGGCAGGGCCTGTCTCGGCCCATTAGCAGGGCGGGTCATGCTCCTACCAGACCCATACATTTATTATATAACTTCATTAGTAGCTATAAATCATGTCCTCAGTCGGCATGCCTCAGAGAACGCCCCGCCCATCTTCACATGCAGGGCACAGGCAGATCACCCCCCCCCCCCCCCCGGCCCGGACCACCTCCTACTCCTTAGTATGACTAACGGCCCAAGACGAGGAGAAAAAAAGGGCTGAGGGGGGCTATTTTCTGCACGCTTACCTCATGCCCAGTGTGGCTTTGCGCTCACCGCTGCCACGAGCAGCTCCAAATTACAGCCTGGCGGCTTGGTGTAATGGTGGTTGTACCGAGCACCGCTGCTGCTGCTGCTACTGGCACACGGCCCACAGGCCTTTTGCTCTGCCCTCCTGCCACCCTGCCCTCCTGCCACCCTGCCCGGAGGTTCCAGCCCTTTACATTTTGTTTAAGAGAGTTTGTTGGGTCTCAGGACTTGCAGTGGTCACTGCTTCATAACCTAGTTGCCAGGGATTGGCTGTGTTCTTGGTCCGCTCCCTCCCCTACACCAAACCTCTTCACGGAAAACAACAAATAAAACAATGTATTCATTTTTTTGCTTTTGAAGTGGTTAGTCTTCTGCCTTAGATGGTGACCTCATTTTGCCTGCTCACATTTTCTTGCCTTACTCAAATCGGTGAAATGCCTCCTCCTATCGTCCGCATCTACTTTAAAAGTCCTGATGTTTTACTTATAAATGGAGCATTTATATGATGGTTTGGCCACCCACCCACCCACCCGGCCGACAACAGCTGTGTGTTCTGGTTAGGTCTAATTCGGATTTTATTTTTCTCTTTCTCTATCTGCTTTTTAGTTTTTGCCACAGAGTGTGTGCTGTGTGCACAATGCAGAGAAAAAAAATAGAAGAAATGTTATTATTTCTTTAGCCCGTTTGGTTTGCTATGCAGGTGTTTGAACTGTGCCCCCTTTGGCCCCTGCCTGTGTTGGGACCCCTTGTCGTCGTCCCCCCTCCCCCTTTGGCCCCTGCCTGTGTTGGGACCCCTTGTCGTCGTCCCCTCCCCCTCCCCCCCGGCAGCAGCTTGCAGGTCCATTCATATTGTGATCCTGGTCCTTTCATATTCATATGACCAGCAGCCCTGTGTAAAGAAGGGACATGGTGTGTCACGTCAGCCAATGACATATCATTACATTTGGCAGAGCTTCCTGACAGCGAGCGGACCTCCCACTCCTCTCTCCCTCCCTCCTAGACCCTCCCCTGTCCCAGGCAGGAGAACACCCCCTGTCTCCCTCCTTCCTTTCCTTCCTTCCTTCCTTCCTTCCAGTGGTCCTCTGGGGGACGGCTGGATATTTAATTGTGTGATGCTTTGCTCTTTGTGGCGATCATGTCAGGCAGCAGCTCTTTGTGGCGATCATGTCAGGCAGCAGGGCTGTTTGCACAAAGCGCAGACAGCTGCCCTGCACTTTTCAGCCATGACGTAATGTCATCCCGTCTCTCACCGCTATAATGCGTACGGCAACACCAAGCAGTGTTGGGTTTGGACGGGGGGGCGACCGCACCACACACCGCAGCTGGGACAGGAGGACAAAGCCTGGCTGAGAGGATGGGTGGGTGGGCGGTGGGACTGGGCTTGGAGGGGTGGAGTTGTGGGCGGTGGGACTGGGATTGGAGGGGTGGAGCCCTCCGTGTTGGGTGTAGATGGGGAGATGGATGGCTGAGGTTTGGGACTGGAACAGGGGTTGGGGATTGAGAGAATGGGATGGAACCGAGGACTGACGTTGGATATGGTTTCTGTCGGGGCGTAAACCTCGTATCTCCGATTCTCCGATTCTCTGGTGTGTGTGCGTGTGTGCGTGTGTGCGTGCGTGCGTGCGTGGGTGCGTGTGTGCGCGTTAATGAATGCCCTACTTGACCATACAACAGCATCACACAAAAAGTATCAACATTAGCAGTTGAGATTGTCGATCTGCTATTTTAGTTTTTACATTATGAGGTTTCCACCCTTTTTATACAAAAGATGTGATTGGGTCTCCAAGTTTCACGCACGCACACACGCACGTCACACACACAATTTATATTTAGTACATTGTTTATTTATTGTTGTTACTTTTTGAGGGGCGCTAGCCCCTCGTATATACAGGTTTAATGTTTGTTTTTCCTTAAACAAATATTAAAAACGCCATTGACATGAACAGAGAAATACAAGGCAAATGAGGTTTACTAGATGCTACCATGTTACATCACAGCACACACACACACCATAGTACGTCATGACCACATTTTCTGCTGCACAATTCCCAGACCCACAATTAACTCCAAGGGAAGCCACATGGAGAGATAAGAATGGCCTGGATCACTCTAGACTAGTCCAGGGCTCCCACGGTCATGACATTCCTGGACATATTTTGAAAAAAAAAACGTTTTGTTTGCCAGGTTTGGAAAATGTGTGGATATTGTCTCTGTCATTATGTCCAAAACCGCTTTTGATGCTTTTGTGTGTTGCTGTATGACAGGGATGGACAACTGGCGGCCCGCGGGCCACATGGGGCCCACTAGGCTGTATGACAGGGATGGACAACTGGCGCCCCGCGGGCCACATGCGGCCCACTAGGCTGTATGACAGGGATAGACAACTGGTGGCCCGCGGGCCACATGCGGCCCACTAGGCTGTATGACAGGGATGGACAACTGGTGGCCCGCGGGCCACATGCGGCCCACTAGGCTGTATGACAGGGATGGACAACTGGCGGCCCGCGGGCCACATGCGGCCCACTAGGCTGTATGACAGGGATGGACAACTGGCGGCCCGTGGGCCACATGCGGCCCACTAGGTTAATACCAGAATACTGCTGTATGACAGGGATGGACAACTGGTGGCACGTGGGCCACATGCGGCCCACTAGGTTAATACCAGAATACTGCTGTATGACAGGGATGGACAACATGCGGCCCGTGGGCCACATGCGGCCCACTAGGCTGTATGACAGGGATGGACAACTGGCGGCCCGCGGGCCACATGCGGCCCACTAGGTTAATACCAGAATACTGCTGTATATGACAGGGATGGACAACTGGCGGCCCGTGGGCCACATGCGGCCCACTAGGTTAATACCAGAATACTGCTGTATATGACAGGGATGGACAACTGGCGGCCCGCGGGCCACATGCGGCCCACTAGGCTGTATGACAGGGATGGACAACTGGCGGCCCGCGGGCCACATGCGGCCCACTAGGCTGTATGACAGGGATGGACAACTGGCGGCCCGCGGGCCACATGCAGCCCACTAGGCTGTATGACAGGGATGGACAACTGGCGGCCCGCGGGCCACATGCGGCCCGCTAGGCTGTATGACAGGGATGGACAACTGGCGGCCCGCGGGCCACATGCGGCCCACTAGGTTAATACCAGAGTACTGCTGTATGACAGGGATGGACAACAGGCCCGTGGGCCACATGAGGCCCACTAGGTTAATACCAGAATACTGCTGTATGACAGGGATGGACAACTGGCGGCCCGTGGGCCACATGCGGCCCAGAATACTGATAAGTAGATTAGTAGCTTAATGAGTATTATTAATGTTTTTTTTTTATGTCCAATGTTTTTGTATTTAGCTCATAAAGTTAACATAATCATAATTAAAGGCATTTGAAATGAAATAAAAAGGTTACTTTTCAGGATTCCAATTCAAAAATAGCAAAAATGTATTCAGGATTTAAATTCAAATAATAGCAAAAATAGCTGATCTACAAGCTCAAAACGCGTCGCACTGCGACGCGTTTTGAGCTTGTAGATCGGCTATTTTTTGCTACGACAGTAATATGCAATGTGGCCCCTCTACAGAGAGTGTGGAAATGTAGTGGCCCTCTCCATCGTCAAAGTTGCCCACCCCTGCTGTATGATCAAGTCGTATAGTGACGGCTTCACTCGAGGCTGTCTTGGTGCATTGATATAGCACACTGGTTTAAGAAGCGACCTCATTATTGCAGCAGTGTGATTACCATTAGGGCCTGGAAATGACGCGGCTCCTTAACGAGGCAGTCAGCGGGTTTGCTGCTGCTCGCCAAGCAGTTCAGACGTAGTTCAGCAGCTCTGTCTGATCACACTCTCGTCTTCCAGAAGATGTTGCTCCTCCTCCTCCTCCTCTTCCTCTTCCTCCTCATACTCCTCCTCCCTCACGGTGGCCAGTGGTGGAAAAAGTACTCAATTGTTTTACTTAAAGGGGCATTCCACTCATTTTCAACATTTTACTATGTCATTAATATACCTTAAAGCTGTTGTGTGGAAATAATAAAAAAGTCCCCCCATTCTGTGTTTCCTAGAACTGTAAGTATGAAAAAAATCATTAACATGGTGAAACACATCTTGATGACATCAAGATGTGTTTCACCATGTTAATGATTTTTTTCAGATCTCCAGTTCTAGGAAACACAGAATGGGGGGGACTTTTTATTATTTCCACACAACAGCTCTAAGGTATATTAATGACATAGTAAAATGTTGAAAATGAGTGGAATGCTCCTTTAAGTAAAAGTACCCAAACAGCAATTTAGAACTACTCCGTTACAAGTAAAAGTACGGAATTGAAAATACTTGGTTACTTTCCACCACTGACGGCGGCCACAGTGACACCACTGTTGGATTTATTCCCCTCTCGTCGTCGACCTCCATCTGCAGCTTTGCATCCGTTCTGACATCAACTTGTGGTGTAAGAAACAAAATGCTCCTCCCAGCGTGATGCATCTCCCCCTCCCAGCGTGATGCATCTCCCCCTCCCAGCGTGATGCATCTCCCCCTCCCAGCGTGATGCATCTCCCCCTCCCAGCGTGATGCATCTCCCCCTCCCAGCGTGATGCATCTCCCCCTCCCAGCGTGATGCATCTCCCCCTCCCAGCGTGATGCATCTCCCCCTCCCAGCGTGATGCATCTCCCCCTCCCAGCGTGATGCATCTCCTCCCAGCGTGATGCATCTCCCCGGATTATGAATACTGATGTTTCCTCTTAAATCAGAACAGTGTTCGAGTGCCACATAATACATCCCAGAATGCACTTCATTTCCGACTGCAATAATTTGCCTCGATTTCGGGCGAAACACGACATTTGGAGACATATTCTGTATGCCCCCAAAGCAATACATATATAACTAGAAAAAGTGCCCTTCCGGGCACAGGTCTCCACCAGGAGGATAGGAGTGTGTGTGATGTTTGGCAAAATGTTTAGGAGGATGTTTTTTTTTGCAACTATTTTCTTCATTTTGTTGAGGAAATGCAGAGCCAGATCACTCATAGCATTTCTGAGGATAGAATTCTGGATGAGCAGGACATGTGCAGCATTTTGTACAAAACGGGCCACTCCTGAAAACTTTGGAAGGCAATCTTAGCCAATCAGTGTACAATCTGATAAATCCAACAGACTCGTCTTGATCACATGACTACAGAGATCATGTGTACCGATTGCCATTTCTTCATACGCCTTTGATGGGAATTGGATGATTTGAGGCATTTTGTTCCAAAAATGTGTTTTGCAAAAATCAACCTGTTGGTGGCGCTATAACAGGCCAATGTGAAAAGGATGGGATATATTCCTCAGCCTAGTAAGAAAATGTGTGAAAGATTTCACGTAAATTGCACGCTGCGTTCATGATTTGAGGCTATTGTTCAAAACGGGGCAATCTTGCTAACTGTGAAAGCCAATTATAGCCAATTAGGATGGAATATGAAATATCTGACAGATCCGACTTGCGCACATGACCATAGAGATACTGTGTAACGATTTGTGAGATTTTTGGACAGAATCTGGAGGAGTAATATAAAAAAATGTGTTTTTACAAAAGGCCTCCTGGTGGCGCTATAAAAGGCAGATGCGGAAAATGCAGGTCAAAGGTTTGTCCTTGGCCTCTAGGGAGTGTGCATGCAACGTTTCACGCAGATCGGTGCAGTTTTAGGTAAAAAATGTGAAAAGCTGCCTCATGGTGGCGCTATAACAGGCCGTTCTGGAAAATGTGGGGCAGAGGTTCATCGTTGGCATCCAGGGAGTGTGTGCAACACATCGACCGGGTTAACGGTGCCGGAGATTAGCTGTACACGGACGGACGGAAGGACGGACACACACACACACACACGGACGGAGTGCAAAACATACTCTCTCCCCATGCCTTCGGCCTGGTGGAGACAATAATAATAATCATATTTGAACTGGGGACCCCCATCCCTGACGAGCACTCGAGGAATTGTAGGCATTACATTTAGTTTGACTCCATTCCACAGATCTACAAGCTCACAATACCTTGCAGTCGCTCACAACGCGAGGCGTTCTGAGCTTGTAGATCTCCATTGGCTATGTTCACACTATTGTTGCCTCTCTCTTATATTGTTTGACAATTTGGCAATATTTCAACATTTTTATAGTATAGTTTGTTGATTGCTTGATTGATTTCTTTTTAAGGCATTGAAAAGGTCACTTCTCTGTCATCTGGGGACCCCCAAAAAAGCACGTGGGAACCCCCCTTGCGGTCCCAACCCACAGGTTGAGAACCACTGCTGTATGCAACTCCTGACACTGTGTGGCGTGTACAAAAATAAATAAAAAACATGGAATATGTGGGTGTCAGGCATTACTGCAGTCCGGAAACACTTGGTTGCATATAATTGTTTAATTAACCCATTCTGAACGGGAACCCGTTTTGGTGTTTTAACTAAGCATTATGTTATACTTTAGCTATTGAAAAATAGCAGATCTACAAGCTCATACGAGCTTGTAGGTCTGCTATTTTTGAAAAGTAGTAAAAATGCGGCACAAATCTTTGAATATATATTCTTTCAGAGCGAACGTTTTTTTTAATTTTGACGTCGGGTATAAATGGGTTAATGACATTACTCGCATAATTTAGAATAAAGACCTAGTCCCCCCCCCACCGCCGCAGGCAAAGAATTAAGCCAAATGACTTGGGAGTGATATTTTGACGCATTCTTCCACGATGACCCCAAAGCTGTGTTGATTATGTACTTGCCTCTGTGCCGACTTATGATTCTGTGAACCTGTGTTTTAACTTTTTAAACACTATTGTATGTTAAAATAACACAGCCTGTTGAAGTTATGACTGGAAGTTGAAGTTGTTCTTATTGGAGATATATATAACACTAGCATGTCTGAGAGGTAATTTTGTCAGTTTTTTTTTAGATTTTGAAGTTGATTATCTTAGGCCCATGAAGCTTTCAGAAGGTTCCCCTTCCTATTCTATCGTCTCAGACATTTTTTACATCTGAAAATTTTTTTAACCCCTTTTGGTGTTAGCATTATGTTATGCTTTAGCTATTGGAAAAATAGCAGATCTACAAGCTCGTAGCGCGCCACCGAGTGGCGCGCTACGAGCTTGTAGGTCTGCTATTTTTGAAAAATCGAAGAACGACTGACATTCAGAAAACTGTCAGGATGTAGAAGACATTTTTAGAATCTGATCTCAGGTCAAAAAGGGTTAAGCACATGTTACTTGTGTCTCATTTGACTTCAGTCATGCTAGTGAGTAGTTCATCCAAACAATTACTTATTTCATGAACATGTCATGAAGCCTTCAATTCATGGAGATTGTTTTTAGAAAATGAGTACTTCTTTTGCTGCGTAAACTACAGATTTAAGGCAGGAGTATTGTGTAGCACATTAATCATTTTCATAGATTACATAGACTTGTTTGACAGAAATGTGGAAGTAAACTGGACTTTTCACTCTGTACTCTTGCTTCCCTACACCACACCTCTTTGGCGAAAATAGCCACTCTACAAGCTCACAGTGGCTCGTGCTGCGAGGCGTTGTGATCGGCAATTGTTTTTACTAAAGTTCTCCTCAGAATAGCAATGCTAGGGTGCAAGGGGGTCTGCACTTCGTACCTTACTTTTTTCTGTTTACTCAAATTCTCTTTGCTGAAAATAGCAGATCTGTATGAACTTGTACATTGGCTATGTTTCCGCCAAAGCTTCGCCTAATATGACGATCCAGGTGGTCATTGGTCAATGAATCTCCTCGGGGGAGTGTTGTAGGCAAATGTCGGATCAACTTCACCTTTGGTGAAGTTAGTTATAATGTTAGTTATATGTGGATGCGCGCGCATCTTCAAAATGGCCGCAGCCAGTTGCTCACTCAATGTTTACGCGATAGCTTCATTAGCTACGATATGATCCGAATTAAACAATACAAACCCGAGAATCTCGGGTTTGGCGGGTGAGGGTACTAATTTACACCCTAGTGTTCCTCGTTTCCAGCGGGCAGACGGTTAATTATTTCTTTCCCATGTCCGTGTGTATATACGGACCCCGACGCTAGGGGATGTCATATCCCAGGTCCGTATATATACGGACCCCAATGTATACTCTGTCTATATAATGGTTGAGTCCCACGGAGGCTTTTAACATTGGTCCGGTTCCTATGGCAACGCCCCACTGCTCCAGCTATGGGATTGAAAATCTAATCACCGTGTAAAGCCAGTTGAAAGGAGGATTTTCAAACGTCCATAAATCGTAATCCAGGAGAGCTGTCCTTGGTGGATCTTCTGCTATCCAAATTTCGGATTTTAACTTGTGCCTTTGTACCGCGACACTCCCGCCATGTAAAAGCTTCTGACGAAAGGTAAACAGCGTGTGCTTATGCCAATGATACTCGAGTGTGTGTGTGTGGGGGGGGGGGGGGCGGCGGGCAAACTCCGACTCTTAAAGTGAACGCGTATGGTGGCACCTGGAACTGGGATTTATGCTAACAGCTAGCCGCAATAAAAGAGTTAATAGATCAAGGGTGTCAGCCAGGTTTTTCGAAGACGGGCAGAAAAAAATAAAGGGGGGAAACTTACATGCAACATTTCCCCCCACAATCGCAGCTATTATTAGTGGTGGCTCTGGAAAAAATTCCTGAGTAATGAATGTCGAAGTACAGACGGGTCGGGGGGGGAAAAACAGGAGACCTAGCGGGCTAATTTGAAGTCTCATGGGCTGCTAGCGGAGAGAGCTGGAGTCCTGTTCCAGCAGCACTAGCTCGCTGCTGTGTGTAGATGACTGTTTGCCTGCCAAATGTGAACTGTAAATACAGTATAGCCTCAGTCTAAGTAGGTTCCTCCTATGTGGAGATTGTGGGGTCTTGTACATGTAAAAATTCCTTCATCCCAAATGCCATTAAGGCACTAAATGATACCAAGTCTCGCTAGATTTGTTGTTTTTCATGTATTTGCCACTGTTGTCCTGCACTTCTTTTTGCCATGAAAAAAAAAATTGTGTA
Organism: Electrona antarctica; assembly: GCF_951216825.1. Taxonomy (NCBI): domain Eukaryota; kingdom Metazoa; phylum Chordata; class Actinopteri; order Myctophiformes; family Myctophidae; genus Electrona; species Electrona antarctica. The sequence continues at coordinate 46,362,893 of NC_136794.1, forward strand.
AGTGTTGTTTTTTTACTGGTGTTGAGACCGAAGACAAATTTCCACACGTGGACAATAAATGAAACTAACTAAGAAGAACCTTACCGTTGAAGCAGGGACCCCCTCCCCCCAACACACACACACACACACACACACACACACACACACACACACACACACACACACACACACACACACACACACACACACACTACATATTGTATAACATTGTGTTGAAAACATTTTCATGGATGGCTTCTTAGACTTTGTCTGAATTGACAAACAATATACTCGCAGTCAATGAGTTGCTCTATAACCAGTCACCATGTCAGTGATGCCCTCCCCTCCCCATCATAACGTTTGCATAAAGAGATAAGATAAGATCTTTATTGTCACTGTATGAGACATACAACGACATTCCGTTTAGTGCAGCACAACATATAACAGTATCAAGAGAGAACACAAAAGACAACGAAAAAACACTGATGGGGCTAAAACTTCATGGCATAAAACTGTTAGTCCGTCAGAGTCAAGTCATCTCAATCCATTAATACGTATTCTAATGCACTGTTAAAATAGTAGTAAAATACACCACACAATCACAAATTTAAATAGATGGAACAGAGTCCGAAGTTCATGTGCAAATTCATCATCAGTAGGGGGGGGGGGGACTATGGGGGAATATATTATATACTATTGCACTTGCCCATATGCTATTGCATACTATATACTATACTATACTATTGCATATTCTATATCCTATTGCATAAAGAGAAGAGGACAATGGCACGTCCTTCATTGTTGGAGATCCACTAATGTTGAAAGTGTTTATAATCTGCCCCAGTTTCCCCCACCGTGGCACTGCCTTGGAATGTAAAGTTTCCCCACCGTGGCACTGCCTTGGAATGTAAAGTTTCCCCCACCGTGGCACTGCCTTGGAATGTAAAGTTTCCCCCACCGTGGCACTGCCTTGGAATGTAAAGTTTCCCCCACCGTGGCACTGCCTTGGAATGTAAAGTTTCCCCACCGTGGCACTGCCTTGGAATGTAAAGGTTCCCCACCGTGGCACTGCCTTGGAATGTAAAGTTTCCCCCACCGTGGCACTGCCTTGGAATGTAAAGTTTCCCCCACCGTGGCACTGCCTTGGAATGTAAAGTTTCCCCCACCGTGGCACTGCCTTGGAATGTAAAGTTTCCCCCACCGTGGCACTGCCTTGGAATGTAAAGTTTCCCCCACCGTGGCACTGCCTTGGAATGTAAAGTGTGACAATGGACTTAAAGGGGAAAACCACCCATTTTCAACATTTTACTATGTCATTAATATACCTTAGAGCTGTTGTGTGGAAATAATAAAGTCCCCCCATTTTGTATTTCCTAGAACTGTAATTATGAAAAAAATCATTAACATGGTGAAACACATCTTGATGACATCATCAAGATGTGTTTCACCATGTTAATGATTTTTTTCAGACCTCTAGTTCTAGGAAACACAGAATGGGGGAACTTTTTTATTATTTCCACACAACAGCTCTAAGGTACATTAATGACAGTAAAATGTTGAAAATGAGTGGAATGCCCCTTTAATTTGTTTCTTTGTCATTGGCCGATTACATTATGTAATCTATCAGAAATCAACGTGCCTGGCATTGCCAGGGTTAATTATGCTCACAGCGCTCCACAAGGTGATGTGGCGCCGTGCAACGCGCCATGTTTTGGTGCCCAACATTGGCGTGGGTTATTGTGGCTGAGCAGGCCCTCTCTACATCCTTTTCCTTCCCTCCTCCTCTCCCTCTTTCTGCCTCCCCATCTCTCTCTCTCTGACTGAGCTCTGGTCTGACATGACAGACAGCCTCCCTCGCCTCCACTCTACCTCCCTCTCTCTCTCTCTGACTGAGCTCTGGTCTGACATGACAGACAACCTCCCTCGCCTCCACTCTACCTCCCTCTCTCTCTCTCTGACTGAGCTCTGGTCTGACATGACAGACAACCTCCCTCTCCTCCACTCTACCTCCCTTTCTGTCTCTCTCACTGATTGAGCTTTGGCCTGACGTCATACGTAACAGAACCCGTTTGCTAACCACGTAATTTGCACTGACATCAACCATTACCTAACAACACTGATTTGCGCTGATGGATCTCCATGGGTGTGTGTCCGTATTTGAGCATAATCCAAGCACACAGACAACTTGAACTTTTACAATTACCCTATAGGCCTATATGAGGATTAAATAGTGTATTTTTGGAGCCGACGCCAGTTTCCACAGTTCATTGGAAAGGTTTCACTTGCATCATTTTGGGAGTGGACTCTTCAAGCCAAAGCCCAGTGGCAGGCTGAGCCCTGCAGCCGCTAAATCAAGCTGAAAGTCACCCAAGCAAGTATGGTGGCTGTCCGACGTGTCCGTCCCACAGATGGGACCTAGTTTCTGTCACGCCATGTGCTATCGATCAGGGCTAGTCAGCAATGTGGCAAGGCACGATAATCTATCTGAACATTCACTAGCCCATTATATCCTCGTTTGCCCTAAAACAAACACACTGGAATAATGAATCCAGCAGGTTTTTTTGGAAACTCTGAATATTCCTGTATTTCTGCTGCTGACATTGATGTTAATATAATATGATAGAGAACATGGCCTTGGGTAAAGCCTGGCACACCCTACAAGCTCATAGCGTGCCACCGAGTGGCGCGCTACGAGCTTGTAGGTCTGCTATTTTTGAAAAATCGTGAAAATGTGGCGCAAATTTGGAATATATATTTTTTCAGAACGAACGTTTTTAACTTTAAATATCTTTGCTTCTGGGGAGGTCCCTGGAACAACATATTTTCAGATGGAGGTCGACGGCCAAATACAGATAATTCTGGGGGTCCTGACATAGAAACAGGTTTTTCAGAAAACTGTCATGATTTAGAATTTTGTAGAATCGAGCTCAGGTCTAAATGGGTTAAAACTGGGAGAGCATCTGTGTAACACTAAGAACGATGTAAGTTTAATGTGTGCGTTTGTGGTCTGTGTTGCAGTTATGCTCTGGCAGATGAAGCCTACCGCTCACTAAGGGACCAGGACAAGGACCAATGCATCCTCATCACAGGGGAGAGTGGTGCAGGCAAGACAGGTAAGAAAACATCTGAATTACCCTTTCCCCAAACAGTGGAGCTAGGTCCATGTTTGGGTCGTGAGTAAATATCCCCTTCCCCTTTATTTCTTTCAAAACACAAAAAAAAACAATCACTATAAATCATAGGGATGGAGCTCGTTACCCGATACCCGGAAAAACCCGATAACAAAGAAACAAGAGGAACTAACCAGGTGCTCAATGGAGGTAGCAGGATGTGATAATGATAAAAAGGTGCTCACACAGATAAAAAAACGGGATCAATACATGATGTCCCTGTACTGTGCTGTCACTGTACTGTACTGTACTGTACTGGCACACCCGAAATCACCATATATACAGTTAATATGTGCGTGTGTTTGTGTGTGTGTTAGTTTGCGCACAGGTGGTGAAAAACAACCATGCTGTTTTCGTGCTCAGACGCACCCAGCCACCCACCCACCCAGCCAGCTAGCCACCCACCCACACACACACATAGTCACTTAAGGAAGTGGTTGCACCACTTAAAAATGAGGAACGCCTTTATTGAATTAAAAGGCAACTGCCAACATGTTTCGACCTAACAGGTCTTCATCTGGGCAAAACCCGATAACAAGCTTGAGTACCCGGTATCAATAAGCTTTGGGCTTATCAATCCTGTTATCGAGCATAGCGGCACATTTTTCTTTTAAGGTTTAAAATGTAGTGGAAACAGCCGATCTACAAGCTCACAACGTGTCACTTTTGCGTCACCGGGAGAAGTCAAATTTCTCTTTTGGTCTCGAGCTAGAAAGCTTGGGAACCGCATAACATCATCAACGTTGGATGTCACTGTCATAATTAGGAATTATATGTTATGTTTGGATCTTGAATGTACACCAAACTGTAAGAATAACCTCATGCAGAATCTGGAAAATGAACAGCTGTAGATAAATGGCAGTTGTCAGTATTAAATGTCCGACCTAACGTGAGTATTTGGCAGACACACGCACGCACGCACGCAAGTGGAGAAACTCTCAAAAACTGTGGGTGTTGTGTATGATCTAGTCAAAATCAAGGGTAGAGGGTCGCACACACCAAGACTGCAGTTCAAATAGTTTATTTCATATTTGAAACAATGGACAAACGTTTCGGCTATCCAGCCTTCCTCACACTGATGAAGGCTGGATAGCCGAAACGTTTGTCCATTGTTTCAAATATGAAATAAACTATTTGAACTGCAGGCTTGGTGTGTGCGACCCTCTACCCTTGATCTTGATATGTTTTGAACGGGTAGCGCACCTATAGTCGGAGTGCGGTGGGTCATATGAAGAGTGTATGATCTAGTGAAATGGGCCAGGATGAATCGGTAGCATCCGTCCATTTGAGAGGTTCCCTTATCTTGACATAACTGGTCTGTACAGTGTGTACTTTAATCCCTAATATAACGATGAGGTCATGTCCAGGAGGGAAACCTCACATGCCATTCAGCAGGAATGTGGTGCTGTGTTGGCAGTACAGCAGTTCTCCCAGGTTGTGTTGGCAGTACAGCAGTTCTCCCAGGTTGTGTTGGCAGTACAGCAGTTCTCCCAGGTTGTGTTGGCAGTACAGCAGTTCTCCCAGGTGGGGCTGCTGTATTATTGAGTCTGCAGGGTGGACAGACAGTACAGCAGTTCTCCCAGGTGGAGCTGCTGTATTATTGAGTTGGCAGGGTGGACAGACAGTACAGCAGTTCTCCCAGGTGGAGCTGCTGTATTATTGAGTTGGCAGGGTGGACAGACAGTACAGCAGTTCTCCCAGGTGGAGCTGCTGTATTATTGAGTTGGCAGGGTGGACAGACAGTACAGCAGTTCTCCCAGGTGGAGCTGCTGTATTATTGAGTTGGCAGGGTGGACAGACAGTACAGCAGTTCTCCCAGGTGGAGCTGCTGTATTATTGAGTTGGGAGGGTGGACAGACAGTACAGCAGTTCTCCCAGGTGGAGCTGCTGTATTATTGAGTTGGCAGGGTGGACAGACAGTACAGCAGTTCTCCCAGGTGGAGCTGCTGTATTATTGAGTTGGGAGGGTGGACAGACAGTACAGCAGTTCTCCCAGGTGGAGCTGCTGTATTATTGAGTTGGCAGGGTGGACAGACAGTACAGCAGTTCTCCCAGGTGGAGCTGCTGTATTATTGAGTTGGCAGGGTGGACAGACAGTACAGCAGTTCTCCCAGGTGGAGCTGCTGTATTATTGAGTTTGCAGGGTGGACAGACAGTACAGCAGTTCTCCCAGGTTGTGTTGGCAGTACAGCAGTTCTCCCAGGTGGGAGCTGCTGTATTATTGAGTTGGCAGGGTGGACAGACAGTACAGCAGTTCTCCCAGGTGGGAGCTGCTGTATTATTGAGTTGGCAGGGTGGACAGACAGTACAGCAGTTCTCCCAGGTGGGAGCTGCTGTATTATTGAGTTGGCAGGGTGGACAGACAGTACAGCAGTTCTCCCAGGTGGGAGCTGCTGTATTATTGAGTTGGCAGGGTGGACAGACAGTACAGCAGTTCTCCCAGGTGGGAGCTGCTGTATTATTGAGTTGGCAGGGTGGACAGACAGTACAGCAGTTCTCCCAGGTTGTGTTGGCAGTACAGCAGTTCTCCCAGGTGGGAGCTGCTGTATTATTGAGTCTCCAGGGTGGACAGGCAGTACAGCAGTTCTCCCAGGTGGGAGCTGCTGTATTATTGAGTCGGCAGGGTGGACAGACAGTACAGCAGTTCTCCCAGGTGGAGCTGCTGTATTATTGAGTCTGCAGGGTGGACAGACAGTACAGCAGTTCTCCCAGGTGGGAGCTGCTGTATTATTGAGTCGGCAGGGTGGACAGACAGTACAGCAGTTCTCCCAGGTGGGAGCTGCTGTATTATTGAGTCGGCAGGGTGGACAGACAGTACAGCAGTTCTCCCAGGTGGGAGCTACTGTATTATTGAGTTGGCAGGGTGGACAGACAGTACAGCAGTTCTCCCAGGTGGGAGCTGCTGTATTATTGAGTCTGCAGGGTGGACAGACAGTACAGCAGTTCTCCCAGGTGGGAGCTGCTGTATTATTGAGTCTGCAGGGTGGACAGACAGTACAGCAGTTCTCCCAGGTGGGAGCTGCTGTATTATTGAGTCTGCAGGGTGGACAGACAGTACAGCAGTTCTCCCAGGTGGGAGCTGCTGTATTATTGAGTCGGCAGGGTGGACAGACAGTACACCAGTTATCCCAGGTGGGAGCTGCTGTATTATTGAGTTGGCAGGGTGGACAGACAGTACAGCAGTTCTCCCAGGTGGAGCTGCTGTATTATTGAGTTGGCAGGGTGGACAGACAGTACAGCAGTTCTCCCAGGTGGAGCTGCTGTATTATTGAGTTGGCAGGGTGGACAGACAGTACAGCAGTTCTCCCAGGTGGAGCTGCTGTATTATTGAGTTGGGAGGGTGGACAGACAGTACAGCAGTTCTCCCAGGTGGAGCTGCTGTATTATTGAGTTGGCAGGGTGGACAGACAGTACAGCAGTTCTCCCAGGTGGAGCTGCTGTATTATTGAGTTGGGAGGGTGGACAGACAGTACAGCAGTTCTCCCAGGTGGAGCTGCTGTATTATTGAGTTGGCAGGGTGGACAGACAGTACAGCAGTTCTCCCAGGTGGAGCTGCTGTATTATTGAGTTGGCAGGGTGGACAGACAGTACAGCAGTTCTCCCAGGTGGAGCTGCTGTATTATTGAGTTGGGAGGGTGGACAGACAGTACAGCAGTTCTCCCAGGTGGGAGCTGCTGTATTATTGAGTCGGCAGGGTGGACAGACAGTACAGCAGTTCTCCCAGGTGGAGCTGCTGTATTATTGAGTTTGCAGGGTGGACAGACAGTACAGCAGTTCTCCCAGGTGGGAGCTGCTGTATTATTGAGTCGGCAGGGTGGACAGACAGTACAGCAGTTCTCCCAGGTGGGAGCTGCTGTATTATTGAGTCGGCAGGGTGGACAGACAGTACAGCAGTTCTCCCAGGTGGGAGCTGCTGTATTATTGAGTCGGCAGGGTGGACAGACAGTACAGCAGTTCTCCCAGGTGGGAGCTGCTGTATTATTGAGTCGGCAGGGTGGACAGACAGTACAGCAGTTCTCCCAGGTGGGAGCTGCTGTATTATTGAGTCGGCAGGGTGGACAGACAGTACAGCAGTTCTCCCAGGTGGGAGCTGCTGTATTATTGAGTCGGCAGGGTGGACAGACAGTACAGCAGTTCTCCAGGTGGAGCTGCTGTATTATTGAGTCTGCAGGGTGGACAGACAGTACAGCAGTTCTCCCAGGTGGAGCTGCTGTATTATTGAGTTTGCAGGGTGGACAGACAGTACAGCAGTTCTCCCAGGTGGGAGCTGCTGTATTATTGAGTCGGCAGGGTGGACAGACAGTACAGCAGTTCTCCCAGGTGGGAGCTGCTGTATTATTGAGTCGGCAGGGTGGACAGACAGTACAGCAGTTCTCCCAGGTGGGAGCTGCTGTATTATTGAGTCGGCAGGGTGGACAGACAGTACAGCAGTTCTCCCAGGTGGGAGCTGCTGTATTATTGAGTCGGCAGGGTGGACAGACAGTACAGCAGTTCTCCCAGGTGGGAGCTGCTGTATTATTGAGTCGGCAGGGTGGACAGACAGTACAGCAGTTCTCCAGGTGGAGCTGCTGTATTATTGAGTTGGCAGGGTGGACAGACCTTAGAGTATATATTAATAGAGACAGCACCGGATTTCTCCTCCCATCCACTTGCATTAAGTTGCGCAAAAAGCGCATGAGGAGATTTCACTCCTCCTTCCCGGGTAGGAACAGAGTGCATTCTGGGATGGATTTGGCCAAATCGTGAACTCGCTGTGCCGTTGACTATCATTGCGCCGTTTGCGTGCGTTCACGTATGAAACATCAGCATTCACGTGTCATGGGCCCAATAACATGAACGTGCACAATGATAGTCAACGGACCAGTGCTGGCTCGAGCTGCAATGACAAATTCGGCCACTATGTCCATTTCGCCAGTCAGGGTTTCCTCCGGGTGCCGTCTCTATTAATATATACTACAGACAGACGCTGTTTGGAAGGCCACCCTCGACTCCATGAGCCAGTCCTACAGTACATCGATGTCACCATGTCAGGACTAGCTGATCTATAAGCTCACCCCGCACCGAAAGGGCGCCATCTATCGTAAACCACTGAAAACACAAAATCTCGTCTTTCTTGTATGTGGAAGAAATATACCTCGTATTTGGCACCCAAAGAGGTTAACCCATTTTGGGCGGGAACCCCTTTTGGTGTTAGCATTATGTTATGCTTTAGCTTTTGAAAAATAGCAGATCTACAAGCTCATAGCGAGTGGCGCACTACGAGCTTAACGACTGACATAGAAACATAGCTTTTTCAGAAAACTGTCAGGATGTAGAAGACATTTTTAGAATCTGATCTCAGGTCAAAATGGGGTAAGTGGCAGGGATGCTGTCCCTGCGCACACTCACAGCCCTTTTGTGCCATTGCTGGCCTTTTGGGAGGTGGGTGGAGTTGTGGTTTGTTAGTCCTCTCTCCAAAACCTATAATCCTCCGGACAGGTTGTGGTTTGTGTCAAAGCTGCCTCGGCATCATCGTTCATCATCTGCTGGGCCAGATGCTGAACTCCTGTGTGTGTGTGTGTGGGTGGGTGGGTGGGTGGGGGCACGTGTCTGTCTGCCAGCTGAAGGCTGTTGGATAGTGTGGGACAGCAGGGAGCCATTCGTTACAATGGGTGTCACTGCATTTGGACCTCATTAATCCATTTAGACCTGAGGACGATTCTACAAATGTCTCGACAGTTTTCTGAAAAACCTATGTTTCTGTATCAGTGGTGCTCAATATTTCAAGGACCCCAAAAATGATATGTAATTGGCCACCGACCCCCGTCTGAAAATGTGTTATTCCAGGAACCCCTCAGGATATATTTGAGTTAAAAACATTCGCTCTGAAAGAAGATATATTCAAAGATTTGTGCCCACATTTTCACGATTTTTAAAAAATAGCAGACCTACAAGCTCGTAGCGCGCCACTCGGTCTGCTATTTTTCAATAGCTAAAGTATAATATAATGCTTAAAACACCAAAAGGGGTTCCCGCCCAGAATGTGTTAAAGCGTGGCTGTCACCATCATAAGCATTGTGTAACGTTTAAATACAAATTACATTTCCTTTTTTTTTAAAGATTTGTTTTGGGGCTTTTATGCCTTTTGTTTATAGGACAGTAGACTGCCTGACTGTAAACTAAACTTGCACAGGGCAGATATGACGATTAACTTAACTATACAAAGAAATGGCTTATTTAATGATTTAATACTAAAAATAGTCCTGACGTAACTCGCTCATCCCTTCGATTCCCCTGGTTCGCGGAAGTAATTTCTCTATGGAGAATAACATGGGGTCATCTTAAAATCGTTTCATATAAGCATTGTGGTCCAAAAATAAACAAGCTGTCTCGGCGTTATTGTCAGGGAGGTGTCTCTGTATCGTTTGCAACAGTCAGTCACTCATATGATACAGTCTGCTTCTAGTGAAAATGTAACTAATTCAGTAGCAGTAACGATAACGTTTTCTCTGTCAGTTGATTCTTCATATCCATTATGAGTGAAGTGACCTGGATGATTTGTTTATTTTTCAAACACAGTTCTTATATGAGGCGATCTAAAATCCCCCTATGGGGATTATAATGCAAATAAAAAGTACACAAACCTGTGCATTTGCGCCCTCTACCGATATTGACTTCAGTGCTCTATAGCCGATCTACAATCTCGCAAAATGTCACATCGCTACACGTTGTTGTGATTGTAGATATGTTTCCGCTATGTGTATTTATTTTTTTGTTGTTTGTGGCTGTTTGTCTAGTATTCATTACAGCACCGATCTATCTTCTATCTGTTATGAAGCTGCTTGCTTGTTCCGTTCCTTTTGTCCTGAAACCTGTTGACTTATTAACCACTTATAGATGTATGAAACCCTAGGCTAATTTTGCAGTTTGTTTTCCAGTTCAGGTTACCAAAAAAACAAAACCAAAAAAAACATGGCAGCACAACATGCAGCTAATCAAATTAGTGATGAGATTTCAACTAGATTGAGTTTAGATCTAGGCGTGGTGCTCGGAGCTAGGGTTGTGCCGCCGTGCAAGCACAGACGGCAGTATAACGAGACACGTATCGCTCAGCGGGACTAATTGCTCGGAAACGAACGGTTCAGTATGCATATGCTTCTGTGTGTCTTCTTGTACGTTCGCTTGTCTTGGACTGAGGGTGTTTTTAGTCTTGTACATTGTTTACCAGCTCAGTGGCCTTGTGGTTAGAGTGTCCGCCCTGAGACTGGGAGGTCGGGGTTCGATCCCCGGCCGGGTCATACCAAAGACTCTAAAAATGGGACCCAGTGCCTCCTTGCTTGACACTCAGCATCAAGGGTTGGATTGGGGGTAAGTCCCTGTGACATACTAGCGTCATGTCCAGGGGGTGTACTTGTACATCAAGCTGCCTCACGCTACAGAAACAGGAGATAGGCTCCTGCCCTATGGGCCTCATGGCTACAGAAACAGGAGATAGGCTCCTGCCCTATGGGCCTCATGGCTACAGAAACAGGAGATAGGCTCCTGCCCTATGGGCCTCATGGCTACAGAAACAGGAGATAGGCTCCTGCCCTATGGGCCTCATGGCTACAGAAACAGGAGATAGGCTCCTGCCCTATGGGCCTCATGGCTACAGAAACAGGAGATAGGCTCCTGCCCTATGGGCCTCATGGCTACAGAAACAGGAGATAGGCTCCTGCCCTATGGGCCTCATGGCTACAGAAACAGGAGATAGGCTCCTGCCCTATGGGCCGCATGGCTACAGAAACAGGAGATAGGCTCCTGCCCTATGGGCCTCATGGCTACAGAAACAGGAGATAGGCTCCTGCCCTATGGGCCTCATGGCTACAGAAACAGGAGATAGGCTCCTGCCCCTATGGGCCTCATGGCTACAGAAACAGGAGATAGGCTCCTGCCCTATGGGCCTCATGGCTACAGAAACAGGAGATAGGCTCCTGCCCTATGGGCCTCATGGCTACAGAAATAGGAGATAGGCTCCTGCCCCTATGGGCCTCATGGCTACAGAAACAGGAGATAGGCTCCTGCCCCTATGGGCCTCATGGCTACAGAAACAGGAGATAGGCTCCTGCCCTATGGTCCTCATGGCTACAGAAACAGGAGATAGGCTCCTGCCCCTATGGGCCTCATGGCTACAGAAACAGGAGATAGGCTCCTGCCCTATGGGCCTCATGGCTACAGAAACAGGAGATAGGCTCCTGCCCTATGGGCCTCATGGCTACAGAAACAAGAGATAGGCTCCTGCCCTATGGGCCTCATGGCTACAGAAACAGTTGACAGGCTCCTTGCCCTATGGGCCTCATGGCTACAGAAACAGGAGATAGGCTCCTGCCCTATGGGCCTCATGGCTACAGAAACAGGAGATAGGCTCCTGCCCTATGGGCCTCATGGCTACAGAAACAGGAGATAGGCTCCTGCCCCTATGGGCCTCATGGCTACAGAAACAGGAGATAGGCTCCTGCCCTATGGGCCTCATGGCTACAGAAACAGGAGATAGGCTCCTGCTCCTATGGGCCTCATGGCTACAGAAACAGGAGATAGGCTCCTGCCCCTATGGGCCTCATGGCTACAGAAACAGGAGATAGGCTCCTGCCCCTATGGGCCTCATGGCTACAGAAACAGGAGATAGGCTCCTGCCCTATGGGCCTCATGGCTACAGAAACAGGAGATAGGCTCCTGCCCTATGGGCCTCATGGCTACAGAAACAGGAGATAGGCTCCTGCCCCTATGGGCCTCATGGCTACAGAAACAGGAGATAGGCTCCTGCCCCTATGGGCCTCATGGCTACAGAAACAGGAGATAGGCTCCTGCCCTATGGGCCTCATGGCTACAGAAACAGGAGATAGGCTCCTGCCCTATGGGCCTCATGGCTACAGAAACAGGAGATAGGCTCCTGCCCTATGGGCCTCATGGCTACAGAAACAGGAGATAGGCTCCTGCCCTATGGGCCTCATGGCTACAGCAACAGGAGATAGGCTCCTGCCCTGTGGGCCTCATGGCTACAGAAACAGGAGATAGGCTCCTGCCCTGTGGGCCTCATGGCTACAGAAACAGGAGATAGGCTCCTGCCCTGTGGGCCTCATGGCTACAGAAACAGGAGATAGGCTCCTGCCCTGTGGGCCTCATGGCTACAGAAACAGGAGATAGGCTCCTGCCCTATGGGCCTCATGGCTACAGAAACAGGAGATAGGCTCCTGCCCTATGGGCCTCATGGCTACAGAAACAGGAGATAGGCTCCTGCCCTATGGGCCTCATGGCTACAGAAACAGGAGATAGGCTCCTGCCCTGTGGGCCTCATGGCTACAGAAACAGGAGATAGGCTCCTGCCCTATGGGCCTCATGGCTACAGAAACAGGAGATAGGCTCCTGCCCTGTGGGCCTCATGGCTACAGAAACAGGAGATAGGCTCCTGCCCTGTGGGCCTCATGGCTACAGAAACAGGAGATAGGCTCCTGCCCTATGGGCCTCATGGCTACAGAAACAGGAGATAGGCTCCTGCCCTATGGGCCTCATGGCTACAGAAACAGGAGATAGGCTCCTGCCCTATGGGCCTCATGGCTACAGAAACAGGAGATAGGCTCCTGCCCTGTGGGCCTCATGGCTACAGAAACAGGAGATAGGCTCCTGCCCTATGGGCCTCATGGCTACAGAAACAGGAGATAGGCTCCTGCCCTATGGGCCTCATGGCTACAGAAACAGGAGATAGGCTCCTGCCCTATGGGCCTCATGGCTACAGAAACAGGAGATAGGCTCCTGCCCTGTGGGCCTCATGGCTACAGAAACAGGAGGTAGGCTCCTGCCCTATGGGCCTCATGGCTACAGAAACAGGAGATAGGCTCCTGCCCTATGGGCCTCATGGCTACAGAAACAGGAGATAGGCTCCTGCCCCTATGGGCCTCATGGCTACAGAAACAGGAGATAGGCTCCTGCCCTATGGGCCTCATGGCTACAGAAACAGGAGATAGGCTCCTGCCCCTATGGGCCTCATGGCTACAGAAACAGGAGATAGGCTCCTGCCCCTATGGGCCTCATGGCTACAGAAACAGGAGATAGGCTCCTGCCCTATGGGCCTCATGGCTACAGAAACAGGAGATAGGCTCCTGCCCTATGGGCCTCATGGCTACAGAAACAGGAGATAGGCTCCTGCCCCATGGGCCTCATGGCTACAGAAACAGGAGATAGGCTCCTGCCCTATGGTCCTCATGGCTACAGAAACAGGAGATAGGCTCCTGCCCCTATGGGCCTCATGGCTACAGAAACAGGAGATAGGCTCCTGCCCTATGGGCCTCATGGCTACAGAAACAGGAGATAGGCTCCTGCCCCTATGGGCCTCATGGCTACAGAAACAGGAGATAGGCTCCTGCCCCTATGGGCCTCATGGCTACAGAAACAGGAGATAGGCTCCTGCCCTATGGGCCTCATGGCTACAGAAACAGGAGATAGGCTCCTGCCCTATGGGCCTCATGGCTACAGAAACAGGAGATAGGCTCCTGCCCCATGGGCCTCATGGCTACAGAAACAGGAGATAGGCTCCTGCCCTATGGGCCTCATGGCTACAGAAACAGGAGATAGGCTCCTGCCCTATGGGCCTCATGGCTACAGAAACAGGAGATAGGCTCCTGCCCTGTGGGCCTCATGGCTACAGAAACAGGAGGTAGTCTCCTGCCCTATGGGCCTCATGGCTACAGAAACAGGAGATAGGCTCCTGCCCTATGGGCCTCATGGCTACAGAAACAGGAGATAGGCTCCTGCCCTATGGGCCTCATGGCTACAGAAACAGGAGGTAGTCTCCTGCCCTATGGGCCTCATGGCTACAGAAACAGGAGGTAGTCTCCTGCCCTATGGGCCTCATGGCTACAGAAACAGGAGATAGGCTCCTGCCCTGTGGGCCTCATGGCTACAGAAACAGGAGATAGGCTCCTGCCCTATGGGCCTCATGGCTACAGAAACAGGAGATAGGCTCCTGCCCTATGGGCCTCATGGCTACAGAAACAGGAGATAGGCTCCTGCCCTATGGGCCTCATGGCTACAGAAACAGGAGATAGGCTCCTGCCCTATGGGCCTCATGGCTACAGAAACAGGAGATAGGCTCCTGCCCTGTGGGCCTCATGGCTACAGAAACAGGAGATAGGCTCCTGCCCTATGGGCCTCATGGCTACAGAAACAGGAGATAGGCTCCTGCCCTATGGGCCTCATGGCTACAGAAACAGGAGATAGGCTCCTGCCCTATGGGCCTCATGGCTACAGAAACAGGAGATAGGCTCCTGCCCTGTGGGCCTCATGGCTCGGCAAGGCTACTTACTACTTTACTTTACATTGCATGTTGCATAGCGTCTCCGTCCGGTAGAAACCTCACTTATCCAAAACAGCAACTTTTCAGGATTAAATTCAAAGTAATCAAGCGGGTTCGGAGAGGCTTATTTGTCAGTATCGGCCAGAGCATGGGATGCTATCCCCGTTTCGCAATGCACTAGACCCCCTGGGAGATGGATTGCTGAAGTGGCACGCTTAACGACACCTACCATCAGCTCCCAGCACTTAGATAATGCACGCCACACCCAAGCCGTGCTACTCGTATGCTGAGTTGGCGCTGACCGGCATTGAGCCCATGACCTTGTGGCCGAAAGGCGAGTGCTCTACCGAAAGAGCTACCAGGACTCTAATTTAAAAAAATAGCTAAAGTAGCAGATCTACAAGCTTAACCCATTTTGACCTTTTTACAAATGTCTTCTAAATCCTGTTTCTATGTCAGTGGTTCTCAAACTATTTCATGTCAAGGACCCCGAAAATTATATGTATTTGGCCGCCGACCCCCATCTGAAAATATGTTTTTTTTTCAGGGACCCCCCAGAAGCAAAGCTTCGCTCTAAAAGAATATATATTGAAAGATTTGCGCCACATGTTCACGATTTAAAAAAAAAAATAGCAGACGAGTGCCGCGCTATGAGCTTGTAGATCTGCTATTTTTCAATAGCAAATGGGGTTCCCGCCCAGAATGGGTTAAAACGCACCGGTTGAAAATCTGGTACTTTTGGTGCTTTTGTGTGACGCTGTAGTATGATTAATTTGGACGTTAATTTACAAAAAAAACAAAGTGTAAAGTAAAATGTGGAGATGGCAACGATATACTTCTTTCTTTTATTTTGGCCACCTTACTGATGGTGTATCTACCGTACTTCCGTCCTTGCCCTGTAATCTGTATTTTAACTGTATTCTTTGGCGCCTCAATGTCCCCGGCGGGATCAATAAAGGTCTTAAAGTCAACAGTATATTGTCAGAGCACACTGACTGACGCACCTAAATCTAACACACCCATTATGCATTTGATTGTCTGCAGCTGTTGCTAACCATGTTTTTGCCCTGCTAGCTGTAGTTTTTAATCTTAACTGTTCAGCAAAACAAATAGCCCAGGATTCAGTCCCCTTTTTAAGACCTATACAGTAATACACTTTGTCACTCGACATAAAGAAAATAAAATAGCTGACCTGTAAGCTTGATTTGAGATTGTAGATCTGCTTATATATTTTGTTTTAAGATCTTTTTTTTTTGTTAAATTCTGGCCTTTAATGACATGCCCAAAATGAGGAGGCCAGATTTAAAGTGGCGAGCCCTCGGTGCTGCTGTTGAGGAGGCCAGATTTAAAGTGGTGAGCCCTCAGTGCTGCTGTTGAGGAGGCCAGATTGAAAGTGGTGAGGCCTCAGTGCTGCTGTTGACATATTGGAGCTAGATGCTCTCTCATTAGATTACTGAGCAAAACTAAAGTCAAATCTCTTTGAAGCAGAGCTTTGAAATTGTACTCGACAACAAAGCCCTTTTCAAAAACAATGCCGTGCGTTACAGATATAGGCCATGGTTTCATGTGTATTATATAACATAACATCATTTGAAAACTCAAGTATGTCATTTAGACTGATGTTAGAGGTCATGTTTTATCTTGTATCTTAGTAGCACATGCAGTACTTGATTTCTTGGTACTCTATTTACTTAACTTGTTGTTGACTAGAGTTCATGTAATTTACTCTCTGGAGAATTGTGTCTGCTAAATGTCTAAAAAACAAACGGTAAATTGCCTCACAGTCGGTTGCTTTGTTTTTGGACCTTTTCGTGTCACTGCCTTTGATGAAGCCGTGCTACGATTATCGCCTTATGTCGTCTATCAAGGAGCACACCAACCTCTCATTTTAACCCATTTTGACCTGGGAACGATTCTACAAACCCCATGTTTCTATGTCAGTGGTTCTCACACATATTCATGTCAAGGACCCCCAAATATATATGACATTGGCCGCCGACACCCCCCCCCCCCCCCCCCCATCTGAAAATATGTTGTTCCAGGGACCCTCCCAGTAGCGAAGATTTGAGTTAAAAACTCAACAATATATTCAAAGATTTCAGGCACATTTTCACGATTTAAAAAAAAAAAATAGCAGACCTAGAAGCTCATAGCGCGGCACTCGGTGCCGCGCTATGAGCTTCTAGATCTGCTATTTCTAGATCTGCTAGATCTGCTTTCAACAGCTAAAGTACAACATAATTCTTAAAACACCAAAAGGGGTTCTTCTCACACAAAATGGGTTAAAAGAGGGTGTCCAATCCCAGGAAGCCAGGCAGCCAAGGAGATGCTAATCTAGATGTGGGTAATAATCTCCTCATCAAACCATGTATCTCTGCGGGGGAAAGGAGTACATGGAAAAAAGGGTTCATCTTTACTCCTGTATTACCACATCCTCACAACGGCTAGAAGAGCATTCCTGCTCTCCTCTATGCTGTTAGGCCTCTGTTGTGTCTAGTAGAACAGTCTTGTTCTGGTCTGTTAATATTCCGTCTAGCCGTGGTTTCAAATGAAGCCCTTTTCAAATGGAAGTTATTGTATCAGATACCAGCAGGGCCTTGCAGTAGGCGCCACATATTTTCTGCTGCCTGAAAGCGATGGCAGAGTGATATAAGAAAATGTCTCCATTATGCGGCACACATACCCGTTTTGTATTATCCAACACAAACATGCCTCTTGATCGTTTACATCTTATCTGATCATACTGTTTCAGTGCAAAACCTTATTGCGCAAATCAACGTCGCTGTGTTTTTGGATGTTTGTGCTGGAGCCCGAGTGCCCGCTGCCAGATGTTTGAATCCGATGCCACAGTGCCTGATTGTTAGAGCGTCCTAGACAACCTATTACAGATGTTTTGACTGATATAATACTACATAAAAAAGGGGTAAATCTTGAAGTGAATCTTTTGCACACCTCCGTTTAGCTCAGGGACCGGTGTGTTGGTAGTAGTGTTGTAGTCGAGACCACCTAAAGTGAGACCAAGACCAAGACCTAGGAGGGTCGAGACCAAGACCAAGACCTAGGAGGGTCGAGACAGAGACCGCTGCGAGCCTAGGGGGCGTCATGCAGCACTGTGCTCCGTAGACAGCTGTCTTTAATGAATTAATGTTATGAATGGGCTCCTCTCACTCTCAGTCCTTGCGATCAGGTTGATATAATAGAACGTTTTGCATCTCGTCTCGAGTGGTCTCGGTGGGGGAAGAGACCCGAGACAATTGGTCCGAGACCGAGAAAAGACCGAGACAAATTAGGGGCGAGACCAAGACGAGACCGCAAGACAAAAAAAGGCGAGAAGAGCGAGACCGAGACAAGACCAAGACAAATGAGGGGCGAGACCAAGACGAGACTGCAAGACAAAAAAAGGCGAGACCGAGACAACGAAAATGTTGTCTCGAGACGAGACCATGTCTCGAGAACTACAACACTAGTTGGTAGAGCAGGCGTTTAGATAGAAGAACCCACACACCGTCTTAACTTACTCAATAGAGATGTTTTTATTGAGTGGTGCAACCACTCCTATAGACAGCTATGTGTGTCCCTGGGTCCCTGGCTGGGTCTGTCCGAGATACGAAATAGCGTTTGGTTGGTTTTCGCAACCAAGTGTCACTGTTGCGCAGCCTAACACACACATACACATATTAACTGTATATAATATACTGTATGATGATTTGGGGTGTTACAGTACAGTGACAGTACAGTTTTGAAATAGTAATCATTAAAAAACAAAATGTAGGAAACTAAAAAATAATAATTGGTCCGCGACCCAACCTTTGGTCCCGACCCAGCGTTTGGGAAACACTGAGTCGGGGTGCTTTACAGCGATCTCATTGGACCGGAGGAGTCCTACACATCCTGTACACTACAGTCACCAGGCAACCAGCAAGCCAGTATTTTCCCATCCCATCGAATCTGGCTTTTGGGAGAACGAAGGCTTTTCCCATCAGCACGCATCAGTGCCCCTCACTCCCAGCTGGCCTGAGCCCCCGTCTGGTCACACAAGCATCCTGTTGGTTCCCAGTGAAGTCAGTGTTATTGATGATGATGATGATGATGATGATAGCCCTGATTCAATAATGGTCACCATCTAACTAAACAAGGTGGTGTGGCTGGTTCTGGGGCGTGTGAAATGAGAGAGAGAGGAGGAGGGGGGGGGGGGGGTGGTCTCCGTCTTCACTGTGGGCCCCAGACTCCACACCCTGCCTGCCTGCCTGCCCCAATGGCTCTCTTGGGGGATGATGTAAGGGGGATTTTATGTTTTTGTGGGTGGGTGGGGTGGGGTGGGGGGGAGGGGTGGTGGTTTCAGCACTTGTTCTTCACTCTTGTCAAACGGAGGTCTAAAGCACTGGTCGGAATTACTAAATAACCCCTTTTTTCTCGTTTCCCACATAAAGAAAAAACATTTCAAAACTCCATAGTCGCCTCACAGCTAGAAGGTCCTGGGTTCGATTCTCGCTGGGGACGCGATGTTCTCTCCTCCACGTCATCAGTGCCCATACCCGAGGCATGGTTGGCGAAAGTGCCTTTCTGTGTGGAGTTGCATGTTCTCCCCGTGTCCCCTAGGGTAGTAGGTACCCTCACAAAAACATGCAGTAATCCTGGTCTCTAAAACTGCCTCCCCCTGGCCAGCCGGGGCGCCTGATGGAGGGGAAAGTAACTGGTCGCAATGACGTGTTCCTTCCACGCGCTACGTCCGGCCGGGGAAACTCCCCCCCTGTCAGGTGAAAAGAAGCAGGTTGGACTCAACCAGGAAGGAAGGAAGCATGATGAGGTCAGTCCGCTTAGGATCAGAGTTGTGCCTGGTTTATATTTGGTGATGCGCCGTGTTGGAAGAACACTGACGCAACAGCTGCACTACAGCGCGTCACGCAGTGAGCTTTGTGAGCTTGTAGATTGGCTTCAAGTTTAGCATTGAAAAGTACCTTAAAATCGCTTTGTGTGTGTGTGTGTTTCAGAGGCCAGTAAGCTGGTGATGTCATACGTGGCTGCGGTCTGCGGGAAGGGCCAGGAGGTCAACAAGGTCAAGGAGCAGCTCCTGCAGTCCAATCCCGTTCTGGAGGGTGAGTGGTGGTGGGCGGGGCCTAGCTCTGCTGGGTTACCCCACACACACACACACACACACACACACACACACACACGGCTGTCCTGTCCTGACCACTTCTCTTCACGGCTCTTGTGCTCTCTTGCTCATGTCAAAGCAAAATACATTATTGCGAACAAAGTGAGCACTAACTATAGAAGACGCGTTTACGCGTCTTACAGTACTTGTCACTACAGTCATGATGATGATCAAGACGGATCCGTTGGAGTTTTCATATTCTATCCTGATTGTCCAAGATTGGTACCTGAAGTTCGTAGGAGTGGCTCGTTTTTAAACCAAAAATGCCTCAAATCATCAACACAGCGTCATGCAAATATCACTGAGGAATTGGAATTGTCCCAAAAACTAATATCTGTAAGCGACCCGAAAAAACAATGCTCGGAAATCATCATTGTCCTAAACAGTGTTGTGCTACACAGTAAAATACCACATCCTCATAGCTAGATGAGTATTCCTGCTCTCCTCTCTGCTGTTAGGCCTACTGTATGTTGTTTCTAGTAGTACAGTCCTGTTCTGGGGCGTTAATATTCCGTCTCGCCGTGGTTTGAATGAAGCCCTTTTCAAATGGAACTTATGGACAGCCATAAGCGGTCTTTCACAGAGTGTTTCTACATTGCAGTATTGATACTTTTTGCCCATAAAGTACAACATTTGAGTGCTTTTTTCCTACCACTGCACACATGCAGGGGAACGTTCTCCCAGTGCAACGCTATAGCGCTGCTAGCCTGGCAGCACAGGGACAGCTGTGGATTTAACTCATTTAGGCCTGACGGCGAAATTAAAGTCTTCTAAATCCCGACGGTTTTCTGGTGTTCAATATTTCATGTCAAGGACCCCCAGAATTATGTGTATTTGGCCGCCGACCCCAATTTGAAAATATGTTGTTCCAGCAAAGATTTGAGTTGAAACAAAGATTTGTGCCACATTTTCACATTTTTTTCAAAAATAGCAGACCTACAGTACAAGCTCGTATGAGCTTGTAGATCTGCTATTTTTCAATAGCTAAAGTCTGACATAAAGCTTAAAACACCGAAAGGGGTTCCCGCCCAGAATGGGTTAATTGGGGGCAGCAGGCTTGGACTGCAGCGCTGCAGGCAGGCTTGGACTGCAGCACTGCAGGCAGGCTTGGACTGCAGCACTGCAGGCAGGCTTGGACTGCAGCACTGCAGGCAGGCTTGGACTGCAGCACTGCAGGCAGGCTTGGACTGCAGCACTGCAGGCAGGCTTGGACTGCAGCACTGCAGGCAGGCTTGGACTGCAGCGCTGCAGGCAGGCTTGGACTGCAGCGCTGCAGGCAGGCTTGGACTGCAGCACCCCAGGCAGGCTTGGACTGCAGCACTGCAGGCAGGCTTGGACTGCAGCACCCCAGGCAGGCTTGGACTGCAGCACTGCAGGCAGGCTTGGACTGCAGCACCGCAGGCAGGCTTGGACTGCAGCACTGCAGGCAGGCTTGGACTGCAGCACCCCAGGCAGGCTTGGACTGCAGCACCGCAGGCAGGCTTGGACTGCAGCACCGCAGGCAGGCTTGGACTGCAGCACCGCAGGCAGGCTTGGACTGCAGCACTGCAGGCAGGCTTGGACTGCAGCACTGCAGGCAGGCTTGGACTGCAGCACTGCAGGCAGGCTTGGACTGCAGCACTGCAGGCAGGCTTGGACTGCAGCACTGCAGGCAGGCTTGGACTGCAGCACTGCAGGCAGGCTTGGACTGCAGCACTGCAGGCAGGCTTGGACTGCAGCACTGCAGGCAGGCTTGGACTGCAGCACTGCAGGCAGGCTTGGACTGCAGCACTGCAGGCAGGCTTGGACTGCAGCACTGCAGGCAGGCTTGGACTGCAGCACTGCAGGCAGGCTTGGACTGCAGCACTGCAGGCAGGCTTGGACTGCAGCACTGCAGGCAGGCTTGGACTGCAGCACTGCAGGCAGGCTTGGACTGCAGCACTGCAGGCAGGCTTGGACTGCAGCACCGGGCCCCGTGCACCACATCTGGTAGAATGTAGCTGCTGCTGCTGCTGTATGGCAGTGAGTCCCAAAGTGGGGTCCGGGGACACTGTACAAATGGAACCAAATGGACCTGTCTCATAGTTAAAGGAGCATTCAGTGATTTGGGTCATTTGGAATCACTGAATATATTGTAAAATCAATGTTAATTTAAAAGGTACAGTATACCTTTTAAATTAACATTGATTTTACAATATAAATGGGGGTCCCAGGGATAGAAATGCCATTAAATGGGGGTCCCGCAGCCTGAATTGCCTAATATAATGCATGTCAAACTGGGGAACTTTGACATTTGAAACGGGTTGAGAATCACTGCTAGAGCCGTAAACATCTTCTCTTATGGGCGTCCCTGGCATATCCTCTCACATGGGGGTCCCTGGCATATCCTCTCACATGGGGGTCCGTGGGGGCTAATTAGTGTCAACGTGGGGGTCCTTGATATGAAGAGGTTTGAGAACCAGTGCTGTACGGTGCTGTAGGACCAGAGAGGAGAGCAGAACCAGTGCTGTACGGTGCTGTAGGACCAGAGAGGAGAACAGAACCAGTGCTGTACGGTGCTGTAGGCCCAGAGAGGAGAGCAGATCAGAACCACTGCTGTAAGGTGCTGTAGGCCCAGAGAGGAGAGCAGATCAGAACCAGTGCTGTAGGCCCAGAGAGGAGAGCAGAACCAGTGCTGTACGGTGCTGTAGGCTAGAGAGGAGAGCAGAACCAGTGCTGTAAGGTGCTGTAGGACCAGAGAGGAGAGCAGAGCAGAACCAGTGCTGTACGGTGCTGTAGGCCCAGAGAGGAGAGCAGAGCAGAACCAGTGCTGTAAGGTGCTGTAGGCCCAGAGAGGAGAGCAGAGCAGAACCAGTGCTGTAAGGTGCTGTAGGCCCAGAGAGGAGAGCAGATCAGAACCACTGCTGTACGGTGCTGTAGGACCAGAGAGGAGAGGAGAGCAGATCAGAACCACTGCTGTATGGTGCTGTAGGCCCAGAGAGGAGAGGAGAGCAGATCAGAACCACTGCTGTATGGTGCTGTAGGACCAGAGAGGAGAGCAGAACCAGTGCTGTACGGTGCTGTAGGCCCAGAGAGGAGAGCAGAACCAGTGCTGTACGGTGCTGTAGGCCCAGAGAGGAGAGCAGAACCAGTGCTGTACGGTGCTGTAGGCCCAGAGAGGAGAGCAGAACCAGTGCTGTACGGTGCTGTAGGCCCAGAGAGGAGAGCAGAACCAGTGCTGTACGGTGCTGTAGGCCCAGAGAGGAGAGCAGAACCAGTGCTGTACGGTGCTGTAGGCCCAGAGAGGAGAGCAGAACCAGTGCTGTACGGTGCTGTAGGCCCAGAGAGGAGAGCAGAACCAGTGCTGTACGGTGCTGTAGGCCCAGAGAGGAGAGCAGAACCAGTGCTGTACGGTGCTGTAGGACCAGAGGAGAGCAGAACCAGTGCTGTACGGTGCTGTAGGCCCAGAGAGGAGAGCAGATCAGAACCAGTGCTTTAAGGTGCTGTAGGACCAGAGGAGAGCAGAACCAGTGCTGTACGGTGCTGTTGGACCAGAGAGGAGAGCAGAACCAGTGCTGCACGGTGCTGTTGGACCAGAGAGGAGAGCAGAACCAGTGCTGTACGGTGCTGTAGGACCAGAGAGGAGAACAGAACCAGTGCTGTACGGTGCTGTAGGACCAGAGAGGAGAGCAGAACCAGTGCTGTACGGTGCTGTAGGACCAGAGAGGAGAACAGAACCAGTGCTGTACGGTGCTGTAGGCCCAGAGAGGAGAGCAGAACCAGTGCTGTACGGTGCTGTTGGACCAGAGAGGAGAGCAGAACCAGTGCTGTACGGTGCTGTTGGACCAGAGAGGAGAGCAGAACCAGTGCTGTACGGTGCTGTTGGACCAGAGAGGAGAGCAGAACCAGTGCTGTACGGTGCTGTAGGCCCAGAGAGGAGAGCAGAACCAGTGCTGTACGGTGCTGTAGGCCCAGAGAGGAGAGCAGAACCAGTGCTGTACGGTGCTGTAGGCCCAGAGAGGAGAGCAGAACCAGTGCTGTACGGTGCTGTAGGCCCAGAGAGGAGAGCAGAACCAGTGCTGTACGGTGCTGTAGGACCAGAGAGGAGAGCAGAACCAGTGCTGTACGGTGCTGTAGGCCCAGAGAGGAGAGCAGAACCAGTGCTGTACGGTGCTGTAGGCCCAGAGAGGAGAGCAGAACCAGTGCTGTACGGTGCTGTAGGACCAGAGAGGAGAGCAGAACCAGTGCTGTACGGTGCTGTAGGCCCAGAGAGGAGATCAGAACCAGTGCTGTACGGTGCTGTAGGACCAGAGAGGAGAGCAGATCAGAACCAGTGCTGTACGGTGCTGTAGGACCAGAGGAGAGCAGAACCAGTGCTGTACGGTGCTGTAGGCCCAGAGAGGAGAGCAGAACCAGTGCTGTACGGTGCTGTAGGCCCAGAGAGGAGAGCAGAACCAGTGCTGTACGGTGCTGTAGGCCCAGAGAGGAGAGCAGAACCAGTGCTGTACGGTGCTGTAGGACCAGAGAGGAGAGCAGAACCAGTGCTGTACGGTGCTGTAGGCCCAGAGAGGAGAGCAGAACCAGTGCTGTACGGTGCTGTAGGCCCAGAGAGGAGAGCAGAACCAGTGCTGTACGGTGCTGTAGGCCCAGAGAGGAGAGCAGAACCAGTGCTGTACGGTGCTGTAGGCCCAGAGAGGAGAGCAGAACCAGTGCTGTACGGTGCTGTAGGACCAGAGAGGAGAGCAGAACCAGTGCTGTACGGTGCTGTAGGCCCAGAGAGGAGAGCAGAACCAGTGCTGTACGGTGCTGTAGGCCCAGAGAGGAGAGCAGAACCAGTGCTGTACGGTGCTGTAGGACCAGAGAGGAGAGCAGAACCAGTGCTGTACGGTGCTGTAGGCCCAGAGAGGAGATCAGAACCAGTGCTGTACGGTGCTGTAGGACCAGAGAGGAGAGCAGATCAGAACCAGTGCTGTACGGTGCTGTAGGACCAGAGGAGAGCAGAACCAGTGCTGTACGGTGCTGTAGGCCCAGAGAGGAGAGCAGAACCAGTGCTGTACGGTGCTGTAGGCCCAGAGAGGAGAGCAGAACCAGTGCTGTACGGTGCTGTAGGCCCAGAGAGGAGAGCAGAACCAGTGCTGTACGGTGCTGTAGGACCAGAGAGGAGAGCAGAACCAGTGCTGTACGGTGCTGTAGGCCCAGAGAGGAGAGCAGAACCAGTGCTGTACGGTGCTGTAGGCCCAGAGAGGAGAGCAGAACCAGTGCTGTACGGTGCTGTAGGCCCAGAGAGGAGAGCAGAACCAGTGCTGTACGGTGCTGTAGGCCCAGAGAGGAGAGCAGAACCAGTGCTGTACGGTGCTGTAGGCCCAGAGAGGAGAGCAGAACCAGTGCTGTACGGTGCTGTAGGCCCAGAGAGGAGAGCAGAACCAGTGCTGTACGGTGCTGTAGGCCCAGAGAGGAGAGCAGAACCAGTGCTGTACGGTGCTGTAGGCCCAGAGAGGAGAGCAGAACCAGTGCTGTACGGTGCTGTAGGCCCAGAGAGGAGAGCAGATGGGGCAGAAACCTCGTGTCTACAGTGCGTTTTCTACATTTCTTTTGTGGGTACCCCCCCCCCCCCCCTGTACATTAAAGGAGTAGTTTGACCAAAAACGACTTATTTCCCACTCACCCCATGAAGCCTTGAATTCATAGATTTGTTTTTGTTTTTTTCGTTATATTTGTCATCAAATTCAGGCATGCGACGAAAACTTTTTGTGTTTGATAGAAAATAAGAAATGGTTTGGGTGAACTACCCCTTTTACGCCTATACTTCAACACACTACAGTGTCACACAAAAGCATAAAAAGTAGCACCACAACGTAGAATAACAGCTGTGGACATTATTTCCTTGTTCCTCAAGCAATTCCATTGTTTGGTGGCTTTGGCTCAGGAGGGTCGTCCAATGATCCCTGGGTCGGCGGTTCGAATCCCGGCTCCTCCTCCTGTCCACATGTCGAAGTGTCCTTGGGCAAGACACTGAACCCTACATTGCCTCCAATGAGTTGGTCGGTGTGAGCTCGCCACCATTGGTGTGTGAATGTGGGAAGTGAGGACGCTGGCGTCGACTGTTCGCTGCTTCACCTCCCAATGTATGAATGAATGAACCATTGTAAAGCGCTTTGAGCACTTGGAAAAGCGCGATAAAAATGCAATTCATTAAAGAGACGATATCCACACAGTACAACATTATGAGGTTTTCCTCATATCCACACAGTACAATCCCAAGTGTTGGTTGAACTCTCCGGGTTCAAGTTTGACTCAGCACTTTGCTGTGTACTCCGTTCTGCTTGTGCTGCGATTTGCTCTCTCTCTCTCTCTCTCTCCCTCTCTCTCTCTCTCTCTCTCTCTCTCTCTCTCTCTCTCTCTCTCAATCTCGTCGGTCTGTTTCTTTTACTCCCATCCATTTTATTTTTCTCTCCAATCAGCCCCTTTTGCTAGCCCTCTCTAATCAGCCGCGCACCAGCTATTTATTTTGCCTCGTCCCTCTTTTCTACTCTCTCCTTTGCTCCCCATGCCTGCCTACTCTTATTATCCACCCCCTCCACGCACGCGCACACACGCACGCACGCACACACACACACACTGACACACACACCCTAGGGGATGTGATTAGCAGTCTAGACGTGCACACTAGCAATGAACTTCAATACGCATTAGTCAGCGGGATAGCTACTGTACCTGTAGCTGAACATCGTTAGACTGACGGCAGTGAGTCAGGCGGCGTTCGTTCATTCACTCACTCACTCACTCACTCACTCACTCACTCACGCATGCATTCATTCATTGCCACTTTCTCTGTGACATTGTCGCCCAAAGGCTTCCAGACATCAATTAGGGGACAGCACAATAGCGGGGGTGATGATGGTTAATTTATGAACACCAGTTTTGACACAGGAGACGCTTATTATATGCGTGCAGGATGTCCATGACTTGCTGTAACTACGGCAAATAAAGGGATTCATTTTTGTAAATGCTGCCTTTGAACGTTGTTGTTGTTACTCTAGTTTTCTAAAGTGTACGCACACGCTGGAACACTTTGAGTTCAAAGTGTTGGAACTGCCTGCCGTGCACCACCCTGTTCTTATAAGCTTGGAGATTGATCCCCGTAGCGCTTTGCTTAATCCACACAGAATTACGGGGCCTTCATCAGCACAAATTGCTCAGAGATAGAGCTGTTAATGTGATTGACAGCTATAGCGCGGAGCCCGAGCGCATTATTCCCAATCATTAATGGGCCGTAGTTAAACGCAAGCTTTCATCACGATTCCATCCTCACTTTTAATATTTGCCATATGGTCAGTTTGGTCACAACAACCACTAGTGATTCGTTTGGTGTTTAATATTTGCCATATGGTCACAACAACCATTAGTGATTAGTTTGGTGTTTGACACCATTTCTCCTTTTTTTTTATCTTTCAGCTTTTGGGAACGCCAAGACGGTGAGGAACGACAACTCGTCCAGATTCGTAAGTATGCCCTATTAGAAAAAAAAAGATCTACAAGCTCAAAGCGTGACATGTTTTTCGAGCTTGCAGATCTGCTACTTTTGATCACGTAGAGGCTGTTGATTAAAACGTTAAAACTATGGAGATGAGAGGTTTCTGCCCGACGACAGCAACGTGTGTTCAGTGATTTAATGGAAGCTTTCCCAATGAGGCTTTATTGACTGGGGATTACAGACGGCCTTGAACCTCTGGATCCAGACATGATCCACTGACATAATGGAACATTACCGTCACCATCGCTTGTCCTTTTTTTTTTCACGGCATGGCTCTGAAGGAGGTGAGCGTGTGTGTGTGTGTGTGTGTGTGTGTGTGTGTGTGTGTGTGTGTGTGTGTGTGTGTGTGTGTGCGTGCGTGCACTGCCAGTAGGCCAAGGAAGAACTTCCATGGATATTATTCACATTATGTTTAATATTTGTTGAAATATTTAACTTTTTATAACGGTGGTTGGATCGGTTTGAAACCTAAATTGTCATACGTGGTTCTCAAAGTGGGGCACGGTGGCACAGTTGGTAGTGCTGTCGCCTCACAGCTAGAAGGTCCTGGGTTCGATTCCCGCTGGGGACGCTGTGGGTGCTGGGGGTGTGTTCTCTCCTCATCAGTGCCCATACCTGAGGTGGGGTTGGCGAAAGGGCCTTTCTGTGTGGAGTTTGCATGTTCTCCCCATGTCCCCTATAGGGTAGGTACCCTCACAAAAAAGCTACGTCCAACCAGGGAAACTCCCCCCTGTCATTTGTAAAGGAGCAACCTGGACACTCATGCATGGAAGGAAGCATGAGTTCAAGTCCGTTGCTCTCTCCATGTCCCCCATATATGGGGACTAGGTTGGCGGAGGGTGTGTAGAGCCCAGGATCACAATAGATAATTGACACAGGGGTGAAAAATGGGTTACAAGATCCCCAGCTACATTTTAGATTGTTGGTCTCTAAATGGCACTGTTACAGACACCTTAACTCTAAACAAAACTGTCCTAGAAGACTTGACCTCACAGGCAGGCCACACGGGAGCCACTGCACCTCGGTTATTAGACCCCCATCCCAGGCCACACGGGAGCCACTGCACCGCGGTTATTAGACCCCCATCCCAGGCCACACGGGAGCCACTGCACCGCGGTTATTAGACCCCCATCTGAGCCACTGCACCGCGGTTATTAGACCCCCATCCCAGGCCACACGGGAGCCACTGCACCGCGGTTATTAGACCCCCATCGGAGCCACTGCACCGCGGTTATTAGACCCCCATCCCAGGCCACACGGGAGCCACTGCACCGCGGTTATTAGACCCCCATCCCAGGCCACACGGGAGCCACTGCACCGCGGTTATTAGACCCCCATCGGAGCCACTGCACCGCGGTTATTAGACCCCCATCGGAGCCACTGCACCGCGGTTATTAGACCCCCATCCCGTTTCTTGTCTTCATCCCTCCTGCGTTTACTCCTTCCAAACATCCTCTCTGCAGTCTATAGGGCCTTGCTCTGGTCTATAGGGCCTTGCTCTGGTCTATAGGGCCTTGCAAGCGTGAAGCGAGGAATGCAGGCGTTGTTTTGCCTGGATCAACACAGCTCTCATTCCCTACCCGGGGATGAGGCATTACCCCAGGTGAAGGAGTTCAGCTCTCATTCCCTACCCGGGGATGAGGCATTACCCCAGGTGAAGGAGTTCAGCTCTCATTCCCTACCCGGGGATGAGGCATTACCCCAGGTGAAGGAGTTCAGCTCTCATTCCCTACCCGGGGATGAGGCATTACCCCAGGTGAAGGAGTTCAGCTCTCATTCCCTACCCGGGGATGAGGCATTACCCCAGGTGAAGGAGTTCAAGTATCTCGGGGTCTTGTTCACGATTGAGAGGAGGATGGAGAAGGAGATCAGCCGGAGAATCGGAGCGGCAGGGGCGGTATTGCAGTCGCTGTACCGCACTGTTGTGACGAAAAGAGAGTTGAGCCAGAAGGCAAAGCTCTCTGTCTACCGAGCAATCTTCGTCCCTACTCTTACCTATGTTCATGAAGTGTGGGTCATGACCGAAAGAATAAGGTCGTGAATACAAGCGGCCGAAATGAGTTTTCTTCGACGGGTGGCTGGCATCTCCCTTAGAGATAGGGTGAGAAGGTCAGTCACACGAGAGAGACTCGGAGTAGACCAAGGCGCAGTTGGAGGAAACGCATCGACTCACTGGCCTTGGAACGTCTCGGAATCCCCCAGGAGGAAGTCACTAATGTTGCTCTGGAGAGGGAAGTCTGGAGCACTCTGGTGGAGCTGTTGCCCCCGCGACCCGACTACGGATAAGCGGTTGAAGATGGATGGATGGATGGATGGAACAAAGCTCTCCTCCAGGTCTGTTGAGTCGCGGGCGTGTGCACATAATGAGCACGCACGCAAAAAAATCACGGTGACCGCGCTCACGTAAACATGCTTGCGTTGTCGCACCGCGACTTCTCCGAGCAAAAAAACGCATAGGTCTCATTGAAAATGAACTATAGGCACGTTTTATCGCTCCCCGTTTACAAGGCCCTTATTACGTCCTGAATCATTTGGTTGCATCAGTTCCAGCAGCCTCTTCTTGTCCATTAGCGGAGCAGGGCTTGTTTTAGGATGGGTGTGGACGTTCCCCAAGCTGTCACCCCTTCCTTCAGGTCTCCATATGGATGCATTATGGAGCACGCACGCGCGCGCACACTCTCTCTCACACACACACTCACTCACTCACTCACTCACTCACTCACTCACTCACTCACTCACTCACTCACTCACTCACTCACTCACACACACACACACACACACACACTCAGGTTTGTATTACTATACTCGTGAGGACATAAATCATTTTACGACAGCGATTTTATGAATGACACTTGCAATGCATTTTTGCCATTTTGGCGAGATGGAGGGGGTGACATGCAGTAAAGGCCGTCGGGACCGGGAGTCGAACCCGCGGCACACTGCCAGACTGGATTACCAGCCACGGTGCCAGCCGCCCCGGGCCCATTTTGCCCATTTTTTAACTGTAAGCCTAAAGCCGTAGAAAATAGCAGATCATGCTTATAGATGAGATTATGTGAGCTTATAGATCAGTCATTTTTCAGGGCATGACAACTGGCACGCAACATAGTATAAATCATGTTTAACCCATTTTGGGCGGGAACCCCTTTTGGTGTTAGCATTATTTTATGCTTTAGCTATTGAAAAATAGCAGATCTAGGTGGCGCGCTACGAGCTTGTAGGTCTGCTATTTTTGAAAAATCGAAGAACCACTGACATAGAAACATAGCTTTTTCAGAAAACTGTCAGGATGTAGAAGACATTTTTAGAAACTGATCTCAGGTCAAAATGGGTTAATTCAAATAAACCCCCTAAACCTACAGTATAACCTCTAAATGTTGAATCATATGGCCAAACTGAACCTTCTTCCTAATTGTCAACATAACTCTAAAACTCTATAAAACTATACCTGTTTGGTCCTCACAAGTATAGTGACACACACACACACACACACACACACACACACACACACGTGCCAAAGGAGTGTCAGCTCCAGAGCGTATAGCGCACGTCTCCAGAGATGAAACCCAAGACTGCAACTGAGGAGCCAGATTTCAACGTGGTCGTGCACCGGTGTCGTGCTTCCAAAAATAAATGCGTCG
This sequence comes from Electrona antarctica, assembly GCF_951216825.1. NCBI lineage: Eukaryota > Metazoa > Chordata > Actinopteri > Myctophiformes > Myctophidae > Electrona > Electrona antarctica. The sequence goes on from NC_136794.1 coordinate 46,393,638, forward strand.
ATCTACAAGACTAACAGCGCATGGTGTTGCAACGCGCTGTGAGACTAGTAGATCAGCTGTGTTTGAGTGTGCGACACCCACGCACAACCAAGTATAAATCATCCTTTTTATACTGCTTTGGCAACCACAACCAGATGTGTTCCGCTGGCCTCCTCCAAGATACAGTGCAACCGTATTTAGGAAGTCAGGAGGTCCACTCCCAGCTTGTTTTCCCAGAGAGGAGGAGTGATTCTCAAAGAGCTCCTGAAGTGTCCAACAGTTAACTGGTTCAGTCCAACCGACGTGCCCACAACACGTCATAAGCAATCCAATCGACGGGTTGCAATGACGTGTGTAGTCAAGTCAAGTCAATTTTATTTATTTAGCACATTTAAAAACAACAGCAGTTGACCCAAAGTGCTTTCCAGAACAGGTAGACCGTAATCCATCACAGTGCAATAATAAACATGTAATACAATCGAAAAAACAGGCCAAAACAAACAAAATAACAACAAAAACAATGAACAACAATAAACACTAAAAACTTCACACTGTAAAAAGGTGTGTTTTCAGGTTGGATTTAAAAATCTCCAGGGTGGGGCTAGCCTGGATGTGGAGTGGAAGATTATTCCAGAGTGTAGGTCCAGCTACAGAGAAAGCCTGATCACCTTTTGTTTTCAGATTTGAAGGCGGGACTGCAATCAGTTTGAGAGTGGAGGATCTGAGTGTCCTGTGTACACGTCCTAACGCATCTTCAGTGATATCAAACGAGAGAAGAATATTGTGAATGTCTTCCCGGCACCACAGAGCTGCTATTTTGAAGGAATCCCAGCGCTGATTGTGTTAATCTTACCAGTCGATTTCAATGATTATACATACATGAATTGATAAATAAATTAATAATGATGATGATGATGATCATCAAAAAAAGGTTGAAAAACTGGCGCAATAATTTCAAATTTAATTTGAATTGAATTTCAGAAGAGTTGTGTTTTGGTCATCAACACCCTCCTGATCCGAGAGAGAAACTCAAACTCTTCTGCAGATCTTTTGTGTCTTCTGGTTTCTTGTGCTCAGAGGAGCACCCTGGTGTTCTAAACCCTCCACATCCTTGTGCTCAGAGGAGCACCCTGGTGTTCTAAACCCTCCACATCCTTGTGCTCAGAGGAGCACCCTGGTGTTCTAAACCCTCCACATCCTTGTGCTCAGAGGAGTACCCTGGTGTTCTAAACCCTCCACATCCTTGTGCTCAGAGGAGCACCCTGGTGTTCTAAACCCTCCACATCCTGCTGCCCGTGAGGATGACTGAACCCGGGAAACGTGATGGAAGCAACGTGACAACCCAGTGAGAGCATCGGATGAATGATTCAGTCTCCGTCTCTATGGGATGGCTTTTAGTCTGACACTCTGTCGCTGGAGATATGGAACTAGGTTTTGGCAAACGGGCATGTTCTTTTTCTTTTTTTAATCTCATGCACGCTTTCTCAGGCTGGCCAGTTGTCCAGTGTTGGTGTTAGATTCCTCCATGATCTGTCACATTACTTCATCACATTTTTTGAGGGAATATCCTCCCTCGAAACCTCTGCTGCGTTTAACTTTTAAACCTTTTTTTCTCCACATTGTTGCTGGGATCCTAAATCAAATTCAATTACAGTACAGACGCACTGAGCATACTGTACAACAACCGCTGTGCATTTCCATTGTGTGCCTAATATGGACTGAAACCATAATGTAGCTTCATATTTGGGCTTAAAGCTAAAATAATGTAATACTTAGACTTATAATGGCAAAATCTACAAGCAACACAACACATCGCAGCACAAGACCTATGTTGGTCTTAGACACACAGAACTCACTGTTCTAAACCTCAGCGAGATGGTTTGGTTTGTTTTGTTTTACTCTTCCAGCGGAGAGGAGAGGAGAGGAGAGGGGGAAAATAAGTCATTTCCTCTACACAGAATCCCGTTACTTCATAGCACTGCTGTTTGTGATTGGCAGCTTGCTTTATGAATCCGTCTGTTTGCCTGGAGTTCAGTGAACTTTTTACAGAGGTTGGGGGAAGGAAGGAACTTTTTTTTTCTTCTTTTATTGACTCTCCCGAAGCTCGTGTTCCAACGAGGTGAGCAGAGACTCTGCTCTGCGTGCGGAGACACCAGCCGACGGCACCAAAGACCTTGAAGCTTTGTCAACGCCGTCGGCACAGGCTCTGTGCTGTGGGTGAATCCCTTTGGTCCCCATTATCTTATTTAGTCTGCATTGTCAATGGCCCCCGAGGCTAGAAGAAAGGTCATTGGTTTAGCCTCAGTGTGCTCCCTGCTCTCTATTCATGTGTGATAAATCGGGTGGGGGGAGGGGGGCGTGTCATTTCTCTAACAGCCATGTTCTGCTTCCACAGGGGAAGTACATGGATATCGAGTTTGACTTCAAAGGCGATCCTCTGGGTGGAGTTATTAGCAACTGTGAGTATCATCATCAAGAGGAATGTCCCTTTTTTATGAAATACTGTATGTGTCCTATTTAATCATTTCTTCAATCATTTCTTCAACCTTCTGTACAATGTTTAAGTTGATGGTGCACTTTGGCCCACTCTTTTCTTCTTTTTTTTTTATCTGCAACAAATCCCTTTTTGATACTTTTTTGGACATTCATTTACAAAAGAAACACAAAAAGTTAGACTATGGAGATATACATATGAGCACACACGCACGCACGCACGCTCATCTGACAAATACAGTGGCGGCACAAACGTCACCCCTTCTCGGGTTCTGACCCTGGGGGCTGTTGTTGCAGTGTCTCCTGCTGACAGTGTCGTCCAGTTTGACCTGTCACTGTCCTCCACTCATGAGAGCACTTTGTCACAGGCTCACTCACACACCCCCAGAACACACACCACGACACATGCTGCTGTGACCAGGTCACTCGTTATCGGCGTGCCAGTGCTGGTGTGCCCATCTATGCGGTCAGCAGATCAATTAACGGTCAATGTGCTGTGCAGCCCACGGCACTGTACAAAGCACTGCAACGCTACAGATGTATCTGTTTATTTGGTCATGGTTCGTTGTTGTGACCGTGCATCTTTTCTTTCCTTTGTTTCATAACAAAAAATAAAGGGGGGGGGGGGGGGAGAAAGGCATTGGGTGGTGTTCACCTCAACCTGCAATATTTCCCAGGCGGAACAATGTCTGCTCTGTCCTCGTCCTCCTCGCCTTTCTCTTCCCAGGCCAGGCAGCGACACCTTTTTTTATTGAATGCCTTTTGGTTTGGCTTTCTTCACATTGTTTTGTCTGTGCAAACGTCTGTACCAGAGGTCACGGAAACAATGAGACACAGAGAGAGAGAGAGAGAGAGAGAGACACACACACAGAGAGAGAGAGAGTCTGGATGTCTGACACACAAGCGTACCTCTGTTCATCTCCCAGGCTCTGTCTGTCTGTCTGTCTGTCTGTCTGCCTGCCTGCCTGCCTGCCTGCCTTTCCATCTGTCTGTCTCTGTCTGTCTGTCTGCCTTTCCATCTTTCTGTCTCTGTCTGTCTGTCTGTCTGTTTATTTTCTTCTGGAGTTGGACTTCTCCGTGCCGCTGACAGACGGACGGGGCACTGCCTCAGTCTGGGGACCGTCTGGCTGCAGCATGACTGAGCCACAGATACACCATGTTCTTGGAGGGTTAGAGAGACAATTGGCCTCTCTCTCTCTCTCTCTCTCTCTCTCTCTCTCTCTCTCTCTCTCTCTCTCTCTCTCTCTCTCTCTCTCTCTCTCTCTCTCTCTCTCTCTCTCTCTGAAGCCTGAGCGACTCAGAGCGAGCAATGCTGATTCCACTAGTAGATAGAGAGAGAGAGAGAGAGAGAGAGGAGTCTGATTTAGACAAACCCAGAGCTTAGTAGTTTTGGTAGAGTAATGATAGTGTGGCGAGGAGACGAGTATTCAGCAGCCAAACAAGCCAAAGCCCGTTAGTGCTCATTAAATCCTAGTCAAAACAACAACTCACAGGATATGGGGGCCTTCGCCACCCCCCCCTACACCCCCCCCCCCCTCCTCCGTACCCGCATCGCTACTTTAATGTATGTTTGCTTATCTCAAGGAGCATATCCTGGGCACAGCGTGCCAGAAATACCGTTCAGGATGCTTTACAGAAACTCATGTAAAATCTACTGTAGTCTCCTCTGGTCCGCTGCAGCAAAGCAATAACAAGACGCCTGAAGTCGTTTTATTTGGAGTGTACAAAAGGTGGAAGGTCACTTCAGAAAAGCCCCTCAGGGGGAGAATGTCTCTTCTGAACATTCTTTAAACACCCCCCCCTTCCCCACACCACCACCACCACTTCCTGCATCTTTATAGGATGTTGTGTGTTCGGTGCTCTTCACAAATAAAAAATGTTTCCAAAGTAGCAGACCCACCGACATGATATAGGAACAAGTGAAACATGCAGTAATCCTGGTCTCTAAAACTGCCTCCCCCTGGCCAGCCGGGGCACCTGATGGAGGGGAAAGGAACTGGTTGGAATAACGTGTTCCTTCCACGCGCTACGTCCAACCAGGGAAACCCCCTGTCAGGTGTAAAGGAGCAACTTGGACATTCGGGCATGAAGGAAGCATGAGTTCAAGTCCGTTGCTCTCCCCATGTCCGACCCCCATATATGGGGACTAGGTTGGCGGAGGGTGTGTAGAGCCCAGGATCACATTAGATAATTGACACAGGGGTGAAATAATGGGTTACAAAATCGTGGGATAAAAATATATATTTAAAAAAAGAAAGGGAGAGAGTGACTCCTCACCTTTTCTCTTCTTTGATTACAGTTTAAGAAACGGTGCTCAACTGAAACGGTGCTCAACTGAAAGCCAGTGTATTATTGATGAGCTGGCGGGTTCCTCGAGGCCCTTTCTGTGACACTGCTGCTGCTATGCTGGAATGTTTAGGGTTCATTTGGTTTCATTTGTACAGGGTTTGAGAAAAAAATACAAATTAATCAATATAGGCTTACAGTATAACAGTAGTGCAACATCAATAGTAAGGGCATTTTATCAGGTATTTGACCAATCTGGGAACTAAATCGTTACCAAGAAATGTCTTCAACAATGTGTTTCTAAAGGTGTCTAATAACATATACTAAAAGTTTGAAATTCAACTCCTGTGGGAAATTGAGTTATTAGCATAATATGTGACCAATACCCATAACATCCTATATAAGGCAAAAAAGTCAACATTTCATCATTCTTTAAGTAGCATGTGACATATGAAACTAGGGGGTTTTCATGATTCTGAATCCATTCCAAGCATTAGTTTTGCACAAAAAACACTCCTTGGGCTAAATTAAGCCATATCCACTTGACCAAATGTGCTGACCTCATCACGTTTGTGAGGCCGTTTTCCTCCCAAGGAGTGTTTTTGTGCAAAACTAATGCTTGGAATGGATTCAGAATCATGAAAACCCCCTAGTTTCATATGTCACATGCTAATTAAAGAATGATGAAATTTGGACTTTTTTGCCTTTTATATAGGATCTTATGGGTATGGTCACATATTATGCTAATAACTCAATTTCCCACGGGAGTTGAATTTCAAACTTTTAGTACATGTTATTAGACACCTTTAGAAACACATTGGTGAAGAAATTTCTTGGTAACGATTTAGTTCCCAGATTTTCATAGATTTCTCTTACTACAAGTGAAGCATTCACAATACAAAAACAATTGATTGCATAATGTGATAAATTGCGTGGTATTGGAACGACATGGCCTGTCATACTCGGAGATACAGATGCCAGCATTTTAGGCGCGCCACTGCACATCGTATCGGCAGCTTTTCCAATACTGGCATCGGTGTCTGTATCGGAACAACTGTAGTTTTAAAAAGGTACAGCATGTTCACACACTGGCTTCACGCGTTGCTCCCAGCAGCCCTCTGGACCAATTGCGTCTCTATTTTTGTGCAGCTCTTTGAGTGACTTTCCTACAGCAGCGTTGTGTCTATAAATGCAGGCGTGGAGTGGTCCTCTCATCGCCCACTGAAACGGATGACTCAGAACAGTCATCCGTGTGAAAGGTGAAGAGAATCCAGCAGGTAGCCAGAGTCGGCAGCATCCCACTCGGTCCTAATAAGGCAGTGGTTCCAAAACTTTTTCATGTCAAGGACCCCCAAATCGACAATAATTAGCCCGCGGACCCCCATTTGAAGAGATATGCCAGGGACCCCCATAAGGGGCTCTAGCAGGGACTCTCAACCATTTTAATTTCAAGGACTCCCAGTTTGACCTGAATTAGGCCCGATTCATACTCCTATTTTAGAGCCGAATAAAAGTCGGTTCGGCTCTACAATGTGACTTCATTTGAGGTTCGGGGGGGCGGGTACCGTCCTGAAGTCGGCTCTTCGGTGCTACTGAAAATGTCTGACGAGCCGAAATCATTTCGGCACTACAGCGCCGACACAGCGGTAAAATAGGAGTATGAATCGGCCCTTAGTCTACGGACCCCCATGTAATAGCATTTCTATCTCTGGGACCCCCAATTTATGTTGTAAAATCAATGCTAATTTAACTCAGAGTGTACAAATGGAACCAAATTGACCCGTTAGGGTCCATTTGGTTCCATTTGTACACTCTCAGAGTTACAGACTTATAAGGCACTGCGGCAACGTGCCTCATCTGATTATAGGAAATTGCTGTTCGTATTTCTACATGACTACACTCCCACGTTGCTGCTACAGCACAAAGGACTGTCATTTAAAATAAAAATATATTTTTTTCTTTTGTTTTCCTAACTCCAGTAATTGAGCCTTTTTGTCCCAGACGACGACAACACTGTAAATGAGGGAGGGGGAAAAATAAATATCTGCTCCGCTATTAGAAGTGTCTCTTAATTTGACCACGGTGAAGTTCCTTTGTTGTGAATGGAATGGAGCCTTTTCCTTCAGGTTGGTGGTTGTGCTTAGTCGGCCGTGGCAGCAGAGGAAGCCGGCGTTTGATCTCTTCCTCAAAGATCTTTCATGTCACGCCCCGGTACCCATACACGGTGTGGCGTGTGCATGCCACGCACACACGCACGCACGCATGCACGCATGCGCGCACACACACGCACACACTATGTGTTTACGAACTCTGTTGTCTTAGCAACTTCAACATTTGCCCATCCCAACTCCAGATGGGCTGCTGGGAATTCTCTACCCAAGGCCACCTTGCCGAGTCACCAGTTTTGTATATTTCCTGAGCTTATTTCCTGAGCTTATTGTTAGGTAGGAAGTAGGAACACATTGGTTTAGCTTATTGTTAGGTAGGAAGTAGGAACACATTGGTTTTCAGCGAGCATGTCTCATAGCTTCCCTTCTTGTTGTCACCCTCCACTATTCTTCTTGTCATCCTCACTTCTCCCTGTTCTCTTCTCTTCTTGTTGTCATCCTACTATGTGGGGGCGGCAGTGGCTCAGGAGGTAGAGCAGGTCGTCCAATGATCCGTGGGTCGGAGGTTCGAACCCCGGCTCCTCCTGTCCACATGTCGAAGTGTCCTTGGGCAAGACACTGAACCCCACACTGCCTCCAATGAGTCTGTCGGTGTGAGCTCGCATACCTCCCAATGTATGAATGAATGAACCATTGTAAAGCGCTTTGAGCACTTGGAAAAGCGCTATAAAAATGCAATTCATTATTATCTTGTTGTCATCCTACTCTCTTCTTCTTGTCATCCTCCTCTCTTGTCAAGTCTCTTATGTATCATAGTGGCCATCCTCCTCTCCTCTCTCTCCACAGACTTACTGGAGAAGTCTCTTATGTCTCAGTGTCCATCCTCCTCTCCTCTCTCTCCACAGACCTACTGGAGAAGTCTCTTATGTCTCAGTGTCCATCCTCCTCTCCTCTCTCCACAGACCTACTGGAGAAGTCTGTCTCATAGTGTCCATCCTCCTCTCCTCTCTCTCCACAGACCTCCTGGAGAAGTCTGTCTCATAGCGTCCATCCTCCTCCCCTCTCCAGTCTCTTATGTCTCATAGTGTCCATCCTCCTCTCCTCTCTCTCTCCACAGACCTCCTGGAGAAGTCTCGCGTGGTGAAGCAGCCCAGAGGAGAGAGGAACTTCCACGTGTTCTACCAGCTGCTGTCCGGAGCCTCAGATGACACGCTGAGTAAGACTTAATGAAACATTAACATGCACAAAATAGAATCACACGTTGCCTTTGGTTTATTAGAGGCCTCTGTACTAATGAGCAGTGGTGGGCAATTTAGTCAAGTTTATACTCAAGTATTCAAAAGTGCACATTACAGAGTACATTTTCAGAGCCAATGAGTTATATTTGCCCCACCCGAATAACAAACTAGTCCGAATGAAAGATGAGCCAGTGGAACCTGTTCCCTGTGATTTTAGTTTCCATCAGAACGGGAGCATCGTCTTTGCATATCAACCCCGGAGGACACGGGAACACAACGTAATGGTCATATCAACCCCGGAGGACACACAGGAACACAACGTAATGGTCATATCAACCCCGGAGGACACGGGAACACAACGTAATGGTCATCGGCTTTAATGCACCACAGTGCCAGACGCATCAGAGGCCGCCTCCATTTCCACTGTAGTTAACCCATTTTGGACTGAGGTCGATTTAAAAAAAAAAGGCTTCTAAATCCTAACATTTTTCTGAAAAACCCATGTTTCTATGTCAGTGGTGCTCAACCTTTTTCATGCCAAGGACCCCCAGAATTATCTCTATTGGGCCACGGACCCCCATCTCAAAATATGTAGTTCCAGGGACCTCCCAGAAGCAAATATTTTAGTTCTGAAATATATATTCAAAGATTTGTGCCATATTTTCACGATTTTTCAAAAATAGCAGACCTACAAGCTCTATGAGCTTGTAGATCTGCTATTTTTCTTTTTTTTTAAATTATGTTTTTATTTTGGTCATTGTATACAAGCATAATGAACAACTACATCATGAGAAGTACATTACAATCATATATATAAAGATATATTTCCCATGTTCTCAATGGTGACCAAAGTTACAACATTTTTCTTTTTCTTTGGAGCAAAAACAAAAAACGAACAAACAAGAAAAAACAAAAAAGACGAACATCTGGGCAGCTCTGAAGGGAAAAGGGGGAAAGGAGACGCTTTCACAAATCTACATTACAACTTATTAGATCTGCTATTTTTCAATAGCTAAAGCATAACATAATGCTAACACCAAAAGGGGTTCCCGCCCCAAAATGGGTTAATGCAACTCGTAATGAAATCCAACGCATGCAGCGGCGTGCCGCGGTGAGGGAGGAATGGGTTTCCTGACACCAGATACGTACAGTATGGCCGGGGCTTTTAAAAGGACCCAGTCAATCTGTCAGAGTGAAGCCCACAGCAGCACAGAACCAGCACAGAACCAGTCAATCTGTCAGAGTGAAGCCCACAGCAGCACAGAACCAGCACAGAACCAGTCAATCTGTCAGAGTGAAGCCCACAGCAGCACAGAACCAGTCAATCTGTCAGAGTGAAGCCCACAGCAGCACAGAACCAGCACAGAACCAGTCAATCTGTCAGAGTGAAGCCCACAGCAGCACAGAACCAGCACAGAACCAGTCAATCTGTCAGAGTGAAGCCCACAGCAGCACAGAACCAGCACAGAACCAGTCAATCTGTCAGAGTGAAGCCCACAGCAGCACAGAACCAGCACAGAACCAGTCAATCTGTCAGAGTGAAGCCCACAGCAGCACAGAACCAGCACAGAACCAGTCAATCTGTCAGAGTGAAGCCCACAGCAGCACAGAACCAGCACAGAACCAGTCAATCTGTCAGAGTGAAGCCCACAGCAGCACAGAACCAGCACAGAACCAGTCAATCTGTCAGAGTGAAGCCCACAGCAGCACAGAACCAGCACAGAACCAGTCAATCTGTCAGAGTGAAGCCCACAGCAGCACAGCGTGAAGCACAGAGTGAAGCACAGAGTGAAGCCCACAGCAGCACAGCGCAGTCTGCCGGTGGTGGAAACCTCACACGTCCAATACTGTTCATTTTTGAGGATTCAAATTCAAAAGTAGCAAAAGCATTGCAACATTGTAATATTGGACATCCCTGGTGAAGATTTTTCTAATATATAAAGCTTTTAACCCATTCTGGGCGGGAACCCCTTTTGGTGTTAGCATTATGTTGTGCTTTAGCTATTGAAAAATAGCAGATCTACAAGCTCATAGCGCGCCACCGAGTGGCGCGCTACGAGCTTGTAGGTCTGCTATTTTTGAAAAATCGAAGAACGACTGACATAGAAACATAGCTTTTTCAGAAAACTGTCAGGATGTAGAAGACATTTTTAGAATCTGATCTCAGGCCAAAATGGGTTAAATTATTATATATATTTTTTGTTTAGTATAGTACTATACCCACATAACACTCATATGCCGTTAAATGTTGAGTGCTGTCCATGCTTTGATGGTCACTGTTTTATTCTTTATTCTTATTCTTTATTCGGATCCCCATTAGCTTCCGCTACTGCGGTCGCTAGTCTTCCTGGGGTCCACACAGAACATCACAACATAAAAACAACATACAATACAATATACAAACAACAACTGACACTTGTCTGTCTAAATCTAAATTCAATTACATTAGAATAACAGATATGTAGATTAAATAACCTGTACAAAACAATCATGTACTAAAGCACATCAGTCCAATTGTGTGACCTCTTCCAATAATGATTTTTTAAGCGATTGTTTTAAAAGAGTATTTACTTTTGATTTGTTTTATGTTAACAGATAGTGAGTTCCACTGTTGGGTGGCTCTATAAATAACAGATTTAAGTATTTCTGTCTTTGGTTTTGGAAGTTCCAAATACCCTGAGCTTACCTGTCTAGTTTGATATCTATGTTTTAGACCTGAACTAAATAATTGATCTCTATAGAAATCTGGCTTTCCCTCCATGATTGCATGTTTTATAGGGAAGGAGAAGTCCGCACACAGCCTTAGCTCCAACAGTGTTTATTATTATTATTGAAAACGTGAGCGGCCTTCATCAGGTGACAGTTTAATAATGAGTAAACCTTTGTGGAGATCTTGTACAGCCTTCTAGTTGGGGAAAGTTTCTGCAAAGTAAATGTTTGCCAATAGCTTTCTTCACAAATGTGTGTCATAAAGTTGACTACTATCACCTCTCAATTTGTTCAAACCCAACTCCCTTGGGGAGTTGCAGTCAACATTTACTACATTTAATTCTGCTTTAAGTAGCATGTGACTAGGGTCAAACTAGGGGGGGTATAGATTCTGATTCTGAATTCATTGAAAGCAGTTTTATACGAAAAACACTGGGCTAAAAACGCCCATAGCCGAGTCATCACAATTTGCCTGCATATACAGTTGGGTGCCACCGATATTGTCCCTTATCATTTGACCCATTTAGGCCTGACCTCAAAATTAAAAAAAAAATCCTTCTAAATCCTCCAGTTTTCTGAAATAAATATTTTCACGATTTTTCAAAAATAGCAGACCTACAAGCTCGTAGCGCGCCACTCGGTGGCGCTCTATGAGCTTGTAGATCTGCTATTTTTCAATAGCTAAATTATAACATAATGTTTAAAACACCAAAAGGGGTTCCCGCCCAAAATGGGTTAACTGTCCTTTTGCGCAGATCAGGACAATATCGATGGCCTCCAACTGTATAGGTTGATAATGGTACGCCGTCTTTCAGCAGCTGTCACAAAGTTTCCCAAGGGAGTTGGGTTGTAACTCATTGAGAGGTGATAGTAGGCAACTTCATCAACATATTTTATGTGTTGATGAATAATAATAATTATAAAATAATGGTATGTTTGATTTATAAAATTAGACATTTGGCAGGACACATGGTTCATGATTATAGTTCATCATTATTAATTGACTATTTATTTTTTATTTTTTGTGACAAACAGAAAAGTTGAAGCTGGACAGAGACTTCAGCAAATACAACTACCTGAGTCTGGACTCTGCTACGGTCAACGGTCTGGATGACGCAGCCAACTTCAGGACAGTCAGGGTGAGACACACACACACACACACACACACACACACACACACACACACACACACACACACACACACACCCTGCTACGGTCAATGGTCTGGATGATGCAGCCAACTTCAGGACAGTCAGGGTGAGACACACACACACACACACACACACACACACACACACCCTGCTACGGTCAATGGTCTGGATGATGCAGCCAACTTCAGGACAGTCAGGGTGAGACACACACACACACACACACACACACACACACACACACACACACACACACCCTGCTACGGTCAATGGTCTGGATGATGCAGCCAACTTCAGGACAGTCAGGGTGAGACACACACACACACACACACACACACACACACACACACACACACACACCCTGCTACGGTCAATGGTCTGGATGATGCAGCCAACTTCAGGACCGTCAGGGTGAGACACACACACACACACACACACACACACACACACACACACACACACACACACACCCTGCTACGGTCAATGGTCTGGATGATGCAGCCAACTTCAGGACCGTCAGGGTGAGACACACACACACACACACACACACACACACACACACACACACACACACACACACTCTGCTACGGTCAACGGTCTGGATGATGCAGCCAACTTCAGGACCGTCAGGGTGAGACACACACACACACACACACACACACACACACACACACACACACACACACACACACACTCTGCTACGGTCAACGGTCTGGATGATGCAGCCAACTTCAGGACAGTCAGGGTGAGACACACACACACACACACACACACACACACACACACTAAGGCTGTTCCGAACATTCGGGGTTCGGACCTTCACTCAATAGGGTTGGCACTCGAATCTTAATTAATGGGCTTGAACCATTCTTGTTTTATTTATTTGTATTTTTTTATTTTTTTAACTCGAAAATATATCTCGGCGAGAATGCGATATGCATAATAAGAGTACTATGTTCATGTTGTGTTTACATGTTACATTTTTAGATTTGTATTAATAATCAGGGGGGCATTTCAGTTGTAAACAAGCTACAAGCTGGTTCGAAGGTTCGCTCGAAAATTCCTGTCGAAGGTTCGAGTCCTAAAAACAGGGCTAGGGTACAGCCTTAACACACACACACACACACACACACACACACACACCCTGTCTGGGCAAAGAGGCCAGGGGTTGATGTATAGTACAAACAAAGAGAGAGAGAGATAAATAACTGCACTCTGAACAAAAACTGGGGCGGTGGCCTCAGGTTAGCTGCCCAGGTGTGTCACGTCAGCTGACAACCCTCCCAGCTGATGCCCCCCCCCCCCCCCCCCCCCCCCCCTCACCTCTACCTACCGATAAATGAAAGGCAACCTGAGAGGGGAGGCTAGCTGTCACTGCCCGCCTCTCCAGTGACACTTTGTTCTCAAACATTCATGTCACGAACGCCCAGATTTATAAAGTATTATTTTGGCCACAAATCTGTCCCATCTGTCCCCTGTAGCCCACTTTGAGAACCTCTGTGTTAACCCATTTTGACCTGAGATCAGATTCTAAAAATGTCTTCTACATCCTGACAGTTTTCTGAAAAAGCTATGTTTCTATGTCAGTCGTTCTTCGATTTTTCAAAAATAGCAGACCTACAAGCTCGTAGCGCGCCACTCGGTGGCGCGCTATGAGCTTGTAGATCTGCTATTTTTCAATAGCTAAAGCATAACATAATGCTAACTCCAAAAGGGGTTCCCCTTTGACCTGACCTCGAAATTAAAAAAATGTCTTCTAAATGCTGACAGTTTTCTGAAATACCTGTGTTTCTTTATCAGTGTCGGTGGTGCTCAATATTTCATGTCAAGGACGCCGAAAATGATATGTATTTGGCCGCCGACCCCCATCTGAAAATATGTTATTCCAGGAACCCCTCAGAAGCAAAGATTTTGAGTTAACGTTCACTCTGAAAGAATATATTCAAAGATTTGCGCCACATTTTCACGATTTTTCAAAAATAGCAGACCTACAAGCTTGTAGCGTGGCACTCGGTGCCGCGCTATGAGCTTGTAGATAAAGTGTGTAAAGAGTGTGTGCCGACAAAGTGTGTGTGAGGCAGTGTAATCTCTTCCTTATCTACTTACCGTAACCAAACGGGAGGCAGGATTACGTCATGTCCACTTTCACTATATTTGGGCGTTCCTTTCTGGTCCCCCATCACCTGTTGGCTCCCAGACAGCCAATCACCTGTTGGCTCCCAGACAGCCAATCACCTGTTGGCTCCCAGACAGCCAATCACCTGTTGGCTCCCAGACAGCCGTCCGACCAGAACTTTGATTGTCGGTGTCCTCTCTTTCCACCTGTTGCATAACACGGCTGCACTTTGAAGTGTGTGTGTGTGTGTGTGTGTGTGTGTGTGTGTGTGTGTGTGTGTGTGTGTGTGTGTGTGTGTGTGTGTGTGTGTGTGTGTGTGTGTGTGTGTGTGTGTGTGTGTGTGTGCGTGTGTGCGTGTGCGCGCGTGTGCGCGTGCGTGCGTGCGTGTGTGTGCGTGGGCTGGCTATCGGGGAAGGGGGATTTCCACCGCCGACAACCCCCCAACCAATGTATCGTCTTCCATTGTTTAACTTTGTGCGTAAAACGGTGGCAGTGACACACACACACACACACAGTGCATGGAGGATAAAGGGACATTACTTCCTGTGCTGTGCCATTTTATTCATAATGCAGTGGTGTCTCCTTTCTGTCTGTGTTGACTATGATCACACAGACCTGCTGTGTGACCGTTGACCTACGACACAAGCACAAGCTCTCCTAAACCCACTTATTAGGGTACTATGGGCTCCATTTTCGTCACCGCTAAACCCATTATCCCTAAACTTCTTTGCCTTTTTTTTTTACTATTTTGAAAAACATTTTTGAATAGTTCCACTAGCCAATCTACATTGACACGTTGTGAGCTTGTAGACGGACCATTTTTCCTATTCAAAAATGTTTAGCAAAATAGTACGAAAATGGAGCCCTATGTCTCCTCTAATTCCTCCCCTTGTCAAAAATAGCTCATGTACAAGTATCACATTGAGTCATTTTTGAAAAATGTTGCACTTTTTTGACAACAGATCGGTAAAAACCTTGTTTAATCAAGTGGTCTAGAACAGTGGTTCCAAAAGTGGGGTCCGGGGACCCCCCAAGGGTCCTTGAGGGAGTTCCAGGGGATCCCCATGCAGCTAAATGATAGTTTGGAACCAAATGGACCCTCATGGTTCTGTAACTCAGAGAGAAGAGTGTACGAATGGTTGAGAATCACTCCTAGAATCGTAAAAATCTTCTCTTATGGGGGCATATCTTTTCAAATAGTGCTCCGCGGGGCTGATGAGTGTCAATTTGGGGGTCCTTGACATGACATAGTTTGGGAACCACTGGTCTAGAATTCTACAGAAACAGGATTGGCATGGGACACCCCCCCCCCCTCCCCCCTCCCCCCAGCTGCAGGCCCCTAACAGTGGCACAATGACACAATAGCGGCCGGTCCCTGAGCTAACAACAATGGGACTCTCCACTGGGTTTTGTCCAGGACAAAGATGGCAACATAGCTTTTTCCTTCCACTCAGCCTCGCCTTCAGTGTCAACAGATCCCCATATGTACACAAATCACATTTGACGCACAATGGACGTACTTTTCCAGCGTCCACCAACGCTGTGGAACCTCCTGCGTCCAACCTGTTCCCACCGCGCTTCCACCACACTCCACTCCTCCCCTCGCCCAGCGTGGGTTTCACAAAGTGGGTGCCTTGACGGAAGGCACGCACGGGCATGCACTTGGCATGCTCTGAATGAAGAAATAACACTAATACCATGATTTGACTGAGAGACTGCCATCGCGCAAATTCCAGCTTTTCACCAGAGGAGAAAAACCTTTTTTTATTATTTTTTTCAAAATGAGTTAATAGCACAGGCAGACTCTTCACATACTAGAGCATGTCTGAAATAAGTGTCGGAGCTGATATCGACATGTAAATATGAAATAAATGCTTAAACATGTAGCTAGGTGTAATGGTAGAGACCACAGAAGTGAACCTTTCAAGCCTGTTTTCTCAACTCGCTGTTTTCTGCAAGACATTACTCTATAAGCCATATCTCCAAAACTGGTGGGTCAAACTGAACAACCAATATGTCAATTTGAAGCTATGATTCCCTGCTTTCATAGGACATGAAAAAACGAAAATTCCAAAAAATCCAATGGCAGTCCCTCAGTCAAATTTAGTCACATATGTCATATTAACCCAAATGCTCCTGAAGAATTCTGTGTTTACAAACACGCATCACGCTAATGGGCGGTGCTGCTCGGAGTGAAACTAGAGACAAATACATTCCAAAGACCAATCGAAAACCAGTATGCAAATCTCTGCCCCCAAAACACAGGTAAAGTTAGCGAAAAAACAAGCCTACTTTGACCTTTAAATGTACTCATTTAATGTCCCCAAATCAACTATCTGTCGGAATGAAAACCTTCTTCAACATTCGAACTGTGTTAATATGAAAAAAACGGAAATCACACAAAAACAATAAAATCGAGTTTATTTGGTCATTTTCTGCCTGTTCATTCTAGGCGAGATGAGGACCATTAACAAAATTTTTGTCAGGTGCAGTCACATATGTTTATTGTAACGGTTTTAGAATAACGCAGATTGCTCCAGCACCTTTACTTCCTCTTTGCACTGCTGATCATGTCCAGCGCATGTAAGAATTAAGCAATATCGGCAACTTAGCTGATGTGCATGTGTTTGTTTCACACATGCTGCATAGACGCGTCACCATGGGAACCAAAAAATGGATGGGAACCCGTCGCCACTGGCTGTTTGCTTATCGATTTTGACAGCTAGGGCGATCGCGTCATAGCCGCCGGGAACCCCTTTTGGTGTTAGCATTATGTTATGCTTTAGCTATTGAAAAATAGCAGATCTACAAGCTCATAGCGCGCCACCGAGTGGCGCGCTACGAGCTTGTAGGTCTGCTATTTTTGAAAAATCAACGACTGACATAGAAACATAGCTTTTTCAGAAAACTGTCAGGATGTAGAAGACTTTTTTTAGAATCTGATCTCAGGTCAGAATGGGTTAAAGTCCCTAATATCACTGCGGCGTGGCTGGGGCAAATGCAGATGAAGGCTGGCTATACGCGAGGCCATGTTTCACCCCCCTTTACGTTCTCACCACCCACCCCCAGAACGCCATGCAGATCGTGGGCTTCATGGAGGACGAGGTGCAGTCCGTTCTGGAGCTGGTGGCGGCCGTGCTGAAGCTGGGCAACATCGAGTTCAAGCCGGAGTCGCGCTGCAACGGCCTGGACGAGAGCCGCGTCAAAGACAAGAACGGTAAGCTTTCTGACCGGAGCAGGGCCAAGACAAGAACGGTATATATCCCAGACTTAAAGGAGAATTCCATGCTAGAAGGCTTTCTTACCTTTCTTTGTAGCCGTTACGTCCTCACCAAAGAGGTCCAGGTGTTTTCTTGTCTTATTGGCTATTTCCCCTACCATAAGCCCTCAATGAATTGCATTGAATTGAATGGGGCTATGGGGTGTTGTGCTAATTTGCTTATTTCCATCGAAATAAGTAGTAAAGTGTGCCGCTTGGGATATTATTTACATTATGATGTATACAAAAAAAAAATCAATTCCCATTCAATGCAATTCATTTAGGGCTTATGGTAGGGGAAATGGCCAATAAGGAGCTTTTGCACAAAATAACACCTGGACCTCTTTGGTGGGGACGTAACGACTACAAGGTAAGAAAGCCTTTTAGTATGGAATTCTCCTATAAACCCTCTCTAGTCTTAGTTTAAGAGAAGTGGACTTCAGGCACTCGGGTGACGCGGTGGTCAAGTACCTGCCCACCACCACCACAGAGGGTGTGGGTTCGAATCCACCGTGGTGAATCGGGGCTTTGTCGAGCATCTACATACGAACACTATTGGCCCTGTGTTCGGGGGAGGGAAGCCGAGCGGGGGAGGAGAGTGGTATCACTCCACGTGTGTTTTGGGGGCTTTTCTGCCTTTATTTGATAGTCTACAGTAGACTGACAGATAATGGGGAGTGACATATTATCATATTGCATGGTATCCATCTGAAAGAGTAGGTTTAATAAGATGTGCCACACACAGTATAAACTCCTGCTTCCAGCCTGCATCTGTTGCTGTAGAGCCACTGCTGCCACCTGTTGGTGGTTGTACCAAAAACACCTTAAGGTCACTGTGTTAAACATTGTCTTCATGTGTTCATGCGTGACTGTCTGTCCTCCTCATTACTCATCGCAGCTTTTCTCTGCCAGGCAAATATTAACATTTGCATGTGTTTCCTTTTGTTGGCGAGAATGTCCATATTCACATTCATCATGTCAGATTGTAGTGACGCGTCGGCCATTTCACCTCCATTATGTTCCCCAGGCTTCCTACCACTGCCATTACTGAGTGACCACTGATTGATTGACTGATTACTATAATACTAACTACCAGCTGTCCTTGCATTTTCTATAGTGTTGCATAAATATTTTATTCATGCCAAAAGTAGCAAAAAATCACACCCGTGTGAACTGAGTGGTGCAACTCCCCTCTCCCCCTGCCTCTCTCTCTCTCTCTCTCTCTCTCTCTCTCTGTAATTAGCAGGCAACAGTGCAACACTATCTCTCTTTCTGTTTCTGGCACAACAGCGCCACCTTTGCCCCTACTGGTACTCTAAACATAGTTAGTCACATAGGTTAGTACAGACATTGCTGTTCCTTGGAGTGGCTATTTCTGAAAGCTATGGCATGACCCAAAAATGGTGACGCCAGGCAGAAAGTGGCTGAAATCTTTAACCAACGTAAAGTATTAAAGGACAACTTTAGTTTTTTTCAACCAAGGTTCATGTTTTAGGTTGTTATTAGAGAAACTAAAAGATGAGTGTTATTTGTTTTTCATTTGCTGCTTTCTTTCGTTTTAGGGAATTTAGCTGTTTTTGACAGGGGGCGGGGGCATTCGAGCATGGGGCTAAATATGTATTGTTTTACAACATTTTATAGTGATTTATTTTTTAATTATTTACTATAGTCCTAATAAACCCCAGGAAATTTCATCTGGCCACAAAACATCACGAGATCTACTGAATGTGTCAAACTGACACACACAGTGTGGCTTCCCCCCAGTAGGCTACCTTCACATTCAGTAGATCCTGTGATTTACTTGGTTACTTAATATGTGGTACTGTTTGGTTGCTCCTCCACAGACCTGAAGGAGATGTGTGAGCTGCTGGGCATCGAACAGTCGGTGCTGGAGAGGGCGTTCAGCTACCGCACGGTGGAGGCCAAGTCGGAGAAGGTCGCCACCACGCTCAACGTGGCCCAGGTCAGAAGAACACCACGCCATGTATACCGTAGACCCGTTGACTTTGTGAGCGACGCGCTGTGTGAGCTTGTAGATCGGCTGTTTTCAGAGTGCAACCAACCCGAGCAAACATAAAGATGACTACCTTTTAGTTCTACTGGATCCTCTTCTCCACTATAGTCTCCTCAAAACAGCGTTGATTTCGTCGACTAAAACTAAGACGAAGAATGTCGACTAACCTTTTTCACTGACGATAACTAAAGGGAAACTAAATGAAAACTAAGCTATGATGAGTAAAACTAAGACTAAATATACTGACAATTTTCGTCAACAAATGGTGGACAAGAGATCCGGTATAAGTCATTTTACAATTGTTTGCATGCTGAAAATAGCAGATCTACAAGCTATTTTCAGCAAGTGTAAAATCTGTCATTACGACGGCATCAAGGCCCGCCAAAATAGAGAGTATGCGCATGCTTAAAGTGAATGGCACATCGAGTGGCAAATCGAGTGGCAAAGCAACAGGCAAAGTGAGTTTAACATCGTTTAATGTTGTTTAATGCAATCAGATATGACTTTTCTGTGTGGATGTATGGGCTGTCAAGGCCAGAAAGTAGTTTTTTGACACTCGGTAGGCGTTCCTGCATAACTTCCTGGTTTGATGATGATGTCATGCGCATACCCTCTATACATTTCAGTCGACTAAATCAGCTGTATATTTATTCGACTAAAATCTTATGACATTTAGTTGACTAAAACTAGACCAACACTAAAACATTCCAGGTGACTAAAATGTGACTAAAGCTAAATGAAAACTATTCAAGAGACTACGACTAAAACTAAAATCAAGATTTGCTGCCAAAAACAACAATGACACACACACACACACACACACACACACACACACACACACACACACACACACACACCCCCCCACACACACACAGAGGACATTACTTCCCCCTGACTGGCCCAAGTGGCTGCTGACCCACATATCCACGTCAGACACTACATGCCAGACTCCTCCATTATAGATGAGCAGTGTTCCTGCTGGGAATAGAAGGTAAAATGTAGGTTGTTCTGAGGGTTCAGAGGGTTCACCCGCTGCCTGACGGGAAGGGGTCGCCTTGGGTCTCTGAAAGCAGCTTAGAACTCTGGGTTCTCACAATCTGGGGGTTCTGGGGACCTCCTGGGGGGGGGTCAGGGGTTATCAACGTTTTTGGCTGGGAACCCCCGGAAATGCTTTGGCCATATCTCGCGACCCCCGCCCCACCCCCAATAGAGGGTATGCGCGTGACATCATCATCAAACCAGGAAGTAATGCAGGAATGCCTACTAAGTGGCTAAAAACTACTTTCTGGCCTTGACAGCCCATACATCCAAACAGAAAAGTCATATTTAATTGCCTTAAACGACATTAAACAATGTTAAACTCACTTTACCTGTCACTTTGCCACTCGATTTGCCACTCGATTTGTCATTCACTTTATGCATGCGCATACCCTCTATACAAACTGATCTGCTATTTTTCAATAGCTAAAGTATAACATATTGTTTAAAACACCAAAAGGGGGGCCTGGGCCGTGGCTCAGTGGTCCAGGCACCTTGGCTGGTAATCCAGTCTGGCAGTGTGCCGCGGGTTCGACTCCCGATCCCGACGGCCTTTACTGCATGTCTTCCCCCCATCTCTCTCCCCCCATTTCCTGTCAGCCTACTGTCTGTCCCTCCATAAAGAAATCTAAAATAAAGGCGAAAGCCACAAAAAAACATAAAAAAACACCAAAAGGGGTTCCCATCCAGAATGGGTTAAGTATAATGGGTTTAAGTGGTTAAGACCAGAACAATACCACAAACCTCTACTCCCCTGTAACACCAACCCTATCAATGGATTTGTCTAAATCTTGTAGGATTTTAACAATTCCGTTTTTTTTTTTACGAATCCTCCATGCCTGCTCCTGCTGAAGTCTCAATGTCACTATTACGGGGTCATTCATTTCTGCTCACGCCCCCCCCCCCCCCCCCCCCCCCCCCCCCCACACACACACACACACACACACACACACACACTCACACACACCCCTACCATGCTGTGTGTGGCTTGTGCTCAGGCGATTGTTTGCCAAGTTTACATGAGGGATGACAGACCCGACTACTCACGACTGGCTCACCGCCAAGCAGATGAGTCTTCATTATTGTCAGTACTTAACCCCCCCCCCCCCCCCCCCCCCCTCCCCACAAGCCAGGCAGCTTCAGTGTATAATTTCCCCTGGTGCTCCGAGAGAGAAGGGTCTGGAATGGGAGCAATGCCGTGGCTGGAATTCTACTAAAGCAATGATGTTGTTATTATTCCACTTTCACTTCCACAAGTCCCGTCAAACTCACAAAGTCACCCTGGTCGCGCTCCTCTCGCTGTGAATCTCTTTAACTGTATGATAACATGTTTTGGACCCATCCAAATATGTGCAGCTGGCTGTCTCTGGCTCTAAGCACTTTTAAGCAATGCTCATGTATTTGTGACGATGTATTTCTTTAGGTATTAAAACAGAGATTGGATGTTTAATTTGCAGGCCTACTACGCCCGTGACGCACTCGCCAAAAACCTGTACAGTCGCCTGTTCAGCTGGCTGGTCACCAGGATCAACGAAAGCATCAAGGTATGTATATGTACCCTATTCATGTACTAAAAATCATCGAGGTACTGTATTGATGTACTAGAAATCATCAACGTACTGTATTGAATTACTGAAGCAGTGTTTCCCAAACACCAATTTTTATGGGTAGCAAGCAACCAAAAAAAATATTTTCATGAATTAAAAACGGATTCAAGTTTGCATGTTCTCCCCGTGTCCCCTAGGGTAGGTGCCCTCACAAAAAACATGCAGTAATCCTGGTCTCTAAACTGCCTCCCCCTGGCCATCCGGGGTTCCTGATGGAGGAGAAAGGAACTGGTTGGAATAACGTGTTCCTTCCATGCGCTACGTCCAACCAGGGAAACTCCCCCCTGTCAGGTGTAAAGGAGCAACTTGGACACTCAGCCATGAAGGAAGCATGAGTTCAAGACCGTTGCTCTCCCCATGTCCCCCATATATGGAGACTATGTTGGCGGAGGGTGTGTAGAGCCCAGGATCACATTAGATAATTGACACAGGGGTGAAAAATGGGTTACAAAATCGTGGGATACAAATTTTATATATAAAAAAAAAAAAAACTGATTCAAACTTGTTTTAAAAAAGAAAAAGAGAGAAAAGAAAAGAAAATACATAAATAATATAAATACAATCTAAGAAATGCAATAAATGAGGGGGAATCTATCTCCCGGGTCCCAGGGAGACATCACATGTCTCAGTTGGGTCTCAAGCTAAATGGTTTGGGAACGACTACAGTTTGACATCTGACAAGTTGAGTCCCTCATTAAGGCCCTTGTATTTCTCTGTCTCAGGCTCAGACCAAAACCAGCCACAAGGTGATGGGCGTCCTGGATATCTACGGCTTTGAGATATTTGAGGTAAGATATTAAAGACAACGGCATCAAACTGGTGTCGTATCGAGTGAGACGGTCGTACAACTGTGTATAAATGTAGGCTCCAGCAGTCTGCTCATTCTGATCTGGCATGCAAAGACTATAAATACATGTTTTGTTTTTTTTAGGAAATGAAAGGAAGCGTGAGTGATATTGTTTTGGTTAAAGCTCTATAATGAGATAGTTGCGAACGCAGTGATTGCGAACGCAGTGAGCATTTACTATGAGACCCAGCAGATCATGTCTGTGTGTCTGTGTGTCTGTGTGTCACGCTGTAACACCACCCGCCCACCACCAGAGGGCGCAGCTGTATCACACACAAAAACACACACACACACACACACACATGCACGCACACACACACACGCACGCACGCACGCACACACACACAAAACTTAACTTAAAAAAAACTTAACTTAAAAAAAAAAAACTTAAAAAGGAAATACTTTAAAAGGAAAAACTTGAAAAAAAATTAACTTAAAAAAAACTTAACTTAAAAAAAAAACTTAAAAGGAAAAACTTTAAAAAAAAAACTTAACTTACTTAACAAAAAATCTTAAAACACAAAAAAAAGAGAACAAAAAAAAAACCTTAAAAAATTACGTAATTTATTCTAATTGTTGTTTTTGCAATTTACGAGCTGCGTTCGCTTCCCGCGTTCGCGCGTCTTACTTGTAATCATTGCTATAGTGTTTGGTCAGTAACAGGATCTCAGCGTCTCTCTACAGCTCTTTAATGAACGGAAGAAGGAGGAAAAAAATCAGGTGGATTGCCAATTTCAGCCAATCGGGAGAGAGTACCCATTTATCAGTGTTGTCTGCTCGTTTCTTTGTGTCATCACTTATATTCCCATCTTGATCCTGTATCCTGTGTGAGTTCTCTCTCCTGATTGGATAAAATTGGCATCCTGACCTGAAACGTTGTTTTCTGTTTACCAAAGAGCTGCAGAGACATGGAGAGTGAAGACCTGTTTCTGTGTGTTCGTGCCAGAGATGGCACTCCCCATAGGGCGATTCACCTCGCTCAGTCGTTTTAATAACTGGGGTTACTAAAGTAACCTATAGTTACTGAACAAACAACTCTATAGCAATGAGTTTCCATCAGAATCTAGAGATATTTAACACTAGTTTTAACAAAACAAAAACAAATATCACTTATCCTACCTTTTTTAATGATGTGCAATGCTCCACGGGCCGTTGACTAACAGTCGGCAACATGGAAACATCTGCGGCTCCATGTAGGGGTTTATTGCATACATTGTTTTCCATAAGTGCATGTCTTCTTCACCCCCACTGACCATCAAGTTGCTACCTCTCTTCCCTGCCTGTTGTGTTGTGTCTGACCAGGACGGAGTAAGTACTTGTAACACCATGCCGCGCGAGTGGCGGCGTTTGCTGTGGCCAGTGTGCATGCTGTGATCTCTCCATTAATCCTTAGTATCAATTCAGCTGCTCTCCTCCCCCAAGAAACGCCACAAGGGCACCCAAGGGTGCAGCGCCTGGAGCACACGGCTGAAAGGACCTTCGGCTTAATGTGTCGTCTCAGAGGGCACATCTCATCTGGGAATTTGTTGCGCTGTGTCTACTGACTCCTAGGCCTTACACTTAGGCTTCGCTCACACATTCGACACAGAGCCAGAACGACGTGTTCTGTCTCTGTTTTGGGGGGAGAGGGGGGGGGGGGCAGAACTGCCTGCAATTAATTTTCAGTGGGAGTCACGTGGTTTTGACAGAACAGCTCTGCTCGATGGGGGGAGGGGGAGGGGGAGGGGGGGTGAAGAAGAACAGAGCCATCAAGCAAGGCTGTTTCAACCACGTGACTCCCATTGCAAATGAATTGCGAGCTGTTCTGCCCCCCCACACTCTCCCCCCAGAACAGAGACGGAACACGTGTTTCGAATGTGTGAGCGAGGCCCTACAGTAGGAACGTTCCATGTAGGGCTATTAGATCAACACTGTTGCTCTCAGGCAGAAAACTCCCATCTCTGTATTTCACATTGGTATGTTTTGGTTTTTTCACGCAACAGTAGAAGAACAAAGGTTTGGCTTATTTTTAATTTGAAATCCTCCTGAAAAGTCACCGTGTTGGACATGTGAGGTTTCCACCCGACGGCAAACGATATGTTGTTTGAGTTAAAAACTACAAAGATGTTTACTAAACCAGATGGACATTATGTGAGAATACTACTGTAGCTGAAACCATTTGTGACCAGATTTGACTGAGAGACTGCCATCGCGCAAATTCCAGCTTTTCACCAGAGGAGAAAAACTTTTTTTCTTTAAAAATAAATAAAAATGAGTTAATAGCACAGGCAGACTCTTCACATACTAGAACATGTCTGAAATAAGTGTCAGAGCTGAAATCGACATGTGAATATGAAATAAATGCCCAAACATGTAGCTAGGTGTAATGTTAGAGACCACAGAAGTGAACCTTTCAAGTTTTCTCAACTCGCTGTTTTCTGCAAGACATTACTCTATAAGCCATATCTCCAAAACTGGTGGGTCAAACTGAACAACCATTATGTCAATTTGAAGCTATGATTCCCTGCTTTCATATGACATGAAAAAACGAAAGTTAAAAAAAATCCAATGGCAGTCCCTCAGTCAAATTTAGTCACATTTGATCACCATTACCATTGCAGTCCAATGTGATGAATCTCAAATTAGCCAGACAAATTTGAGGTGATCTTTTCCCTCACCCAGCCGGCCCTAATTTCTAACACATGATTTGAGAATGTTTGGCGTATCAATGCCAGTCACAAACCGCCGCAGTTGCAGATGTCTCTGGTCTTCACAAAGATGTGGCCGTCCGTCCGTCCGTTCAGCTGGGTGTCCGTTCGCTGTCCCTTTGGGGAAAGATGAGAGAAATGCTTTTACATTTCTCTGTGTGTTTTGTATGGCCTCACTCAGACCTTTACAACAGATTGCTGTATGCTTGCTGTATACAAAGGGTGTGACACAGCTTGCCCCAATGCATTTCCAATGGGAGTCACATGGTTTGACACAACATTTGTGTTGTATGAGGGGGAGGGGCGCAGTCGAAACACAGCCGAAAGCCATACAACAGCTTGTAGTCCAAAATGTAGTCCTCAAACCATGTGACTTCCATTGGAAATGCATTGAGGCGGCCATGACACTCACAGCATTCATACAGCAAGCATACAGCAATGCAGTAAAGGTCTGAGTGAGGCCTAAGAGTGAAGGTAACCTCCTGCTTTCTCTGTCAACCTGTGGTGAGAAGTAACCAAGTACGGTACATGTCCTCAAGTACTTGTGCTTAAGTACAATAATTGTTAGCCATTTCTTTTTGCTGTACTGATGTATTTCACTACATTTCAGAAGCATATCTAGATAAGCTATTTTCAAAGGCTTTTTAGTACGCAAAGTACATTTTGATGCCAATATTTGTGTACTTTTACTCAAGTAGGTTTTGAATTCCGGACTTGTACTTGGACTAGTATTTCTATATTGTGTGCTTATTGATTAATTTTACTCAAGCACAACATCTTCAAGTACTTCTTCTTCTTCCACCACTGTGTACAACCTGTCCATTTCATGTCCCAGTGTAATGCCCTTTAACCCTCTGTGTGATTAGACTTGACACGCTCTTCTAACCCACTACTGACCAGCATCTTGAGCAAATGAATGTCTCCTAACCCAGCATTGACTGCCTCAACCCACCAACCCACGTTTGCCACTAAACGGTCCTAATTGGCTATAATTGGTTAAAATTGGGGTAATGACGGTGGCGAGGGAGTGAAAACATTTTTTTTTTTGTCATTGTTCAATGAACCGTTTGCGCCGCAATCTCGGAAGAACGTCCATCCACGCCCGGCGTACTTTTCGACACTTACTTTTTACACCCAGCTAGTTGTGGACTATGCAAGTCACTGAGAGCTCTCTTGTTTGTTCAATAATGGTTGTAGTAAAAGACGAGGCTGTAAATCCGTCAGCAGCAAAGTGAGACCTCTGAACCAAGCCTCTGTGTGTTATTGCTAGCGCTGTTTCGCAAAGAAAGAGATGCAGTAGAGTAGAATATCTCTACGGCGTAGATGAAAACACCTTAAATAATGTATTTATTTTAGAAATAATTCATCTTTTACTCAAGGGGGACAATGCCCCCCGTAGCGCGCCACCAAGTGGCGCGCTACGAGCTTGTAGGTCTGCTATTTTTGAAAAATCGAAGAACGACTGACATAGAAACATAGCTTTTTCAGAAAACTGTCAGTTTAAATATGTTTTATTGGCATATACGCATTCCATGGGACCGAGACCACACATGGACAAAATGACATCAACTTGCGACGATCCTTTTTAAATTCATAACATCAGGCGTGTTTTCCAACTGTCTGTTCCTGCAGGAAAACAGCTTTGAGCAGTTCATCATCAACTACTGCAACGAGAAGCTGCAGCAGATCTTCATAGAGCTGACGCTGCGCGAGGAACAGGAGGAGTACATCCGAGAGGTAAGGAACAGGAGGAGTACATCCGAGAGGTAAGGAGTACATCCGAGAGGTAAGCCTCCCTGTCGGGTTTACATCCACGTCCGAGAGGTAAGCCTCCCTGTCGGGTTTACATCCACGTCCGAGAGGTAAGCCTCCCTGTCGGGTTTACATCCACGTCCGAGAGGTGAGCCTCCATGTCGGGTTTACATCCATGTTGGAGAGGTAAGCCTCCCTGTCGCGTTTACATCCACGTTGGAGAGGTAAGCCTCCCTGTTGGGTTTACATCCACGTCCGAGAGGTGAGCCTCCCTGTCAGGTTTACATCCACGTCAGAGAGGTAAGCCTCCCTGTCAGGTTTACATCCACGTTGGAGAGGTAAGCCTCCCTGTCAGGTTTACATCCACGTCGGAGAGGTGAGCCTCCCTGTCAGGTTTACATCCACGTTGGAGAGGTAAGCCTCCCTGTCAGGTTTACATCCATGTTGGAGAGGTAAGCCTCCCTGTCAGGTTTACATCCACGTTGGAGAGGTAAGCCTCCCTGTCGGGTTTACATCCACGTTGGAGAGGTAAGCCTCCCTGTCAGGTTTACATCCACGTTGGAGAGGTGAGCCTCCCTGTCAGGTTTACATCCACGTTGGAGAGGTGAGCCTCCCTGTCAGGTTTACATCCATGTCAGGTTTACATCCACGTTGGAGAGGTGAGCCTCCCTGTCGGGTTTACATCCACGTTGGAGAGGTGAGCCTCCCTGTCAGGTTTACATCCACGTTGGAGAGGTGAGCCTCCCTGTCAGGTGTACATCCACGTTGGAGAGGTGAGCCTCCCTGTCAGGTTTACATCCACGTTGGAGAGGTGAGCCTCCCTGTCAGGTTTACATCCATGTTGGAGAGGTGAGCCTCCCTGTCAGGTTTACATCCACGTCGGAGAGGTAAGCCTCCCTGTCAGGTTTACGTCCACGTCGGAGAGGTAAGCCTCCCTGTCAGGTTTACATCCACGTTGGAGAGGTGAGCCTCCCTGTCAGGTTTACATCCACGTTGGAGAGGTAAGCCTCCCTGTCGGGTTTACATCCACGTTGGAGAGGTAAGCCTCCCTGTCGGGTTTACATCCATGTTAGAGAGGTGAGTCTCCCTGTCAGGTTTACATCCATGTTGGAGAGGTGAGCCTCCCTGTCAGGTTTACATCCATGTTGGAGAGGTGAGCCTCCCTGTCAGGTTTACATCCACGTTGGAGAGGTAAGCCTCCCTGTCAGGTTTACATCCATGTTGGAGAGGTGAGCCTCCCTGTCAGGTTTACATCCATGTTGGAGAGGTGAGCCTCCCTGTCAGGTTTACATCCTCGTTGGAGAGGTAAGCCTCCCTGTCAGGTTTACATCCACGTTGGAGAGGTAAGCCTCCCTGTCAGGTTTACATCCTCGTTGGAGAGGTAAGCCTCCCTGTCAGGTTTACATCCTCGTTGGAGAGGTAAGCCTCCCTGTCAGGTTTACATCCACGTCAGAGAGGTAAGCCTCCCTGTCAGGTTTACATCCACGTTGGAGAGGTAAGCCTCCCTGTCAGGTTTACATCCACGTTGGAGAGGTGAGCCTCCCTGTCAGGTTTACATCCACGTTGGAGAGGTAAGCCTCCCTGTCAGGTTTACATCCACGTTGGAGAGGTGAGCCTCCCTGTCAGGTTTACATCCACGTTGGAGAGGTGAGCCTCCCTGTCAGGTTTACATCCACGTTGGAGAGGTAAGCCTCCCTGTCAGGTTTACATCCATGTTGGAGAGGTGAGCCTCCCTGTCAGGTTTACATCCACGTTGGAGAGGTAAGCCTCCCTGTCAGGTTTACATCCACGTTGGAGAGGTGAGCCTCCCTGTCAGGTTTACGTCCACGTTGGAGAGCTGAGCCTCCCTGTCAGGTTTACATCCATGTTGGAGAGGTAAGCCTCCCTGTCAGGTTTACATCCATGTTGGAGAGGTAAGCCTCCCTGTCAGGTTTACATCCACGCGCAACACAAGTTGAACCTCTGGGGAAGGGGACGATCATCGTTAACACCTTAATTGCCCGGGGTTATTTAATCCATTAAATAAAATGTGCCCAGCGATTTATAGCAGCGGAGCACTTTTACCGACGGACCGGATGATATCCCAGATGTGGGTATAGCAGCTAAATGTAGCCAAAACACTCTTAACAACTATCGACAACAACGGGAGGTATGATTAAATCTACCGCTACTAGCGGCTGGACAGAAGGGGGCCGTCTAACACATGATCTTTTCTTAGATCATGTGTTCTTATTAGACGGGATGATTTAGATCGCAAGATGGGAGCTTGTAGATCGTCTGTTTTTGCCCGAACGTTTTTTTGCCCCCATTCTCCCCATCATGCCTCCTTGCTCATTTCTCCATCACTCTTTGCCTCTGGCTTTTCTCCCTCCATGAACTTGGGAGACGGAAGTGATCCCTCACTCTACTCTAGAGAGAGTAAACACCCCCCACCCCCTTGGAGCTCTGTTTGCTCTCAGAAAGCTCTTAGTGTGCGACTGACTGCTGCTCCCCCCAGACTCACAACCAGCCCCCTGCCCCATCCCACCACCACCAATGATATTCCACTCCCTGGCCCCGGTCCAGTGGAGCGCATGGGAAAATACCACAGCCTGACGAGAGGGAATGAATGGCCACCAATCAGGAGGCTGGGTTCCTCTGGGTGCCTCTGATTGGCTAACCCAACCATCCCAAGTATAAGCCATCAGCCAGAGACGAGTTCAAGTGCAAACTGAAAACCTGAGTTATTATTTGTATTTGTATAATAATTATTATTATTTTTATTTATTGAAGATTCTACAATGCTTTTTGAGACATGCTGTGAGCTTGTAGACAAACTAAAACGTTTTTTTTATTATTATTATTAAACTCATTAAAACCGGGAAAGGTCTTAACCCATTCTGGGCGGGTTGTTTTAAACATTATGTTATAATTTAGCTATTGAAAAATAGCAGATCTACAAGCTCATAGCGTGCCACCGAGTGGCGCGCTACGAGCTTGTAGGTCTGCTATTTTTGAAATAGCAGAACGACTGACATAGAAACATAGCTTTTTTCAGAAAACTGTCAGGATGTAGAAGACATTTTTAGAATCTGATCTCGGGTCAAAATGGCTTAAACTCATTAAAACCGGGAAAGGTCTTAATGGGTTAATTCATCTTTATTGTTTCGACAATGTTTTAGGGACCTCAGTTTGGAAGTCCATCAGTCATGACGTAATGGTGTCCCTACTTCCCAGCTAATGCTGTCTGATTGGCTGAACCCAGCTAATGCTGTCTGTTTGGCTGAAGGCCATCAGTGTCTGATTGGCTGAACCCAGCTAATTCTCTGATTGGCTGAAGGCCATCCGTTGGGGCAACAACAAAAGGAAGCCATAATGTGATTAAGTGCTAAGTGTGTAATTGACTGGTCTTAATGAAGCTAATAACGTGTCTGTTAAACCACTCAGAAGTGTATAAGTGACTCCAGGTGACTGAGAGAGAGAGAGCTTTCTCGGAAGGAAGCCTCAAGTGAACGTTTTTGAGAAGAAAGTTTGACTCCATGTAATTTGTTTTATTTTTTTATTTTTTTACAGGGCATCGAGTGGACCAACATCGACTATTTCAACAACGCTGTTATCTGTGACCTCATTGAGAATGTGAGTTGGTTGCGAACGCACTGAGCACTAACTATGAGACCTAGCAGAACATGTCTGTGTGTGTGTGTGTGTGTGTGTGTGTGTCTGTCTGTCTGTGTGTCACGCTGTAACACCACCGGCCCGCCACCAGAGGGCGCAGGCGCAGCTGTATCACACACACACACACACACACACACACACACACACACACTCTCACACTCACACTCACACTCACACACACACACACACACACACACACACACACACACACACACACACACAACTTAACTTAAAAAAAACTTTAAAAAAAAACTTAAAGAAAAAACTTAAAAAGAGAACTTAAAAAAAAAAACTTTAAAAAAAACTTAAAGAAAACACACACGCACGCACACATACACACACTAAAAAAAGAGAACTTAAAAAAAACCTTAAAAAAGTACGTAATTTATTCTAATTGTCGTTATTGCAATTTACGAGCTGCGTTCGCTTCCCGCGTTTGCGCGTCTTACGTGTCTCTCAATGTCCCAGTTCTTGGAAAGCAAAACAAAATAAAACATCTAGCAGGAATGTGGTGTTGACTTGAACTTGGCACAGTACTGTGGCAAGCCTCTGTCTGGAGGGATATGGTCGTCTCAACGCGGGAAAATCTATTTTTGACCTCAGAAAATGGACACCATGGACTTGGCAGCATAACGATAAACATTGAACTACTTTCAACCTGGTGTCCATATTTTGGTCGTGGACAAAACGTTCAAAAATGTTATAGTAATTCAGTTGTGAAATCTAGTGAGCTTGTAAATCGGCTAGATTCAGCAATTTGTCTTACAGCGAATTATCGGTCTGTCATAACTTTATAGGGCTTATACAGTATATAAGTGTTTAGATTATATCCCATTATAGCATTTTTCATACATGTACGAGTGCTAGCGCCCCTCAAAATATGCGGGTACATTTTTCCACCACTGCTGACGACAAAACGTTACCTTTCACTGACGCAATAACCACGGCGTCATCGAAGCGCCGCCGCCGTCACCTCGCCTATTTCACTTCAATTTACCAATTTAGGCATTTAGCAGACGCTCTTATTACAGAGTGGTTTACAGTAAGCAAGAACAAAAACATGGCAATACATCAAATACATAAAGATTCAAGTCAGGAACCTAACAGTGGAGTATCTATGAGACTATGCATAGACACACTATAGACCAGTGGTTCCCAAAGTGGGGTCCGGGGACCCCCAGGGGTACTTGAGGGAGTTCCAGGGGGGACCCAGCTAAATGATCATTTGTAACCAAATGGACCCTTATGGGTCTGTAACTCAGAGAGTGTACAACAGTGGTTTTACAATATAAATTGGGGTACCAGAGATAGAAATGCCATTAAATCGGGGATCCGTGGCATAATGCGTGTGAAACTGGGGGTCCTTGAAATTAATATGTTTCGGAATCACTGCTAGAGCCGTGAAAATCCTTCCTTATCGGGGTCACTGGCATATGTTTTCAAATGGGGGGTCTGTTGCCTAATACATGTTCATTTGGGGGACCTTGACACGAAAAAGTTTGGGAACCAATGCTATAGACTATAGAGTGCTATGTTCTACATTAAAATGCCACCCTCCTCCAGAACCAGAACGGCATCATGGCCATGCTGGACGAGGAGTGCCTGAGGCCGGGCACCGTCACCGACGACACCTTCCTGGACAAGCTGAACACGGTGTGCGCCGAGCACCAGCACTTTGAGAGTCGCCTCAGCAGGAACTCCAAGTTCATCACAGACCAGAGCCTCCCGCACAACTGCTTCAGGATCCAGCACTACGCCGGCAAGGTACACAGACAGTACATGCCTCCATAGATAGATATATATTTGACTGAGGCTCAAGAGGTAGAGCAGGTCGTCCAATGATCCATGGGTCGGCGGTTCGAATCCCGGCTCCTCCTGTCTACATGTCGAAGTGTCCTTGGGCAAGACACTGAACCCCAAATTGCTCCCGATGTGCTGGTTGGTACCTTGCATGGCTTCCGCCGCAATCGGTGTATGAATGTGTGTGTGAATGGGTGAATGTAATGCACAATCTATGTAAAGCGTCTTGGATAAAGGCGCTATATAAATGCACCATTTACCATTTACTGAGGGACTGCCATTGGATTTTTTGGAATTTTCGTTTTTTTCATGTCATATGAAAGCATGGAATCATAGCTTCAAATTGACATATTGGTTGTTCAGTTTGACCCACCAGTTTTGGAGATATGGCTTATAGAGTAATGTCTTGCAGAAAACAGCAAGTTGAGAAAACAGGCTTGAAAGGTTCACTTCTGTGGTCTCTAACACCGGGGCTCCACCGGGCGTGTCAGCGTCGCATCTCCGTCACCGTCAGGGAATGTTCCCTTTTTAATCAATGAAGGGTGGCTCCACTGCCCGCGTTGCGTGACTGCATTAAAATTGCCCCGGTTCGTTTTTTGACGCACGTGACGGAGACACAACGCGTCCGGTGGAGCCCCGGCGTAACATTACACCTAGCTACATGTTTGGGCATTTATTTCATATTTACATGTCGATTTCAGCTCTGACACTTATTTCAGACATGCTCTAGTATGTGAAGAGTCTGCCTGTGCTATTAAGTTTTTCTCCTCTGGTGAAAAGCTGGAATTTGGGCGATGGCAGTCTCTCAGTCAAATCTGGTCACATATAAGAAAGCTAGATGGCTCACCCGTGCTCTGGCCGATGGAGAGCGACGTTGCTACGTGGCGGCCATCTTACCGAGGGGCAGCATAACATTGTGTCTATGGGGCATGTACTTTTTAAATAACCATACATATAATTTTTGGGGTCCTTGACATGAAATATTGAGAACCACAGAAACACAAGGTTTTTCAGAAAACTTTCAGGATTTTTAAGACATTTTCTTTAAATTTCGACGTCAGCCCTAAATGGGTTAATGGGATAACTCAACTGGTTTTCCATGTTTTTTGTTTTTTTTTGCCGACACAGGTGCTGTACCGTGTGGAGGGCTTCATGGACAAGAACAACGACCTGCTGTACCGCGACCTCTCCCAGGCCATGTACAAGGCCAACCACAGCCTCATCAAGCTGCTGTTCCCCGAAGGCAACCCGGCCAAGGTCAACCTGAAGAGGCCGCCCACCGCCGGCTCCCAGTTCAAGGCCTCCGTGGGCGTGCTGATGAGGAACCTGCAGACCAAGAACCCAAACTACATCAGGTTGGAGCTCCCTTTACGTTTGATCCATTCTGGACGGCGGAACCCCTTTTTGGTGTTTTTAAGGATTTTGTTATACTTTAGCTATTGAAAAATAGCAGATCTACAAGCCGAGTGTCGCACTGCGAGCTTGTAGATCTGCTATTTTTTATTTTTTTTGAAAATGTGGCCCGAATCTTTGAATATATATATTCTTTCAGATGTGATTTGCGATGTCCCTTTTTGTATCGGCTGTTTGATTATTTGTTTTACCTTTTGACTGTTGCGTTGAAATGCTGGTATGTAAAGCACTATGAGACAGTTCTCTACTTCCTTAACCCATTTTGGGCGGGAACCCCTTTTGGTGTTTTAAATATTATGTTATAATTTAGCTATTGAAAAATAGCAGATCTACAAGCTCATAGCGCGCCACTCGGTGGCGCGCTATGAGCTTGTAGATCTGCTATTTTTCAAGAGCTTGTAGGTCTGCTATTTTTGAAAAATCGTGAAAATGTGCCTCAAATTTGGAATATATTTTTTCAGAACGAACGTTTTTAACTCAAATCTTTGCTTCTGGAGGGTCCCTGGAACAACATATTTTTAGATTGGGGTCGGAGGCCAATTACAGATCATTTTTGGGGTCCTTGACATGAAATATTGAGTGATATAGGCCTAGAAACATAGGTATTTCAGAAAACTGTCAGGATTTAGAAGACATTTTTTTCAGGCCAAAATGGGTTAACTTAACTCCTTTTGACCCGTAGGTGCATCAAGCCCAACGACAAGAAAGCGGCCCACATCTTCACAGACTCTCTGGTGTGCCACCAGGTGCGTTACCTGGGGCTAATGGAGAACGTGCGTGTGCGGCGGGCGGGCTATGCCTTCCGCCAGCTCTACGAGCCCTGCCTGGAACGCTACAAGATGCTCTGCAAACAGACGTGGCCCCACTGGAGAGGACCCGCCAGGTGAGCCGCCCTCCAAGCCTCCAATCGTAACGCCAGGTTTTGTGGTTCAACGTCGAGTCGTAAAAACGACCACGTTGTCGGACACGGTCAGATCATGCAAACGTACACCGTCCGTCGGGGCAGCAATGAATCGCAATGCTCGGGTCAGGGAACTGGAGCGCCACCAACGTGCCTTTACCATTGAAATGTAAAGAAATAATTATGTTATGGACACAGCTCCTTAGGCTTAACCCATTCTGGACGGGAACCCCTTTTGGTGTTTTAAACATTGTTATAATTTAGCTATTGAAAAATAGCAGATCTACAAGCTCATAGCGCGCCGGAGGAGGAGTAGGACTAAGGCCCTATACGTCCTCTCTGGGGAGGGGTTACTACCTGTCAGTGGGGAGTGTTGAATATCAACATCCTAATACTGGGGGGTCAAATTATGACGGGCAATTCCTGCTGTCAAAATATGACGTGGTTGCATGGTATGACATGGTTGCTCACACGTACACGTACACTACACACGCAACTCGCACGATATACAAAAACACGTCTTTGCAAGAATCTCGGCAGCATTCTATTTCTATTCTTCTTTTCATTCATTCTAATTTTTCTTTTTTTGGAGGGGCGCAGGAAAAACCACCAGACGACACCAGATTATCAGAAGTCAAGGCGTCCGTTCTCTCATGTGGTGGCGTCTCTCTTCCTTATCTGTCCTGCTGTCTCCTATCAGTCTGACTCACATGTTTCAGTCACTGCGCTGAGAACGGCAGCGACTCTTATCTGATGCCTAAAACAAACACTTTGTTGTTGTCTCTCTCTCTCTAATGTTGAACAGCTACCTGGTTTATCATGTGATGATTGGCACAACAACACTGTAAAGGTAGACTGGTCTACCTTTACAGAGGTAGATTTTATAAAGTGTTATGCTCTTACAGAAACACATTTAAATAATATGCAAAGACGCTATTCTGTGCAAGGATGCTAACTGTAAAGAGGAGGAGCATAGGCGAGCCCTGTGTCTTATGTATGAATGTATAGTGGGTGCTCTACATGAAAGCAGTAGACCATATCACAAGCATAAAACAAATAGTGTATATAACATCAGACCTGGTTGGAATGAGGTTTTAGCTGAGCATCATGCAGAAGCCCGGGAAGCTTATAAAACCTGGGACAGGGCTGGTAGACCTAGACAAGGGCAGGAGCTTGAGCACAAAAAGCTCACCCATGCCAGGTTTAAGTATGCTGTAAGATTCATTAAAAAAAAATGAACAAACCATGAGGGCTGACTCCATGGCAAAGAAACTATTAAATAACGACGTTATTGACTTCTGGAAAGAAGTGAGACTTTTAAATCAAAGTAAAGCATCATTGCCATGCTCTGTAGATGGAACATCAGGGGCACAAAATATAGCTGAGGTATGGCGCAAGCACTATAGTAACCTTTTCAACTGTGTCCACAGTGAACTGTATCAATCAGACAACGTCAAGAGTGATGACTCTATGGTTATTATAACACAGGAGGTGTATAAAGCAATACATAATCTCTCTAATAATAAGGCTAGTGGCCTAGATGGCATCTTAAATATGCCAGTGTAAAATGATCTCCTCTCCTTGGATTGTGTTTTACTGGTTTTATGATTCATGGTATACTTCCTGGATCCATGCTCTCTGTTTTACTAGTCCCAGTTATAAAGGACAAGGCTGGTAAAGTTAGTAGCGTTGACAATTACAGACCTATAGCTTTAGCCAGCATACTGTCTAAAGTATTGGAAAGGATTCTGTTGGACAAGATAAATGAGTACATTGACTCCACAGACAATCAGTTTGGATTCAAACCCAAGCATGGCACTCATCTGTGTATATATGCTTTAAAGGAAATGGTAAACAAATATAGAGGGCAAAACTCAACAGTCCTTATGTCTTTTATTGATGCGTCGAAAGCCTTTGATCGTATCAATCATAGAAAGCTTTTTATTAAACTAAGCCTAAGAGGGGTGCCTGGGGGCATAGTTAGGATCTTGGCCTATTGGTATGCCAACCAAACCATGAGAGTCAAGTGGGGCAATAGTGAATCAGGCCCATTTGGGGTCACCAATGGGGTCAGACAGGGAGGAATTGTGTCGCCTATTCTTTTTAATTTATATATGGATGATCTGTCAACAGTTGAATGCTTGTAACACTGGTTGTATGCTGGGTAATGATCTTGTCAATCATTTGATGTATGCAGATGATTTAGTCATACTGAGCCCAAGTAGCACTGGACTACAGCAGCTGCTCGACATATGTACTGAGTATGGCATTGAAAATGATATCAAATATAATGCCAGTAAGAGTGTTCTTATTTGTAGAACAAAAGAGGACAAAAGTCAAACATTTCCTGATTTTAAACTATCTCTTAACACTCTGTGTCTGTAGTAAAGTCAAATATCTTGGACATTTTATTACTGAACAGTTGACAGATGATGATGATATACACAGACAGTGTCGTAGGATGTATGCACAGGCGAACACCCTCGCACGCAAGTTCAGTATGTGTTCAGAAGCAGTTAAGATTACTCTATTTAGAGCTTACTGCACACCACTCTACACTGCCCACTTGTGGTCAAGCTACAAAAAACCAAGTATTCAGAAACTTCAGGTAGCATATAATGATGCCATGAGAATTTTACTCAAAAAGACCCTGAGTCCTCCCTGTCTGTCTGTCCACCAGCGCCCAACAACACCATTGATCTGTCCGTTGTCCTCCCTGTCTATCGACGTCCCGGGTTGTGATGACTGCGTTTTGAGTTGTAATGTGTGCTTTAACCGTGACCTTTGACCCCTCAGGGAGGGAGTGGAGGTGCTGATGAAAGACCTCCAGGTTTCAACGGAGGAGTTTGCCTACGGACGCTGCAAGATCTTCATCAGGAACCCCAGAACGGTAGGCCTGTCTGTCTGTCTGTCTGTCTGTCTGTCTGTCTGTCTGTCTGTCTGTCTGTCTGTCTGTCTGTCTGTCTGTGTCTGTCTGTGTCTCTCGCTCTCTCCAAAAATGCTGTTGGAAATAGTTATTTGTTTATATACACGGGTATACACACACACACACAGGTATACGCATGTGTGGCTTGGTAGCTTTTTGAAACGGTTGCAACTGAGGACCATTTTTACTACTAAGTCTAGAGGGTTTTAGTTGTTAAGAGTTCAGTGGCAGGAAGGGGGTCTCTCACTGCAGCCCCCTCCCCTCCACTCCCCCCCCCCCCTCTCTCTCTCTCTCTCTCCAGCAATTAGTCTGTAACTAACATTCTGGGAACACATGGTTCCACTCAGCCACCCGGCCTAGCAGCCTGGGAAACCAACATTTTATTTAACACTCGTACGGGAGCTTTTAAAGCCGGCAGCACTGGATCACACCCCCAGCGGGCGGGCAGGGAGGCAGGCGGGCAGGCAGGGAGGGAGGCAGGCAGGCAGGCAGGCAGGGAGGCAGGGAGGCAGGGAGGCAGGCAGGCAGGCAGGCAGGGAGGCAGGGAGGCAGGCAGGGAGGCAGCCCCAAGAGACCAAACAAGACTTGTAACAACACGATCTCAAAGCCGTGATGATGGGGATTTCCACCCATGACTGATGTCTCTATATAAGATAAAGATATAGCATGGGCCTTATCTCTGTCTCGCGTCTCTCCAGCTGTGTGCCCACGCACGCACGTACACACACACACACACACACACACACACACACACACACTGACACACACTGACACACACTGTATTAACCCCTAAACCTAACCTCTAAACGCCTTAATCATAACCCTAAACACAACCTGAATATTTTTTGTAGATCTAAAAAATATATATGTTTAAACCATTTGTTTCGTGTGAGGACTAGGGAAATGATCCTATTGACTTCCATTTCTCAAGTTCTGCTATACTTGTGGGGACATTTGGTCACAAAACACACACACGCACAGCTCATATCTGTGTGAGTCTAGGTTGAGTTACTAGTCCTCCATTAACCCCTCGTTTATATCCTCACATCACCTGAGAGTAAAGCTGGGAACTAGCTGGCTTGTGTTTGAGCAGATGCACAGTAGTGCCCCCCTCAGGCCGTTTATTTTTCTGCGCCCAAAAGGACAAAGGTTTATATTCATGTCATCTTGTCAGGTTTATAATCATGGTCTCTGTTCGGGTGGAAAACCTTGTGTGTCCGAAACTATTACTTTTCAGGATTCAAATGAAAAGTGGCAGATCGACGAGCTCAACGCAACGCGCCTCGGAGCTCACCGATCTGCTACCTTTGATGCTTCTGTGTGACGCTGCAGTATGATCACATTTTATGGGGGAAAAAAAGAATATGGAAGAATATTTGAATATGGAGATGAGAGGTTTCTGGCAGACAGCAGTGCATGTACAGTATGTGCGCGTCGTCTTCCAGAAACTCACTTGAATTATGGGATTCCAATGAGGAGGTCCCAAATAAACACCTGGTGTCAGACCCCAACCAACAGGTCCCTCCTGGCACCAAGCTCCCAAGGGGGTGCATACTTAGTTTAGACCTAGTCATTGGTTAGACATGGGTTAAGGTTAGGTTTAGGTGTGCTGCCCTGTGGGAGGTTAGGTTTAGGGTGAGGGTTTGAGATAGGTTGTAGTTGTAGGACTAATGACTGGTCTAACCAATGACTAGTCTAAACCAAAAACTGTTGAGAGCTCAATAGGTTCAGGACTGGACGTCATGCCCCCCCCCCCCCCCCCGGCCTGGACCAGCCTTCACAAATGGGGCAGTAGCTCAAGCCCACTGTGTGTGTGTGGTGGTGAGGAACAAACTATGGTCCTCTCCAAAGAACTGGAAGGAGGATTAGCCCTCCATACAGCAGACTGGGAGGCAACCGCTTGGCTTAACCCATTTTAGGCGGGAACACCTTTTGGTGTTTTAATGTTATACTTTTTGCTATTGAAAAATAGCAGATCTACAAGCTCATAGCACGCCACCGAGTGGCGCGCTATGAGCTATGAGATAGTTTGAGAACCGCTGACACAGAAACATAGGGTTTTCAGAAAACTGTCAGGATTTAGAAGGTATTTGTAGAATCTTTCTCGGGTCGAAATGGGTTAAGGTCTTTGCATTGGCTAAATAAATCAACCTGAATGATGTCCCGTCCCCCCCCAGCTCTTCTTCTTGGAGGAGCGGAGGAGGCAGTGTCTGCAGGACTTGGCCACGCTCATCCAGAAGATCTACCGCGGCTGGAAGTGTCGCACCCAGTTCCTGCTGCTGAAGAGGAGCCAGGTGGTGGTGGCGGCCTGGTACCGGCGCTACGCGGTGAGACCCCACAAAAGAGTTTTGTTTTCTTAAAGCGCATTTCTACTCTCTAGCCTCACTTAAACCATTCTGGGCGGGAACCCCTGTTGGTGTTTCAAGCATTATGTTATACTGTAGCTATTGAAAAATTGCAGACCTACAAGCTCATAGCGCGCCACCGAGTGGAGCACTACGAGCTTGTAGGTCTGCTATTTTTGAAAAAATCGTTAAAATGTGGAGCAAATCATTGAATATATATTTCAGAGCGAACATTTTTAACTAAAATATTTGCTTCTGGGGGGTCCCTGGAAGTGGAACTACATATTTTTAGATGGGGGTCCGTGGCCCAATAGAGATAATTCTGGGGGTCCTTGACATGAAAAAGGTTGAGCACCACTGACATAGAAACATGGGTTTTTCAGAAAAATGTTAGGATTTAGAAGCCTTTTTTGAATCGACCTCAGTCCAAAATGGGAGCTTTCGCAGAAAATAGACGATCGGCAAGTCGATTGGCTATTCTCAGCGAAAGCTTTCCCCACAATAACGTAAAAAAGACCCTACCATAGACCCCTGGGGGACTCCACTCAACCGTGTAGGGTTTAAGTGGTTAGAGGATTTTTTTTTTATTGTATTTATTTTTTATTTCTTTGTTTTTGTCGCCATCCTGAGACAATAATCCAATGTGTGAAGTTAATAGGAGACCAATCTCAAACAAGAGAAAAAAACATGTTTAAAGGATTATCTTTGAACCATCAGTAGGATCATCATTAACACTGTAAGAGTTGTTGTGGAGTTTATATATTTATTTATATATATATGTAGTTTTTCCTTGGTCTCCTATATTGCTGCTATATCATCAATTCTCCATGAATTCGATTTGTAGTTG
Source organism: Electrona antarctica (assembly GCF_951216825.1). Taxonomy (NCBI): domain Eukaryota; kingdom Metazoa; phylum Chordata; class Actinopteri; order Myctophiformes; family Myctophidae; genus Electrona; species Electrona antarctica. Next base: position 46,434,805 of record NC_136794.1, read on the forward strand.
AACTTTTTTTTAAATTTTTTCTCAACAGCAACAAAAGAAATATCAGAAGATCAAGAGTGCAACCGTCAGGGTGCAGTCCTTCACCAGAGGATGGAAGGTAAATCTGAAAACATTTCATATTATTTTAACCCATTTTTGGTGTTGTAAAGTATTATGTTATGCACTAGCTATTGAAAAAATAGCAGATCTACAAGCTCTTAGCGCGGCACCGAGTGCCGCGCTACGAGCTCGTAGGTCTGTTATTTTTTTTAAATCGTGAAAATGTGCCTCAAATATTTGAAATATATATTCTTTCAGAGCAAATGGTATTCAAAATGGAAAATACTCAATTAAAGAAAAAAACAATACCTAAGTACCGTAGTTGAGTACTTAGTTACAAAGTGTTCATCATCATTTTGATAAACCCCCTCCAGGCCCGCAAGATCCTCAGGGAACTGAAGTACCAGAAGAGGTGCAAGGAAGCGGTCACCACCATCGCAGCCTACTGGCACGGCACCCAGGTACCCACTCAGACCACCATACATGGAACCATGCATTTAACTCAAATCTTTGCTTCTCGGGGGGGTCCATGGCACAAAGATATTTTAAAAACACAATGAGCACCAGGATTAATTCATCTATTTATCGCGCATTGCCAAGGTTTTCCGCTTGCAACCCTTATTTTGAAGAGCCAAATATCCGTAACCGGATGTTACGATGACATAATGCTGTGTGCATGGTGTCTTGACCGGTTGTTGTTCTCTCGCTCGGTGCAGAGAAAACCCGACAGCGAGTATCACAGCCTGCTGTCGGCCGCTGAAAAACCTTGTTTTCAACAGAAACGACATTCACTGCGCCGATTTGGAGATACAGACCATTGAAAGCAGCACATAGAGTGCAGGTGGATGGGCGCGCATCTTCAAAATGGCCGCGGCCACTGTCACACTTTACACTGGGATGCTAACGAGAGACAGCTATCGATGCGATCCGATCAAAACATGGATTAAAGAATATAAATCCTAGAAAACGTAGGCGTATGGTTCTGGCGGGCTGCCAGACAAAAGTAATTCTACGCTTACTACCTTTCTGGCGGGCTCCGTGTTAAGATGCAGGTCCACGGCCAAATTCATGTAACTGTGGCGGTCGTGGACGTGAAAAGAGTTTGTGAACCACGCATATAGCAACATGAGTCAACCTTAGAGTATATATGAATAGACACGGCACCCGGATGAAACCCTGAGGCGAAATGGACATAGTGGCCGAATTTGATATTGCAGCGTGGGCCCAAACACATGAACGCGCTGGTCCGTTGACTATCATTGTGCACGTTCACGATGACACGTGAACGCTGAATGCCTGCAATGATAGTCAGCGGCAGCGCGTTCATGTGTTTGGGCCCAATCCATCCCAGAATGCTCTCTGTTCCTACCCAGAATGCACAGTGAAATCGCCTCATTTGAGCAACTTAATGCAAGTGGATGGGAGGAGAACTCGGGTGCCGTCTCTATTCATATATACTCTAAGGAGTCAACAGAGTCAAGTTTTCAGAGATTTAGAAGACATTTAGTAGAATCGGCTTAATGGGTTAACCACTCAAACTCCATATGTTGTTGAGTGGAGTCCCTTAGGGCTCTGTACTAGTAACCTTTCTGTTTTCGCTCTACGTTACATAGCGTCTTCGCTGAAGGTAGCGGATCGACAAGCTCAAAGCGTGTCGCAAATGGCGCGTTCTGGCCTTGTCCATCCGTCATTTTCAAGTGAAGGTTTTCACTAGAATTATGGATGTTATGGGCTTATGTGGGGCTGAGAATTCGGCAAACATTAGCAGATCTACAAGCCCACAACGTGTTGCCATTGTGCTGGGGGGCTCCGTATCTAGGGTTCAAATGGTTAAAAAAATCCATGTCTTTGCTACACCTTCCAGTGACTCATCCAGACTTTTTGCAGTATTCCAACCAACTACTCTACTTGAAATACAACTCACAACACTTGTTTTAATTAAATTTTCTATCAACATTAATGCTTTTCACTCCAGTGCTCCGATCTTGCGACTGAGGCAGCAACGCGCTCGGTGTCATGAGACACCTCGACACAAACCTTTCGCCCAACATTATCACTTGTCATTTTCTCCTCTTAATCCTCCTCCACTGTGGCTGATCATCACACACACACAAACTGCTGCAACTGATCATCACACACACAAACTGCTGCAACTGATCATCACACACACACAAACTGCTGCAAATTTCTCCATTTATTTCCCTCTCCTTTTGCTTTCATCTGCCTCTTCTGCTCTGTTGTCTGTTCCCCCCCTAATCACCTCCTCCACCTCCTCCTCCTCCACCTCCTCCTCGCTGCCAGGCTCGGACGGAGCTGAGACGACTAAAGCAGGAGGCGCTGAATAAACACGCGGTGACAGTTATTTGGGCGTACTGGCAGGGGACCAAGGTATTTCAACCCCCCCCGGCTAGCCCCCCACCATCATCGTGTGTTCGTCCCATCATGCCAACTTGTCCCTGTCCTCCCCTCCCCTCCCTCCCGAACATCCCATCTCATTGTCCCACCTGGAAACTGACCACTAGAGTTTAAAACCCATCGATGTCCCCCCCCCCCCCCACCCTTCCTTCCCCTGTGGTGTCTGTCCTCCACTGCTCTGTCCCGATGTCCCTTCATCTGGGGTTTTATACTCATTCTGTGTGATTGTTGTTGCTCTATATAGGTGGCCATTTTGGGCTTTTATTTTGGAGGTTTGCCCTACTAACGTACTCTATGGTCTGTTTTGTTAACTCATAGCTTTACAAAATAACTATATCCAGCTTTTAGTTACCGCCCACGAACTTTGTCTTAAACAAACATTAAATTGACAATGAATGGATAATGTTACGTCATAGTGTCTGAGCAAATAGACATTAGTGTCTACTTTATGTCATGATGATGTGCGATGATGAGAGCGCCTCCTCAACTTCTTCTTAGTTTTAGTCGACGAAATCGGCACACCCTGGCCCTGAGAACCAACTCTACTCTACATTAGAACTGTCCACCAAACACACCGAGGGGGCTTTAAGCAGCATCCATGTGATCATGACCACATCACAGCACACATGGCAGCACTTTGTATCACTGCCTCAGGGGCTGCCTGTCCTCAGTGTAGATGCTGTAAGCTCACCAGAAGGCTGCCTCAGGGGCTGCCTGTCCTCAGTGTAGATGCTGTAAGCTCACCAGAAGATCCCTGCCTCAGGGGCTGCCTGTCCTCAGTGTAGATGCTGTAAGCTCACCAGAAGATCCCTGCCTCAGGGGCTGCCTGTCCTCAGTGTAGATGCTGTAAGCTCACCAGAAGATCCCTGCCTCAGGGGCTGCCTGTCCTCAGTGTAGATGCTGTAAGCTCACCAGAAGATCCCTGCCTCAGGGGCTGCCTGTCCTCAGTGTAGATGCTGTAAGCTCACCAGAAGGCTGCCTCAGGGGCTGCCTGTCCTCAGTGTAGATGCTGTAAGCTCACCAGAAGGCTGCCTCAGGGGCTGCCTGTCCTCAGTGTAGATGCTGTAAGCTCACCAGAAGGCTGCCTCAGGGGCTGCCTGTCCTCAGTGTAGATGCTGTAAGCTCACCAGAAGGCTGCCTCAGGGGCTGCCTGTCCTCAGTGTAGATGCTGTAAGCTCACCAGAAGGCTGCCTCAGGGGCTGCCTGTCCTCAGTGTAGATGCTGTAAGCTCACCAGAAGGCTGCCTCAGGGGCTGCCTGTCCTCAGAGTATCTGCTGTAAGCTCACCAGAAGGCTGCCTCAGGGGCTGCCTGTCCTCAGTGTAGATGCTGTAAGCTCACCAGAAGGCTGCCTCAGGGGCTGCCTGTCCTCAGTGTAGATGCTGTAAGCTCACCAGAAGGCTGCCTCAGGGGCTGCCTGTCCTCAGAGTATCTGCTGTAAGCTCACCAGAAGGCTGCCTCAGGGGCTGCCTGTCCTCAGTGTAGATGCTGGAAGCTCACCAGAAGAGCATAGCGTCGTCTGTTGGGCAGAAGCCTCTTATCTTCATATTTTAACCCAAATTGGGGCGGGAACCCCTTTTAGTGTTGAAAAATAGCAGATCTACAAGCTCATAGCGCAGCACTCGGTGCCGCGCTATTAACTTGTAGGTCTGCTATTTTTGAAAAATCGTGAAAATGTGGCGGAAATCTTTGAATATATATTCTTTCAGAGCGAACATTTCAATTCAAATCATTGCTTCTGTCGGGGTCCCTGGAACAACATATTTTCAGATTCATAATTCTGGGGGTCCTTACATGAAATATTGAGCACCACTGATATAGAAACATAGGGATTTCAGAAAACTGTCAGGATTTAGAAGACATTTTTTAAATTTCGACATCGGGCCTAAATGGGTTAACTAAATGAACGCCCTACTACTTCATCACACTACGGCGTCACACAAAAGCATCAACAAATATGGCAGATCTGCAAAGCTCGAAACGTGGCGTTTTGAGCTTGTAGAACTACCGCCTACTTCTTTTATTAAAGGGGCATTCCACTCATTTTCAACATTTTACTATGTCATTAATGTACCTTAGAGCTGTTGTGTGGAAAAAATAAAAAAAAGTTCCCCCATTCTGTGTTTCCTAGAACTAGAGGTCTGAAAATGTTAATGATTTTTTTCATAATTACAGTTCTAGGAAACACAGAATGGGGGGGCTTTTTATTATTTCCACACAACAGCTCTAAGGTATATTAATGACATAGTAAAATGTTGAAAATGAGTGGAATGCCCCTTTAATTAGGGGTCAAGCCCGAAGGGCGTTAGACCCCTTATTGTTTCTGTTGGAAATTCCGCCATTTTAGCAGTTTTGGCAGTTCTGTCATCATCATCATCATCATAACCTTTATTTAAACTACAATTACAATACAATTGAGGGGCAGGCCCTCATTTTCAATGTAGCAGAAATACAAAATACAAAATCAACAACATAAACTAAATAGAGCAATATCAAATATATGAATTGTAAAACAGAAAGTGTCCAAAGCTAAAATAACTAAAATAGATGAGAATCAATTAAAACAGTTACATTGTTGAGTAAAAATGCTAGAAATCATTTCCATGAATTGACCTATAGGGAAGGCAGTGATCTGATTTTTAGGGATTTTTGGAGTTCGTTCCAATCAAATGGACCACTGACAGAAAAAGCTGCTTTACCTCTAGCTCTGAGTTAGCAAAAGGAACCTTGAGGGTCAGGAAGTCACTCGAGCGGGTCTGATACGGACTTGGATTCTGATCCAACAAAGAGCAAATGTAAGAGGGGAGGGGTTCTCAACCCGTGGGTCGCGACCCCTCGGGGGGTCGCCAAATTATTTTAGGGGGTCCCCAAATTATTTTCAAAAAAAAATAATAATAATAATAATATTTTCACGATTTTTCAAAAATAGCAGACCTACAAGCTCGTAGCGCGCCACTCGGTGGCGCGCTATGAGCTTGTAGATCTGCTATTTTTCAATAGCTAAATTATAACAATGCTTAAAACACCAAAAGGGGTTCCCGCCCAAAATGGTTTAAGGTTATTGTAGCAGTCAATTTATATTGGGGGTCGGCGGGGGTCCCGAGACATTGCCAAAGCATTTCCGGGGGTCCCCGGCCAAAAACGTTGAGAACCCCTGTAATAGGGGACCATTCCTGAGATGGCTTTGAAAATGAAAATATACCAGTGCATGTCACGCCTGTGCTTTCGTTCTTCACGAGCAATATGGTGGTAGAGGGCCGTGAGAATCCCTCAGGAACTGAAGCCCACACTCATTCGTCACAAGACCTCTGACCTTTAAGATCTCCCAATGAGTACATTGTTATTATTCGCTCGATCCGACTTTCCTGTCTTTTTTTTTAGGCCACGTCAAAGGATTTTGTGGCCTGGTTAGTTAATTTAGTTGACTAAGACTAAAGTTAACTAAGGTTTTTCAGAAGACTAAATGGTGCGTTATTCAAAAGACTAAGGGCTCCATTTTCGTCACCGCTAAACCCCTTATCCCTAAACTTCTTTGTCTTTTTTTACTATTTTGCAAAACATTTTTGAATAGTTAAAATGGCCAGTCTACAAGCTAACAACGTGTCAATGTAGATTGGCTAGTTGAACTATTCAAAAAAAAAAATCAAAATAGTAAAAAAAAGGCAAATAAGTTTAGGGATAAGGGGTTTAGCGGTGAGGAAAATGGAGCCCTAAGACTATGGCTGCTTGAGTCCTAAAAAGTAACCACCCGACAGGGCCGATGGTCTCTCCAGTGCAGTCAGACCATATACCTTCCCTGATAGAGGAGGACTAGATAACATGCATTATCTCTGTTAGCTTCCAAGCTTTTAGAGTCACGTATAAGCACGTCCTTGGTAATTGTTACTCATCGTCTTATCTCCTGGGAAGGGGGGGACATAATAAATGTAATAAATGCCCCCCCCCTTTCCGATAAGAATCAAAGAGTTTCTACCGGCTGATTGTATGCAAGACGAGGTATACGTTGCGTGACCAAAGCCCTTTGGCACAGGGTACATATCAGAGGGAAATAATTAGCCCTTATAATGAACTTCAGTACTTATCGTTATCAGACCTCTATAACACTAATAATAATCTTAATGATATCCCTTTGCTCCACTGCAGTGTGCTTTACTGTAAATTTGCTTAGTTCCTGTTGGCCGACTGACTGAGTGCCTTTGGGTGTTTTTTCCTTTTTATTTAGTCCCATTTGCAGCTTTTCTTCGTGTTTAAAAAAAAAAAAACACCCACTCAACAACACCCTCCTGGGAACAGTTAATGAAATGAAATTGAAATTAACCTCCGCCCCACTCCCCCCTCCTCCCTCCCTCCCCTCGAACCACCGCTTCCCCCCACCACCACCAGGCCCGGCGAGAGCTCCGTCAGCTGAAGGAGGAGGCCAGGAATAAGCACGCCGTGTCGGTCATTTGGGCCGGCTGGCAGGGCACCAAGGTATTTGAGGAGAGAAAAAAAAGCTTTGTCGACGTCCGTGTGAACCGCCTCCATCAACCCCTCCTCTCCCCCAGAGCCAGACCCCCCTCCCCCCCCAGCATTATAACTTCATCCCCCCCCCCCCCCCCCCCCCCCCCAACAACAACAACGCCAAACCCATTACCACCATCTAATGTTTAATAAATGACAAGGTTCTCCTGCATGCTTGAAAAAACAAACCACAAGACACAACAACACCAGGGGTCTTGCTCTTTGGACCGAACCCCCCCCCCCCCCCCATCGCACCCAATCCTTTACTCTGCATGCCAGTCTGACACTCTGTATATTTGATTACAAGTCCAGTAGTGAGTGACCGCCGGGGGTTTCACAGACGGACATGGACGGGGCGGGGCGTTGGTGGAACGATGCAGTCACCATTAAGCCTCTTTTCCCACCATGATGTCACTGGATTACAGATGAGCCTCCGTTGGGGGGGAGGGGTGTTGTTGCTATAATAGTATCTCAGGTGTCTGTGTGCCCCCTCTGCCCCGTGGCAGCCCCCCCCTCCCCCTCGTTCAGCGGTGCCACAACGATGTGGACTGTGTGTTTGGGTGTGCATTGTTTTTAACTCCATCCCCGAGAGCCTCCGCATGCTGCCTGCCCTCTGCACTCCTGTGACCTTTCAGAGTGTCTAATGCATGTTTACATTACAACTTGCTTGCTGAATTGAACTATAACCTTTTATTTACTATTTTTATTTTATTCTTTTGAGTGCGGTGTTGTGTTGTGTTGTGTTGTGTTGTGTTGTGTTGTGTTGTGTTGTGTGGGTCTTTTTTGACGGACTGTTTGAATGTCCAACGAAAAGTCCTGCTTCACTCACACAGATGTTTAGACAGCCAATGAAAAGTCTTGCTTCACTCACACAGATGTTTAGACAGCCAATGAAAAGTCTTGCTTCACTCACACATATGTTTGAACGTCCAATGAAAAGTCTTGCTTCACTCACACAGATGGTTGGACAGCCAATGAAAAGTCCTGCTTCACTCACACAGATTTTTTTGGACAGCCAATGAAAAGTCTTGCTTCACTCACACAGATGTTTGGACAGCCAATGAAAAGTCCTGCTTCACTCACACAGATTTTTTTGGACAGCCAATGAAAAGTCTTGCTTCACTCACACAGATGTTTGAACGTCCAATGAAAAGCCTTGCTCCACTCACACAGATGGTTGGGACAGCCAATGAAAAGCCTTGCTCCACTCACACAGATTTTTGGACAGCCAATGAAAAGTCTTGTTTCACTCACACAGATGCTGCACGGATAACGGGGGGGTCATCATCGTGTGACCTGTGACCCCCACAGCGTCCAGTCGTCCACTATTCATCTCATTATAGTGTTCTCCCTTGCGAGATTTGGACCAGTACTTTTACATGTCTTGGTGTCTTGGCTGTCAGACATGACGCGTGGGTGCGTGCGTGTGCTTGTGTGTATGTGCGTGTGTGCGTGCGTGCGCTCGCTCGCGCGATTGACATGTGTCTTGCTGTGTGCGTGTGTGTACTGTACACCACTCAAAACAAGATGGACATCATTTCACCACCAGCAACACTCCCAACAAGCTCCTGCCTCCCTTCCTTTGCCTCCTGCTCATTCTCTCCCTGCCTCCCCTCCCCCCCCCCTCCCCCCGACACCCCTCCCTCCCCCGCCTCCCCCCCCTCCCCCTGACAGGCTCGCAGGGAACTGAAGCGGCTGAAAGAAGAGGCCAGACGTAAGCACGCGGTCGCTGTGATTTGGGCCTACTGGCAGGGACTCAAGGTACCTTCCAGACCCCCCCGCGTGCGGGCGGCCCACCTCGGCCACTAACCATCCAACACCCATCCCCACTAACCCTCATCCTCACTGTCCTGGTTACTCGTTTCTTCGTAGATTTTGATTATTATTACAAAAACCTACATTAACCACTTAAACCCTGTATACATTTCAGCCATTTGAAAATAGCCCGATCTTACGTTTTTTCAAAAGATTATTATACATTTGAAATTTTGAAATGGGACATTCTGCACAATGGGTACCTTTTTTTTCAGCTAATACTTTTGTACTCACTCAAGTACATTCTGAACTTTTACTTGCAACAGCGTATTATATTGCAGTATTGATATTTTTACTTAAACCATTTTGGGCGGGAACCCCTTTTAGTGTTATGCTTTAGCTATTGAAAAATCGCAGACCTACAAGCTCGTAGCGCGCCACTCGGTGGCGCGCTATGAGCTTGTAGGTCTGCTATTTTTGAAAAATCGTTAAAATGTGGCGCAAATCATTGAATATATATTTCAGAGCGAACATTTTTAATGAAAATATTTGCTTCTGGGGGGTCCCTGGAACTAAATATTTTGAGATGGGGGTCCGTGGCCCAATAGAGATAATTCTGGGGATCCTTGACCTGAAAAAGGTTGAGCACCACTGAAATAGAAACATGGGTTTTTCAGAAAAATGTTAGGATTTAGAAAAAAAAAATGTGATCGACCTCAGTCCAAAATGGGCTAAGGTAAAACATTTGAGTACTTTTTTCCACCACTGATTAACACATCCGCCCTAGCGTCGCTGAAATGTCTGCGTCAGAATCGGCAAAAATGGGCGATTTTTGGGTGAAGAGAAGAGGGGATCAAGTATAGGTCGTATAGTCACAAGTTAGGGATGTGCCGATGAGACATTTTGGCCGATATCGATATCCGATATAATTAATTACTGTTATGGCCGATAACCGATATTACCGATGTCGATATGATCTCATTCTGTATTGAAAAATACATGTAACAGGGTATCTGCACTGCACTTAGGCAAGTCAGATTTACCTTTTATATTTAATATTGTGAGCTTGTAGATCTGTTCAAGCTGTTACTTTGGGCTTGTTTATCTGTACAGACAGACCGATTAAATGGACCGATTAATTAATCGGTCTGATTGATTAATCGAACCGATGCGATTAATCTAAAAACAACTAAAAATCGTCCGATACCGATGTGTTTGCCGATTAAATCTCTTATCACTAGTCACAACGTGAGGAGAAGAGGATGCAAATGTGTGTATACTGTAGGTATCGGCTTATGAGGCGAGGCGAGCAATATTTCTCTCCCCATGTTCTACGGAGTTAAACCTCGCCCTGTAACCCCCCCCCCCCCCCTGCTTTAGATAAGCTGTTACAACAATTGAGTGACAGATGTTTTTTTTTTTTTCGTTTTTTTTTTGTTTTTTTTTAATAATTCTTATCCCACGATTTTGTAACCCATTTTTCACCCCTGTGTCAATTATCTAATGTGATCCTGGGCTCTACACACCCTCCGCCAACCTGGGGAGAGCAACGGACTTGAACTCATGCTTCCTTCATGCCTGAGTGTCCAAGTTGCTCCTTTACACCTGACAGGGGGGGAGTTTCCCTGGTTGGACGTAGCGCGTGGAAGGAACACGTTATTCCAACCAGTTCCTTTCCCCTCCATCAGGCGCCCCGGCTGGCCAGGGGGAGGCAGTTTAGAGACCAGGATTACTGCATGTTTTTGTGAGGGTACCTCTACCCTAGGGGACACGGGGAGAACATGCAAACTCTTTTCTTTCTTGGTTCCTGAAGCCCAACAGCTCTCAAGATATGGCAGAGCGAGGCTTTCTGTGATCTGTGTGTCTGTCTCTCTCTCTCGTCATGTCTGCATGCTGAGCTGTGACACTAACCCCTCAGTAACGTTTTTGTATTTATTGTTTGGTAAACTGTTTCTATCACATTCATGTTATCTTGTTTTTTGTTTTTTTGAGATGTCTGCGCTGTGTGCATGTCACACTGTACCTTATTGTTGTACTCCTACAGATTGTGTCCAAACATCACACAAATCAGCCTTTTAACATTGCCTTATTATAGCACCACCAGAAGGGCAAACTTAGCTTTGTTTTCATAATACTCCTACTGTACAAATTACAGATTCGTCCATTGTTTTCATGATTGGCCAATTCCGAACATTGCTGTCCCAATAACCTCCATGACCCGGCTGTGCTCCGAGGAGCACTTTTTCTAGTTGGTTAGATCTGTTGTGCTTTCATGTGTATTTTCTAATAATTTACATTAAGAACGTGTCTTAACAGTACAACTGTGACCCTATAATCCACTCGTCATGTTTGAATTGAACTGAACAGAACTGAATGCACCTTTCCCTCCCAACGTCTGTTTCGAACCGACTCCATTTGTGTGATTTGAAGGTTTACTAGCATGAAGGTCATTTGTCATGTTGTTGCCCTGTTATGTCACTGACATTTCAGCCATTACATTATTGGGGGAAGTGGGAAGAAACGGCTGACATTTTACTTTCCCCCCCCAGAATACATGTCCATGTTTGTCACTAACCCTGACGTCTGTTCTTCTAGTGTCCTGTTTGTCTGTCGCTGTCGGCCACTGGTCTGTTTGACTTGTTCTGACCCGTTCCAGACCCAGTGAACCACCAGGGCAACAAGGCTCTTGACAGAATGTTCTGTTTACCCAACAGGTCCGCCGGGAATATAGGAAGTTCTTCAGAGCCAACGCGGGCAAAAAGATCTACGACTTCACCATCCAGAGAATTGTAAGTAGAAGAGATTTGGACATTGAAAACTTGTAAAAAAAACTGTCATTGGACAAACACCAAAATGAATACAATAGAGGGTATGCGCGTGACATCATCGTACCTGGAAGTTATGCGGGAACGCCCACTGAGTGGCAAAAAACTACTTTCTGGCCTTGACAGCCCATTCATCCAAACAGAAAAGTCCTGTCTGATTGCAATGTTAAACTCACCAACATTGCAGCTGTACGAAAAGCTTGAATTATCCTCTTTCAATCTGCAAAGTTTTTGTTTCATAAAAATCCACCATAGAAACGTTATGAGCTACTTTCTGTCAAGAAATGCCCTGCATTTGATTATTTTTTCCAAGTGTCAGAGTTTGGAAGTGCTTGTTGTCAATAACACAACATTTTGCTGCCTCCTGCATTATGTGACATTTAGAAACAGGTGGTACGCAGGACTGTTGAGTGATTTCCAACGAGGGCTTCCAAACTCCAACACTCCATGCTGCTCAATGTTTTGCCACTCAGTCTAGATGAGGGGGGCGTGTCCTGATGGGAAAATCATGCATGTGATGATGTGCATACTCTCTATACGCCAGTGGTTCTCAAAGTGAGGTCCGGGGACCCCCAGGGGTCCTGGAGCTGGTTCCAGGGGGGGTCCAAAGCTAAATTTGTTAATACAGCATCACGATCATTATAACCACTTAAACCATATTTTATACTTTGGCTATTCAAAAATAGCCAATCGACAAGCTCACACTCACAGCTTGTTAGGTCGGCTATACAAATCGTGAAATGTTCTGAGAAATGTTGAATAATTTTGAATTTCTTAAAGGGGAATTCCACTCATTTTCAACATTTTACTATGTCATTAATATACCTTAGAGCTGTTGTGTGGAAATAATAAAAAAGTTCCCCCATTCTGTGTTTCCTAGAACTAGAGGTCTGAAAAAAATCATTAACAATGATAATGTTAATGATTTTTTCATAATTACAGTTCTAGGAAACACAGAATGGGGGGACTTTTTTATTATTTCCACACAACAGCTCTAAGGTATATTAATGACATAGTAAAATGTTGAAAATGAGTGGAATGCCCCTTTAACACATGTTCATCTCTTCTGGGGGTCCCTAGCACAAACTCTGATCCGAAGTAAATTTGAGTGTCTTAAGCGTATGCCATGGAGTCATGCATTAGTACGTACCTATGTACGTACAAACGTATACATACATACATTAATGCAGTGCGTTGTCCTTGTACCTGATCAGATGCAGAAGTACTTCCTGGGCCTGAAGCAGACGGTACCCTCCATGTCCCCCGTAGACAAGAACTGGCCCAGCCGACCCTACCTCTTCCTGGACGCCACGCACACACAGCTCAAGAGGATCTTCCATCTCTGGAGGGTTAGTGGGGATCAATTATATGAAGATGGGAAATCGTTGTTTAAGCAGTATAATACTGATGGAATTATAGGAAGAGGTTGGATTGGTCCTTTGACCACTTTACTGTCTACATCGTTCAAATCGGTGATCTTGTACATTGCGTAATTTGTTATGATGTGTTTTTAAATTGTGTCCAAGTGCAGTACTTAGTTTAGACAGTTTTTGGTTTAGACTAGTCATTGGTTAGACCAGTCATTAGTCCTACAACTACAACCCATCTCAAACCCTCACCCTAACCCTAACCTCCCACGGGGCAGCACACCTAAACCTAACCTTAACCCATGTCTAACCAATGACTAGTCTAAACTAAGTATGCACCTACTGCTGTTACTACTAGTGGTGTAAACTTGTGTTTTGCATCGTGTGCATCACAGTGAGTTCCTTCTACTGCTGTTACTACTAGTGGTGTAAACTTGTGTTTTGCATCATGTGCATCACAGTGAGTTCCTTCTACTGCTGTTACTACTAGTGGTGTAAACTTGTGTTTTGCATCGTGTGCATCACAGTGAGTTCCTTCTACTGCTGTTACTACTAGTGGTGTAAACTTGTGTTTTGCATCATGTGCATCACAGTGCAAGAAGTACTGCGGCCAGTTCACCAACGAGAAGAAGGCGGTCTACGAGGAGAAGCTGGAGGCCAGTGAGATCTTCAAAGACAAGAAGGCACTTTACCCCAGCAGGTACTGGACTCGTGTGCGTGTGCGTGTGCGTGTGCGCGTGTGTGTGCGCGTGTGTGTGCGTGTGTGTGCGCGTGTGTGTGCGCGCGTGTGTGTGCGCGCGTGTGTGCGCGTGCGTGTGCGTGCGTGTGCACGTGCGTGTGTGTGTGTGGGTGTGCCAGCCTTTCAAAGGAGACTACTTGATGCTATGGTTCTCCTGTGTGTCTCAGTGTGTCTTGATGCTATGGTTCTCCTGTGTGTCTCAGTGTGTGATGCTATGGTTATCCTGTGTGTCTCAGTGTGATGCTATGGTTCTCCTGTGTGTCTCAGTGTGATGCTATGGTTCTCCTGTGTGTCTCAGTGTGTCTTGATGCTATGGTTCTCCTGTGTGTCTCAGTGTGTGATGCTATGGTTCTCCTGTGTGTCTCAGTGTGTCTTGATGCTATGGTTATCCTGAGTGTCTCAGTGTGTGATGCTATGGTTATCCTGTGTGTCTCAGTGTGATGCTATGGTTATCCTGTGTGTCTCAGTTCCTGATGCTATGGTTCTCTATGGTTCTCCTGTGTGTCTCAGTGTGTGATGCTATGGTTATCCTGTGTGTCTCAGTGTGTCTTGATGCTATGGTTCTCCTGTGTGTCTCAGTGTGTGATGCTATGGTTATCCTGTGTGTCTCAGTGTGATGCTATGGTTCTCCTGTGTGTCTCAGTGTGATGCTATGGTTCTCCTGTGTGTCTCAGTGTGTCTTGATGCTATGGTTCTCCTGTGTGTCTCAGTGTGTGATGCTATGGTTCTCCTGTGTGTCTCAGTGTGTCTTGATGCTATGGTTCTCCTGTGTGTCTCAGTGTGTGATGCTATGGTTATCCTGTGTGTCTCAGTGTGATGCTATGGTTCTCCTGTGTGTCTCAGTGTGATGCTATGGTTATCCTGTGTGTCTCAGTGTGATGCTATGGTTCTCCTGTGTGTCTCAGTGTGTGATGCTATGGTTATCCTGTGTGTCTCAGTGTGATGCTATGGTTCTCCTGTGTGTCTCAGCCTGATGCTATGGTTCTCCTGTGTGTCTCAGCCTGATGCTATGGTTCTCCTGTGTGTCTCAGCCTGATGCTATGGTTCTCCTGTGTGTCTCAGTGTGGTGCTATGGTTCTCCTGTGTGTCTCAGTGTGTGATGCTATGGTTATCCTGTGTGTCTCAGTGTGATGCTATGGTTCTCCTGTGTGTCTCAGCCTGATGCTATGGTTCTCCTGTGTGTCTCAGCCTGATGCTATGGTTCTCCTGTGTGTCTCAGCCTGATGCTATGGTTCTCCTGTGTGTCTCAGTGTGGTGCTATGGTTCTCCTGTGTGTCTCAGTGTGATGCTATGGTTCTCCTGTGTGTCTCAGTGTGTCTTGATGCTATGGTTCTCCTGTGTGTCTCAGCCTGATGCTATGGTTCTCCTGTGTGTCTCAGTGTGATGCTATGGTTCTCCTGTGTGTCTCAGTGTGTCTTGATGCTATGGTTCTCCTGTGTGTCTCACTGTGATGCTATGGTTCTCCTGTGTGTCTCAGTGTGATGCTATGGTTCTCCTGTGTGTCTCAGTGTGATGCTATGGTTCTCCTGTGTGTCTCAGTGTGATGCTATGGTTCTCCTGTGTGTCTCAGTGTGATGCTATGGTTCTCCTGTGTCTCAGTGTGATGCTATGGTTCTCCTGTGTGTCTCAGTGTGATGCTATGGTTCTCCTGTGTCTCAGTGTGATGCTATGGTTCTCCTGTGTGTCTCAGTGTCATGATGCTATGGTTCTCCTGTGTGTCTCAGTGTGATGCTATGGTTCTCCTGTGTGTCTCAGTGTGATGCTATGGTTCTCCTGTGTGTCTCAGTGTCATGATGCTATGGTTCTCCTGTGTGTCTCAGTGTGTGATGCTATGGTTCTCCTGTGTGTCTCAGCCTGATGCTATGGTTCTCCTGTGTGTCTCAGCCTGATGCTATGGTTCTCCAGTGTGTCTCAGTGTGATGCTATGGTTCTCCTGTGTGTCTCAGTGTGATGCTATGGTTCTCCTGTGTGTCTCAGTGTGTCTTGATGCTATGGTTCTCCTGTGTGTCTCAGTGTGATGCTATGGTTCTCCTGTGTGTCTCAGTGTGATGCTATGGTTCTCCTGTGTGTCTCAGTGTGATGCTATGGTTCTCCTGTGTGTCTCAGTGTGTCTTGATGCTATGGTTCTCCTGTGTGTCTCAGTGTGATGCTATGGTTCTCCTGTGTGTCTCAGTGTGATGCTATGGTTCTCCTGTGTGTCTCAGTGTGATGCTATGGTTCTCCTGTGTGTCTCAGTGTGATGCTATGGTTCTCCTGTGTGTCTCAGTGTGATGCTATGGTTCTCCTGTGTGTCTCAGTGTGTCTTGATGCTATGGTTCTCCTGTGTGTCTCAGTGCCTGATGCTATGGTTCTCCTGTGTGTCTCAGTGTGATGCTATGGTTCTCCTGTGTGTCTCAGTGTGATGCTATGGTTCTCCTGTGTGTCTCAGTGTGTCTTGATGCTATGGTTCTCCTGTGTGTCTCAGTGTGAGTCTATGGTTCTCCTGTGTGTCTCAGTGTGATGCTATGGTTCTCCTGTGTGTCTCAGTGTGTCTTGATGCTATGGTTCTCCTGTGTGTCTCAGTGCCTGATGCTATGGTTCTCCTGTGTGTCTCAGTGTGATGCTATGGTTCTCCTGTGTGTCTCAGTGTGATGCTATGGTTCTCCTGTGTGTCTTGATGCTATGGTTCTCCTGTGTGTCTCAGTGTCTGCCAGCCTTTCAAAGGAGACTACTTGGAGATCGGCAAGAACCCCAAGTACCAGAAACTGAACAGCGCTGTGGAAGAGAAGGTCCTGCTCGCCGACGTGGTGAACAAGATCAACAGGGCCAACGGCAAGGTGACCATTATGCACACTCGTACATCTAGACATGTCTATGGTGCATTTATATAGCGCCTTTATCCAAGGCGCTTTACATAGATTGTGCATTGCGATCTCTCATCTTGCGAGAACCACTGAACTGATTGGTCTCCGCTGGTTCCCAGGGTGCAACGCGGATCTTCCTGTTGACCAAGAACAGTTTCGTCCTGGCTGACCAGAAGACGGGCCAGGTGAAGTCCAGCGTGCCTCTGCCCGACCTGGCCAGCATCTCAGTCAGCACGCAGAGTGACGGCTTCTTCGCCCTCAAGCTCAAAGAGGTGAGGCCAGACCCCAGGAATGGTTTAACAATGGCAATGGCATATAATATCAGAATAGGCAAGTAGAATGTTACGTGTTTTACTGAAGAAACATTGCCAAAGCATCTCCGGGGGTCCCCAGAAACATGGCCAAAGCATCTCCGGGGGTCCCCAGCGTTGTTTTTCTGGCGTGGCTCTGACTGCAGGAGTTGTCCATGAACCACAATGGAAACAAGCCTTAGGCTTTTTTTTGTGTGTTCTATCCATTTTGTGTTTTTGTTTTGGAAATTGGTCGTACATTAAAGGAAATTAGATTGAATGGAGTCTTTTGTTTTAGCTTTTTACCCCCTTTTCTCCCCAATTTACAGTAGTCGAATCCGAGTGCATGTGTTTGGTCCGACGAGTCATTGGTCCGAAACACGACAACCCACCTCAAACCCTAACCTAACCATAACCGCAAGCTCGGGAGCAGACGCTAGTCCGAGGTGCGGGCGCATGTCGAACCAATGCTCCGTCGGACCATAGTATGCCTCCCAGAGTATCTCCCCCCCCCCCCCCCCCACACACAGTACACACAGTTTGTTCTGTTTTACCCTACTGACTTACTTGCCAGTGAGGAGCCCCCACTGGGAGGACGTAGAGTCCTTTTTGTTCTACTCCATCCTCTCGGCCCCCCCCCCTAGGAGTCCATGCAGTGACAACCCACCCCACCCCCCCCCCCCCCCCCAGGAGTCCATGCAGTGACATCATCACCCGCCCCCCCTCCCCCCCCCCCCTAGGAGTACATGCAGTGACATCATCACCCTCCCCCCCCCCCCCCCCCATAGGACTCCATGCAGTGACATCACCCTCCCCGCCATGTGTGTCTTCCTAACCCTCAGGGCTCGCCGTCGGCTTCCAAGGGAGACTTCCTGCTCAGTAGTGAACATCTGATCGAGATCATCACCAAACTCCACCGGACCGGAGCCACCCCGTCAGAACAGCTCGCCGTAGATATCTCAGACGAGTAAGAGCCCACCACGTGCACGCACGCACTGACACAGACACACACAGACACAGACATATACACCTTTCTTCGCCATATTTAACCCTAACTGCAAAGAGCTGAAATGTGTTGCTACTGTAGTAAATATTACGCTAGAGTATAAGTCAGGCATAGCTCTAACCCCAACCCCTAAACCTCGCTAAATAATAATGATAATAATAATATTAATATGCTCTTTATATTTGACACAAATCTCAAAATGCTACATGAAAAATCACACCTGTGTGAACTGAGTGGTCCCCCCTACCCCTCTCTCTCTCTCTCTCATATTAGCAGGCAACAGTGCAGCACTATCTCTCTCGCTGTTTCTGGCACAACAGCGCCACTTTTGCCCCTACTGGTACTCATAGTCACACATACATACACATACATACCATAGTCACATAGGTTAACACATAGGTTAACACGGACATTGCTGTTCCTTGGAGTGGTTGCACCACTCAAAAACAAACAAAAAACAATGACATTTCAGATAATGCCCCCTAGTGGTCCAGGCGCATGCCACATATTATAGGCTCTGGCCTGACAGCGCGGTGCGTGTTCGAGTCCCGCTCATGACAACGTTTTGCTGTGTGTCTCTCCCCTTCTCTCTCTCTCTCCCTCTTTGCTGTGTGTCTCTCCCCTTCTCTCTCTCTCTCCCTCTTTGCTGTGTGTCTCTCCCCTTCTCTCTCTCTCTCCCTCTTTGCTGTGTGTCTCTCCCCTTCTCTCTCTCTCTCCCTCTTTGCTGTGTGTCTCTCCCCTTCTCTCTCTCTCTCCCTCTTTGCTGTGTGTCTCTCCCCTTCTCTCTCTCTCTCCCGCTTTCCTGAAACTATCAATAAAGGCAGAAAAGCCAAAAACAAATCTTTAAAAAAAACACACACACACAAAGGCACAGAAGTCCATCTTGACAAATGCTTCGATGCATAATGTGTGTCGCCGTGCTCCGACTAGCAGCATGTCTACTCCAGTCTCAACGTGTGTTCTCTCAAAGTCACGCCCGCGTTCCATTTTGTCTCGGCGACAGGTTTCTGGTGCAGTTCAAGCAGGACAAGGTGTGCGTCAAGTTTGTCCCGGGCGTCCCCAAGAACGGCAACAGCGTGTCCTGCAAGCGCAAGAACAACCGCCTGCTGGAGGTCTCTGTGCCGGCAGCGACGGCGTAACACCAGCCCCCTCCTCCCTCCCTCTCCGCGTCCCAGCGCCGCTATTGAGTGTTCTGGTTGGGGGTCCCGGTCGAACCTCCAACCTCCCCTGCCCCCCCCTCAGCCCCAAATCCCACGAACTTCGTTCTACACCAAGCCCCCAATGACCCCGCCCCCAATCATGACTGTGCAATTTATTCTGCTTTGTTGTTGTTTTTGTTTTGTCTTTTTCTTTTGTTCTCTTTCGTGATCAGAAAACACCATGACACCATTTCCTGTGTTTAACACCAGCACTGCCTCTGGCAGGTATAGAGAGAGCCCCCCCACTCCAGGGGGTCGCAGGTATAGAGAGCCCCCCCACTCCAGGGGGTTGCATGCCACAAGGCGTTGGCCATTCCAGACGTTGTACTGGTGTGTGTTTTTTGTAAAACTGGTGTGAGACACTGAAGAAAAGAAAACCGTTGTCCTCTTGTCGTTCACGTACGAGGGATCTCCAGCTCTGATGATTGTTATGCCTGTAATGCTGAACTGTTGTTCAGAGGTTTATCAGGGAGGAGAATTAAGTGGCTAAACTGCAAGTGGTCTCAAGTGGCGTTGGGTCATCCAGTCTTTAGTGATCTCTGACCAAGACGTTAAAGAATGAAGATGCAACCAGAATGCTTTTAGAGACGGGCCTGACGGATTGGTTTCCATGACTGCACTTCTCTAAACCTGGGCATGTTCACCAAAAAAAATAAGCGGTCGATCTGAAAATGTATTGGATTGTAATGTTTTCGTTATTGTTCTCAGTGTTGCGCTTTTGTTTTGGGACGTCTCACGGTTTCCACAAAGCATTGTGGGTAAGGTTCAACAGAAGCTCCACAAAGCATTGTGGGTAAGGTTCAACAGAAGCTCCACAAAGCATTGTGGGTAAGGTTCAACAGAAGCTCCACAAAGCATTGTGGGTAAGGTTCAACAGAAGCTCCACAAAGCATTGTGGGTAAGGTTCAACAGAAGCTCCAGAAAGCATTGTGGGTAAGGTTCAACAGAAGCTCCAGTACTTAAAGTTTGCCAAGTGGTTGTTTAACCTTTTTTGTGTGTGTCACGTGTGTATCCGTAACTCCTACAGCATGTGCCATTCAGTCCTGTGTTCTTTGCGCCACCGTGACTCGTTACGTCACTCAGTACACAATCGAGTTCCTGGATTGTAATTAAGAACCGTAATGGAACCCGTTCGGTTGTTATCATAATAATAATACCATGCCAAAAAAACATAAACCTATTTGAATCAGGGAACTAATCAACCTGGTGGTTGCAGCAACGTTTTGACAGCACCACATGATGCGTGGTCAATTTAATCTCGTCTCAAATGTATGGTTTCACACACCTCTAAACCATCTCTGAGCTTTATCTCTGATTCATTCATGTTCAAGGAGTTGGTGTAAACTGCGTTCTGGCCAATCGGATGTTTCCTTTTGCAACAGTGATTCATATTTGTAACATGTTCTACGTCTCCATCTTTCAAGAATTCCCCCCCCCCCCCCCCTCCCCCCACTCACACACACCCCTTCGCACATAATAAAGAACATTGTTATGGTTAGTGCAAAAGACAGGTAGGACTCGGAGACATTTCTATCACAGGGGAACTTCCCAACCACGGGGGAAGTGGGAGAAAAGAATCCCGGGCTTCCCAAGCCCTCCTTAACGACTTCCCCAGATTTCAACATTATTTTTCGGGTACTCGAGTGAAACGCTTTTTTTCTCTCTCCAAAGCATCTTGTGCAAAAGGGAAATACGCTTATTGTCTCAAAGTAGTGCTTTTCACTGGGAGGGGGTGGCGGGGGGGGGGGGGGGGGTTGAGACCTCTTGTGTTAGACACGCTCATTACTGTACCATAAGCTGTACATAGGCTGCTGTAAGCTTTAGCCCTGGCATGGACAGTGGCTTCATATTATCCTACAATAGATCTTCTTGCTGTGTTGCTGAAATATCTGTTTTTACCATTGCAAAATGTGGGTTGTTTTTAATTGTAGTGCATGACCCACTCTGGGATAATAATAAATGCAGTGTATTTCTTGGGGGAATGCCCAAACCTTTTTGAGTGTGTACGGCCATAGATTAATGAGAGGTCTGCATAAGAAATCAACCCAAATCATGGCTTTACGGTCCGTTATGCTCATGTCATAAATCTTTTTTTTTTTTTGGTTACACAACACACGACACAAGCGCCAATGTTGATCATTAGAAACGAGTGCTATATTTTGAAGTATATTTAATACAATATTCTTTATCTGGATGTTTTTCGTAGAGGGTTTTGTACTGTTGGTTTCTAAGTCATCCAGTTTTATTTATCTGGTGACTAATGTGGAGGGAATATATGGCACAGCCAATCACTGGTCTTGCATGGCCAGTGGTTCTCAACCTGCGGGGCCCCCCGCTGGTGGGGGTCTTAAGGACAGCGCAAGTGGGCCCCCAAAAAATAATTGTCAAAACACTTAAGATTTTAATTTAGGAAAAAAAAGAAAAAGGAAAGCGAGCGATCATTGCGACACAGCTAAATAAGAAGTTAGTTGATCCAAGCCTGAACGCAATCGATTGATTGGTGATCGTAACGTGTTGGGTTGCCGTGTTAAGTGGTCGGCACCGCCAACGCTTTTTCCAAGTGGGGCTCCTGACCCGAGAAAAGGTTGAGACACACTGGTCGTATATAGGCAGTGTTTCTTAAACTCTACAAGGGAGGGGGGACCGTGGTGGTTTTACAAGGTTGTATGTGTTTAGTAATGACCACAGAAGACACAGGGGGGGAGTTGAACGAACCGACCCGTCCCTGTACCTTCGCAGAGGAACGGGCGAGGAGCTGAACGCACGCTCTGTTGATTGTTTTGCTCGTCTGCTCTTCACGGCGTGAGATTCTATCGCAGTTTTGCTAAAGGTTAACTGGTGGTTTATCTCTCTTCTGTGTTTAGTATTTTGGCATAAAAAAAGTTTAGTAGAACCACAAAGATGATGTTTGCATTCTTGTTGTGTGCCTAATGTTACCTGTGCTGAGAGACAGAGGACATGGAAATGTTTTGATCGAAGTCAATGTAACACATTTACAATTAATCTTTTTTTAAATTAAAAAATGCAATAATAAATAACTGATGCTGAGATGTTATTTTAAGTGATGTGCATTTAATGCTGTCTGTCTGTCTGACTGACTGACTGACTACGTGGCCGGTTAAGACTCGCCCCATGGCTTCGTGGCCGGTTAAGACTCGCCCCATGACTTCCGCATGTGGTTCTGGTTAGGATTTGGGATATAGGGTTAGTAATGGGTCGGACTAATGAGCGGTCGGAACAATGACACGTTACCGGGCAAAAACCTGGCAGATTTGTTCAGATAAAGACAAGGCAAGAAGTGTTCCCAAACTTTTCAGGGCTGTGGCCTAATTTTCCAGGGGCTCTGCTGAAGTCATTTGGTACTGTGGACACTTCACTGGTTCTCTAAGTGGGGTCCTGGGACCGCCAGGAGTCCTTGAGGGGGTTCCAATGAGTCTCCTCTCCACCGTAGTTTAACTCTTGAGCCCTGTTTTATATTTAGGCTATAGAGCGTCGCAGTCCCGCTCCCTCTTTCATGACGAAGCCAGGCCCAGGAAATGATTCCCAATGCATTTTTCCCATAGACATTTCAAAAAGTATTTATTTAAAGGCGGTTACGCCGCGGACAAAGCCAACTCCAGTCGTGACAACTCATGATAACAAACACAATGTTTTGGACCAAACTAATAATTACAAAGAAGAAAAACAACAAAGTGTTGTAACCTGCCGTTTTTTTCTATGAGGAAAATGAACGGAGAATCATTTCCTGGGCCCTGGTAGGGGGCGGGACTGCGACACTCTATAGGCCTACTAAATAATCGGAGTGCAGTACTTAGTTTAGACAGTTTTTGGTTTAGACTAGTCATTGGTTAGACCAGTCATTTAGTCCTACAACTACAACCTATCTCAAACCCTCACCCTAAACCTAACCTCCCATGGGGCAGCACACCTAAACCTAACCTTAACCCATGTCTAACCAATGACTAGTCTAAACTAAGTATGCACCCCAATAATCGCCAATCTACAAGCTCTCAACACTTTGCCATGCAATATGCTGTGAGCTTCTGTTACCCACTGGTGTACAGTATATGAGGACCCCCTCGAAAACGAGATGCTGCATCTCAATTGGGCCTAAAAAAATTCAATAAATAAATTCCTGCTGTTCGGGAGGGCAGTCAGTCGTACTGGCAGAGGGGGGTGGACAGGACAGCCCAGGCCTTAGTAGAGCGTAGTGAAGCAGCTGGCCAGATGTTTTCCATCACATCTGGGGAGAGCTGTCCCGGGTTAAATTCCGCGGCTTGGGGAGGCTGCCGGCGGCAGGTCCCTGGGGAGTAGCCCTCGACAGATTGTGCACGGGGTGGTAAAAATAGCGCACCATTCTGGGCTGCCCTGTACCCGGTTCCCACCATTCGACAGGCTGGGAAAGGGAAGGAGGGGGGCCCCCGCCCGGGCTCCCTGCAGATGGACGGACATGCAGCTCTCTCTCGCTCTCTCTCTCTCAGTGGGAGGAGGAGGAGAGGAGGGGCCCGGGCTCCCTGTGGACATGCAGCACTACTACGGGTGCAGTACTTAGTTTAGACAGTTTTTGGTTTAGACTAGTCATTGGTTAGACCAGTCATTAGTCCTACAACTACAACTCAAACCCTCACCCTAAACCTAACCTCCCACGGGGCAGCACACCTAAACCTAACCTTAACCCATGTCTAACCAATGACTAGTCTAAACTAAGTATGCACCTACTACTCACTACTCTCTCAGTGGGAGGAGGAGAGGAGGGGCCCCCGGGCTCCCTGCAGATCCACGGACATGCAGCTCTCGCTCTCTCTCTCTCAGTGGGACGAGGAGGAGGAGAGGAGGGGCCAGGCCCGGGGTCCCTGTGGACATGCAGCTCTACTCACTCAGTGGGAGTGTCATGGAAGTGCACAAAGCATCTGAAAACAGCTCTGGTCTTCTCTGTAGTTAGTAGGATATGATATGATAGGCCTTACCCTGAAGACGTCTGAAGCCATTGTGTTGTTGGCATAGATAGACGGATGATTTCCATGAGAATAAATGTAACTGTTTTGGCCATAATTTAATTTGTGGTAACACACACAAGCACACACACACGCATGCACACAGACTGACAGACACACACACACAGAGCGAGAGAGAGAGCGTGCACACACACACACTCAACTGTTTCAGTTGGATGCAATAGTCTTTGGCGACATCTGGTGGGAATTATATGCCAATGCAGATTTCCAATTTCTTGGTCCCCTGCTGGTATGAAGTGGAGGCTGAATAAAAATAAATTAAACTCAAGTACAGATTATAGGCCTACTAAAAATATGTACTCGTTATACAGTACTCAAGTAAATGTACTGTTACTGTCCACCACTGGGTGCGGGGGTTGGTTTGTTGGTTGATTGATTGATTGACTGATTCAAAATTGTATTCGGTTTATAGAAGGGTACAGGCTACAGGTCAATACAAAATACCCAAAAAAGCAAGACTTGTTCATCAGGGTTTATTTGTTTATTTGAAAAGGATCCCCATTAGCTGATGCCATCATGGCAGCTAGTCTTCCTGGGGTCCTAGTCTTCCTGGGGTCCACACAAAACAAAATACATTAAAAACTACAACATGAATTGCATTATTCACAGCTACATAAATATAAAACACATTGATGTAACTGAATTAATGCAATTCATGTTGTACTTTTTAGTGCATTTTCAATTCATCAGAACATTTAATGACTTTATACAATAAGGAAATCATCATAACAAAGACGTGTACAGTATGGACAAATTGGGGTGTAGCGAATCTTGTAGACCAGGCCCATTACAAGTTGCTGTACTCTGTCGTCAACCCTATGCCATTTCAGCCTATTAAAATGAGCAGGGGTGAGGTGGGTTCTGGGAGTAAGGCAGAGTAGTAGCCTGACCAGTTTGTTTTGGCCTTTAGTTTTTTTTAAAGAATCTTTTGCCGTTTTTGCCTTTATTGAGTACAGTAATTAGACAGGAAAGGGGGAGAGAGATGGGGGAGAGAGATGGGGGGGGGGGGGGGGGGGGTGGGAGAAGACATGCGGCAAAGGCCGACAGACTCGGGACTCGAACCCACGACACGCCGCCAGGCCAGACTACCGGCCCAGGAGCCAATGGGAGCCTTGTTTTAAGGGCCTTTGAGGTGCTGTGGTACCAGGAGGTGCATGCATACCGTAGTCGAAGAAACCTGTATGAGGTGAGGGCTCCTGTTAGGGTCTTCAAGGTTTTTTTGTTGACCAGTGAGGAGATCCTGTACACAAATCTTGTTGTTTGACTGACTTTTTTCCCCCCATTACATTGGTGGCCATTTTATCACAGGAAAGGTTTTCCTCCAGAATGGAACTGTGACTCTATAGGTAGGTATTTTCATATTTTCTTGTGATAATATCTGTCTGTTTATTTTAACAGAACATTTTCAATTATCCTCTCCTGAAGCATGCTTTGATTCCGGACGGGAACCCCTTTTGGTGTTTTAACTAAGCATTATGTTATACTTTAGCTATTGAAAAATAGCAGATCTACAAGCTCATAGCTTGTAGGTCTGCTATTTTTGAAAAATCGTAAAAATGCAGCACAAATCTGAATATATATTCCTTCAGAGTGAACTTTTTATTTTATTTTTCGACATCAGGCCTAAATGGATTAACACTTAAACCCTGCCGTGCAGCAGCGTGGAGAGTGAGAGGGACCTCAGCTCTGTGGCCGCTGTGTGGCAGTCTACCCAAACACCCAAGAGTCCACATGGACAGCAGGCCGCTGTGTGGCAGCCTACCCAAACACCCAAGAGTCCACATGGACAGCAGGCCGCTGTGTGGCAGTCTACCCAAACACCCAAGAGTCCACATGGACAGCAGGCCGCTGTGTGGCAGCCTACCCAAACACCCAAGAGTCCACATGGACAGCAGGCCTCTGTGGGGCAGTCTACCCAAACACCCAAGAGTCCACATGGACAGCAGGCCTCTGTGTGGCAGTCTACCCAAACACCCAAGAGTCCACATGGACAGCAGGCCGCTGTGTGGCAGCCTACCCAAGAGTCCACATGGACAGCAGGCCGCTGTGTGGCAGCCTACCCAAACACCCAAGAGTCCACATGGACAGCAGGCCGCTGTGTGGCAGCCTACCCAAACACCCAAGAGTCCACATGGACAGCAGGCCGCTGTGTGGCAGCCTACCCAAACACCCAAGAGTCCACATGGACAGCAGGCCGCTGTGTGGCAGTCTACCCAAACACCCAAGAGTCCACATGGACAGCAGGCCGCTGTGTGGCAGCCTACCCAAACACCCAAGAGTCCACATGGACAGCAGGCCGCTGTGTGGCAGTCTACCCAAACACCCAAGAGTCCACATGGACAGCAGGCCGCTGTGTGGCAGTCTACCCAAACACCCAAGAGTCCACATGGACAGCAGGCCGCTGTGTGGCAGTCTACCCAAACACCCAAGAGTCCACATGGACAGCAGGCCGCTGTGTGGCAGTCTACCCAAACACCCAAGAGTCCACATGGACAGCAGGCCGCTGTGTGGCAGCCTACCCAACCACACAAGAGTCCACATGGACAGCAGGCCGCTGTGTGGCAGCCTACCCAAACACCCAAGAGTCCACATGGACAGCAGGCCGCTGTGTGGCAGTCTACCCAAACACCCAAGAGTCCACATGGACAGCAGGCCGCTGTGTGGCAGCCTACCCAAACACCCAAGAGTCCACATGGACAGCAGGCCGCTGTGTGGCAGTCTACCCAAACACCCAAGAGTCCACATGGACAGCAGGCCGCTGTGTGGCAGCCTACCCAAACACCCAAGAGTCCACATGGACAGCAGGCCGCTGTGTGGCAGCCTACCCAAACACCCAAGAGTCCACATGGACAGCAGGCCGCTGTGTGGCAGTCTACCCAAACACCCAAGAGTCCACATGGACAGCAGGCCGCTGTGTGGCAGCCTACCCAAACACCCAAGAGTCCACATGGACAGCAGGCCGCTGTGTGGCAGCCTACCCAAACACCCAAGAGTCCACATGGACAGCAGGCCGCTGTGTGGCAGCCTACCCAAACACCCAAGAGTCCACATGGACAGCAGGCCGCTGTGTGGCAGCCTACCCAAACACCCAAGAGTCCACATGGACAGCAGGCCGCTGGGTGGCAGCCTACCCAAACACCCAAGAGTCCACATGGACAGCAGGCCGCTGGGTGGCAGCCTACACAAACACCCAAGAGTCCACATGGACAGCAGGCCGCTGTGTGGCAGTCTACCCAAACACCCAAGAGTCCACATGGACAGCAGGCCGCTGTGTGGCAGCCTACCCAAACACCCAAGAGTCCACATGGACAGCAGGCCGCTGTGTGGCAGCCTACCCAAACACCCAAGAGTCCACATGGACAGCAGGCCGTTGTGTGGCAGCCTACCCAAACACCCAAGAGTCCACATGGACAGCAGGCCGCTGTGTGGCAGCCTACCCAAACACCCAAGAGTCCACATGGACAGCAGGCCGTTGTGTGGCAGCCTACCCAAACACCCAAGAGTCCACATGGACAGCAGGCCGTTGTGTGGCAGTCTACCCAAACACCCAAGAGTCCACATGGACAGCAGGCCGTTGTGTGGCAGTCTACCCAAACACCCAAGAGTCCACATGGACAGCAGGCCGTTGTGTGGCAGTCTACCCAAACACCCAAGAGTCCACATGGACAGCAGGCCGTTGTGTGGCAGTCTACCCAAACACCCAAGAGTCCACATGGACAGCAGGCCGTTGTGGGGCAGTCTACCCAAACACCCAAGAGTCCACATGGACAGCAGGCCGTTGTGGGGCAGTCTACCCAAACACCCAAGAGTCCACATGGACAGCAGGCCGCTGTGTGGCAGCCTACCCAAACACCCAAGAGTCCACATGGACAGCAGGCCGCTGTGTGGCAGTCTACCCAAACACCCAAGAGTCCACATGGACAGCAGGCCGCTGTGTGGCAGTCTACCCAAACACCCAAGAGTCCACATGGACAGCAGGCCGCTGTGTGGCAGCCTACCCAAACACCCAAGAGTCCACATGGACAGCAGGCCGCTGTGTGGCAGTCTACCCAAACACCCAAGAGTCCACATGGACAGCAGGCCGCTGTGTGGCAGCCTACCCAAACACCCAAGAGTCCACATGGACAGCAGGCCGCTGTGTGGCAGCCTACCCAAACACCCAAGAGTCCACATGGACAGCAGGCCGCTGTGTGGCAGCCTACCCAAACACCCAAGAGTCCACATGGACAGCAGGCCGCTGTGTGGCAGTCTACCCAAACACCCAAGAGTCCACATGGACAGCAGGCCGCTGTGTGGCAGCCTACCCAAACACCCAAGAGTCCACATGGACAGCAGGCCGCTGTGTGGCAGCCTACCCAAACACCCAAGAGTCCACATGGACAGCAGGCCGCTGTGTGGCAGTCTACCCAAACACCCAAGAGTCCACATGGACAGCAGGCCGCTGTGTGGCAGCCTACCCAAACACCCAAGAGTCCACATGGACAGCAGGCCGCTGTGTGGCAGCCTACCCAAACACCCAAGAGTCCACATGGACAGCAGGCCGCTGTGTGGCAGCCTACCCAAACACCCAAGAGTCCACATGGACAGCAGGCCGTTGTGTGGCAGCCTACCCAAACACCCAAGAGTCCACATGGACAGCAGGCCGCTGTGTGGCAGTCTACCCAAGCACCCAAGAGTCCACATGGACAGCAGGCCGCTGTGTGGCAGCCTACCCAAACACCCAAGAGTCCACATGGACAGCAGGCCGCTGTGTGGCAGCCTACCCAAACACCCAAGAGTCCACATGGACAGCAGGCCGCTGTGTGGCAGTCTACCCAAACACCCAAGAGTCCACATGGACAGCAGGCCGCTGTGTGGCAGCCTACCCAAACACCCAAGAGTCCACATGGACAGCAGGCCGCTGTGTGGCAGTCTACCCAAACACCCAAGAGTCCACATGGACAGCAGGCCGCTGTGTGGCAGCCTACCCAAACACCCAAGAGTCCACATGGACAGCAGGCCGCTGTGTGGCAGTCTACCCAAACACTCAAGAGTCCACATGGACAGCAGGCCGTTGTGTGGCAGTCTACCCAAACACCCAAGAGTCCACATGGACAGCAGGCCGTTGTGTGGCAGTCTACCCAAACACCCAAGAGTCCACATGGACAGCAGGCCGTTGTGTGGCAGTCTACCCAAACACCCAAGAGTCCACATGGACAGCAGGCCGTTGTGTGGCAGTCTACCCAAACACCCAAGAGTCCACATGGACAGCAGGCCGTTGTGTGGCAGTCTACCCAAACACCCAAGAGTCCACATGGACAGCAGGCCGTTGTGGGGCAGTCTACCCAAACACCCAAGAGTCCACATGGACATTAGGCCGTTGTGGGGCAGTCTACCCAAACACCCAAGAGTCCACATGGACAGCAGGCTGCTGTGTGGCAGCCTACCCAAACACCCAAGAGTCCACATGGACAGCAGGCCGCTGTGTGGCAGCCTACCCAAACACCCAAGAGTCCACATGGACAGCAGGCCGCTGTGTGGCAGCCTACCCAAACACCCAAGAGTCCACATGGACAGCAGGCCGCTGTGTGGCAGTCTACCCAAACACCCAAGAGTCCACATGGACAGCAGGCCGCTGTGTGGCAGTCTACCCAAACACCCAAGAGTCCACATGGACAGCAGGCCGCTGTGTGGCAGTCTACCCAAACACCCAAGAGTCCACATGGACAGCAGGCCGCTGTGTGGCAGTCTACCCAAACACCCAAGAGTCCACATGGACAGCAGGCCGCTGTGTGGCAGTCTACCCAAACACCCAAGAGTCCACATGGACAGCAGGCCGCTGTGTGGCAGTCTACCCAAACACCCAAGAGTCCACATGGACAGCAGGCCGCTGTGTGGCAGTCTACCCAAACACCCAAGAGTCCACATGGACAGCAGGCCGCTGTGTGGCAGCCAACCCAAACACCCAAGAGTCCACATGGACAGCAGGCCGCTGTGTGGCAGCCTACCCAAACACCCAAGAGTCCACATGGACAGCAGGCCGCTGTGTGGCAGCCTACCCAAACACCCAAGAGTCCACATGGACAGCAGGCCGCTGTGTGGCAGCCTACCCAAACACCCAAGAGTCCACATGGACAGCACGCCGTTGTGGGGCAGTCTACCCAAACACCCAAGAGTCCACATGGACAGCAGGCCTCTGTGTGGCAGTCTACCCAAACACCCAAGAGTCCACATGGACAGCAGGCCGCTGTGTGGCAGTCTACCCAAACACCCAAGAGTCCACATGGACAGCAGGCCGCTGTGTGGCAGTCTACCCAAACACCCAAGAGTCCACATGGACAGCAGGCCGCTGTGTGGCAGCCTACCCAAACACCCAAGAGTCCACATGGACAGCAGGCCTCTGTGTGGCAACCTACCCAAACACCCAAGAGTCCACATGGACAGCAGGCCGTTGTGGGACAGCCTACCCAAACACCCAAGAGTCCACATGGACAGCAGGCCGCTGTGTGGCAGCCTACCCAAACACCCAAGAGTCCACATGGACAGCAGGCCGCTGTGTGGCAGCCTACCCAAACACCCAAGAGTCCACATGGACAGCAGGCCGCTGTGTGGCAGCCTACCCAAACACCCAAGAGTCCACATGGACAGCAGGCCGCTGTGTGGCAGCCTACCCAAACACCCAAGAGTCCACATGGACAGCAAGCCGCTGTGTGGCAGCCTACCCAAACACCCAAGAGTCCACATGGACAGCAGGCCGCTGTGTGGCAGCCTACCCAAACACCCAAGAGTCCACATGGACAGCAGGCCGCTGTGTGGCAGCCTACCCAAACACCCAAGAGTCCACATGGACAGCAGGCCGCTGTGTGGCAGCCTACCCAAACACCCAAGAGTCCACATGGACAGCAGGCCGCTGTGTGGCAGCCAACCCAAACACCCAAGAGTCCACATGGACAGCAGGCCGCTGTGTGGCAGCCAACCCAAACACCCAAGAGTCCACATGGACAGCAGGCCGCTGTGTGGCAGCCTACCCAAACACCCAAGAGTCCACATGGACAGCAGGCCGTTGTGTAGCAGTCTACCCAAACACCCAAGAGTCCACATGGACAGCAGGCCGCTGTGGGGCACCAAACACCCAAGAGTCCACATGGACAGCAGGCCGTTGTGTAGCAGTCTACCCAAACACCCAAGAGTCCACATGGACAGCAGGCCGTTGTGTAGCAGTCTACCCAAACACCCAAGAGTCCACATGGACAGCAGGCCGCTGTGTGGCAGCCTACCCAAACACCCAAGAGTCCACATGGACAGCAGGCCGCTGTGGGGCACCAAACACCCAAGAGTCCACACGGACAGCAGGCCGCTGTGGCAGTCTACCCAAACACCCAAGAGTCCACATGGACAGCAGGCCGCTGTGGGGCACCAAACACCCAAGAGTCCACATGGACAGCAGGCCGCTGTGTGGCAGCCTACCCAAACACCCAAGAGTCCACATGGACAGCAGCTAGGCTTATGCATGGTGAGAACATAACTATTTTCGTTTGTGAACAGCAAAGCAATATGACAACTTGATGAACACACAGCTCTGAGTGTTAAGCCAAGTGTCTCCAGTCTAGTGTCCTCGTTACCTGCAAAACACTCCAATCTCGTGCACTGAAGAGGAACGTGCCCGGCCCCAGTGGTGGAAAAAGTACATGTTTTACTTAAGTAAAAGTATCAATACCGCAATGTACAGCATAAGAAATACTCCGGTATTCAAAACTGTGTTGAGTAGTACAAACGTATTGGCATCAAAATGTACTTATAAGTACCAAAAGTAGAAAGTATAGCCTACTCAGTATGCAGAATTAATATAATGCATATACAAATATTTTGAAAATAGCTGATCTACACAATGCGTCACATCGCGAATGATAGATCATTTTGGTACATTGGTTGGTTTGTGAATGATCAGGGTAAAAAGTAACGCACATCCTCCATTGGTGATATGAGCCAAAACTAAACAATAAAAAGAAAGCAGGGGGGGGGGCACGGTGGCACAGGTGGTAGTGCTGTCGCCTCACAGCTAGAAGGTCTTGGGTTCGATTCCCACTCGGGACGCTGTGGGTGCTGGCGGCGTGTTTCCTCCTCCGTGTCATCAGTGCCCATACCCGAGGCGGGGTTGGCGAAAGGGCCTTTCTGTGTGGAGTTTGCATGTTCTCCCCCTGTCCCCTAGGGTAGGTAGTGGTACCCTCACAAAAAACATGCAGTAATCCTGCTCTCTAAACTGCCTCCCCCTGGCCAGCCGGGGCGCCTGATGGAGGGGAAAGGAACTGGTTGGAATAACGTGTTCCTTCCACGCGCTACGTCCAACCAGGGAAACTCCCCCCTGTCAGGTGTAAAGGAGCAACTTGGACATTCAGGCATGAAGGAAGCATGAGTTCAAGTCCGTTGCTCTCCCCATGTCCCCCATATATGGGGACTAGGTTGGCGGAGGTTGTGTAGAGCCCAGGATCACATTAGATAATTGACACAGGGGTGAAAAATGGGTTACAAAATCGTGGGATAAAAATTATATAAAAAAATAAAAAGAAAGCAGGGGCTCGCAACTCATTTTAAGATGCTCCAAACTTTAAAAAAAATACCAGCTCAGTGGAGTTGTGTTTAGAGCGTCTGTCCTGAGACTGGGAGGTCAGGGTTCGATCCCCGGCCCGGGTCATACCACAGACTCTAAAAATGGGACCCAGTGCCTCCCTGCTTGACACTCAGCATCAAGGGTTGGATTGGGGGTAAGTCCCTGCGACATACTAGCGTCATGTCCAGGGGGTGTACTTGTACATCAAGCTGCCTCACGCTACAGAAACAGGAGATAGGCTCCTGCCCTTGGCTCGGCAAGGCTACTTACTAGGCAAAAAAATACAACGGTATTGTAATACAAAATATTACGGTCTTTGTCACTTGACAAAGGCTGTTCAGATTTATAGCTATCCACGATTTAACTTGCTAAGATGATAGCATCATGGTCCATAGCTACGCCTACTGAAAGGCCACAACTGCACATAGAGTATGTCTTTACTCAAACTGTCTAAATAATATAACTCAGGTGTCTTTTATACTTTTATTGTCGTTTAACAAACATACATTTAAACACATGAACTATTTATCTAGGATTGAAGGGTTAGTTTTAACCCTGTTTAGGTTAGACGTTTAGTTAGTTTTAACTAGTTAGTTAGGTTCGTTTAGTTAGGTTTAGTTAGGTTTAGTTAGGTAAAAAACCTGTTACAGATAAGACAGAGATATACATAGCATTCGTCAATTACAGGCAGGTTACAACACATGGATAACACATTATTCATTGATTATTAATAGTTTGCATTATGTATCAATAATTACCATTGGTCTAATGTGAGTTGTTTTTCATCATGTCCATGTGGTTACATGAGGTGTGGATTCTTCTTAGTTGGCTTGGAATCTGACTGCTAGAAACTGGCGCAAGGCCATTTAAAACCTTTGTTTCCTTAGACCCGCCCTGTTGGGCAGGTTCACATCAGCTAACATTCAATTGGCTGCTGCACCATTGCCTTACTATTGGTTGAAAGACCAGGAAGTATCACAACTGACATGTGCTTTGACATGGCCGGAGCACCCTGCTGTGAGGTTTACTGTAGCCATGACTATATGGTAATTACATGGGCTGGGGGAATGGTCTATTTCCCCACTCTACTCTCAACTGGTTTATGAGAGTTTAGGGTTTAACACATTAATCATTTACATTCCTTTTAGGCACTGGACATCTCCACCTTAGATAATGCAGGCATAATGTTTTATAGTTAAACACAGTCATTGGGACATGTTGTTGCTCTTCACCGGCAGTGGGCAACATTACTACCCCAGCAGGGTGTCGGAATTCACACCTTTATCTTGTTCCTCCAGCAGCTGCCAGGGGTCTGACAGGGACACATCCCAATATCCTGGATATTTCCACACCCCCCGCAAGAACCTATTCATAAACCTATTGAAGAGGTTCTTCAAACACTCATTTCGTTTATAAAGGGTTTGGTTTTCGACACATTGGTGATCTGCCGAGGGGGGGGGTTTGATAAACACAAAGCCATTTTCACCTGGTTGAAAGCCAGGAGGAAAATGGGAAATCACCCCTGAATCAAATGACATTTCAGCTTGCTTGGAATCAGAGGCTGGAATAGACATTGACTCTGGAGTAGTTTTACTATGATTAGCTTAACATGCCTTTGAACTGACTGGTTAAGGAATTATAATATTGTTCTTTGTTTATCTTTTCAGAATTAGTTACTCATTCTAAGGTTCCTGTTTGTTTCCTTACTTGTAATTCTGTTTAATTTGATTCCACTTTGTTCAAACAAATACCTTGACTTGTGATATCTTCGTGGATCACTACTTAATTTGTTACATTTTAGAAGCAGGTTGGTTCCTGCCATTTATTACCCCTCATAAACTTGCTTGGTCCTGAGCAGATTGGAGATAGATTTCACAAGGGTTCTGGTTTACTTTACTGTCTTTTTCGTAAAAGCCCTTGGATTTTGTGTGTTTAGTAACTAATGTGTAATTTAGCATGGCACTTTTATTACCTTCAGGATTTTTTTTAGGCAATTATTTCAAACTGGCCTGCAATTTAACAAAGTCATTACATTTCAAAAGTGTTACTACACACTATTTTGTCCCTGTCATTGACATGGGCTGTCAGTTTGTGTGTGGCAACTAAGTAAGTGTCACGTTTCACAAGGGTTCTGGTTTACTTTACTGTCTTTTTCGTAAAAGCCCTTGGATTTTGTGTGTTTAGTAACTAATGTGTAATTTAGCATGGCACTTCACTGGCCTGCAAACTTAACAAAGTCATCACATTTCAAACATTGATACATTTGCCCCTGTCATTGACATGGGCTGTTGTTCGTGTGCGTGGCAACTAGTAAGTGTCACGATTCACACCTTCCACCCAGGCTTTTCCCTTGCTGGAAAGGAAGGATTAACATTATTTTATACCACACATTAATTTACCATTTTACCCTAGTTATGAGTTACTTTATACTTTCTGGTTTGTACTCGTTAACCGGGGAATGTGTATTCTGTAATGTTAACTTGTATCACACAATAATAATCACACAATACACTTTTTGTTAAAAACACACATGAAGTTGTCACTGTCCTTCTCTGCCTTGGTGACAGCCTGGAGGTCCCCCTCCCTGTGTGGGGGGGGGAAAGCATGTGTGTGTGTGTGTGTGTGTGTGTGTGTGTGTGTGTGTGCGCGTGTGCGCGTGTTTGCTCCCCAATTGCCAACATTCTTCCTGGCGGCCATCTTTTTGAACCTGCGTTGTTGGGGGGAGGCTGGTGTGCGTCCTGGCCCCCCTCCCTGTGTTAGGGGGGGGGAGGCATGTGTGTGTGCGTTCGTCATTCATGACGTAATTCGCAGACATTGCACAATTTCATCTTAACTTTCCCTCTGCCATCGGTGCCATCGGCAGGTTTTATTGTGACCTTACCGATGGCTGCAGGGCTTGTGATGGAGAGCGCTGCTTTGCAAAGCTTTCCCCAGCTTCCACGTGGTTTGGCTGTGGGCGGTCCCCCCAGCTGACCACCTTTACCCTCGCCGGACGGGAGGGGATACGTTGTGGTGGTCGCTGTTGTGGGGTGGACTACTGCAGTGGTCGCTGGCATGGGTAGGCATAGCAGGGCGATCGTCGCAGACTCCGCCCTGGTGAAACTCAAGGGCTTATGCCTTGACAGGGTGGATTCTGTGGGTGTCAGGCCGCTGCTTGCACTGGTGGAGGACGGTTTCGTCTCACCTAGGTCTGCCGCTCTGATGTCATCTCGCCCTTCCGAGGCGAGGGATTGCTGTGGCGTGTGCCACTGTTCTGTGGCGGTCGACTTCCTGTTGTCTCCCGCGACGGACGCCGTGACAGCGTGCGCTGTGCTGGCCCCGGCAGCTCTCTGGGTGGTTTCTTCCTTTGGACTCACCCTGGCCTCCGGTGCTGCTGACCTGGCGTAGTCTTCTGGTAGGACACAGCAGGTTCCCTGCCGTTCTGGTGTCCCGTTGAGAGCCTGGTTCTCCCCCGCTGACTTAGTGGCAAGCCCCCCTGGGGCTCGCTGGGTGACGTCATCTGTTGGTAGGACACAGCAGGTTCCCTGCTGTTCTGGTGTCGCTTTGGGAGCCTGGTTCTCCCCCACTGACGTAGTGGCAAGCCCCCCTGGGGCTCGCTGGGTGACGTCATCTGTTGGGGTGAGAGTGCGGTCAGGCGTCTGTCGCCTCCCGTCCGTTTCTTCCCCCATCGAGGTGACGTCTCTGGTGTAGTCTTCCTTGACCTCGCCGACCTTCTGCTCCGCTTCTGTGACCTTGATCTTTTGTGTTAGTGACCCTATTTTTATTTGCCCTAGATCGTGGTCAGCCTGAGCGGCTTGCAGGTTAAGCCTGTCTCTTCCTCGGACAAGCTTTTTATAGTCAGAGAGCATTTGGATTGACCTTTTCGGACTTATTAAGGATTTGGTGTCCTGTAATATTAAATTCAAAACATTGAGAGCTTTATCTAATGCATTTGGTTCCCTTGTCTCTGAACTAATCAATTTGTTTATTGTGTCAGACAAGTTTGACCATTGTGGTTCCACTTGTAACCACACTGAATCCAGTAACAATTTCCTCATGTTATAGTATTTAGTCGTGCAGTCATGGAGCTCACTATTTACTTGCAAAGCATTTTGTGATAAATTAGCTTCTTTCAATTCCTCGGAATAGTCGCTATAGCTATCCGCTAACTTCCCGTAAGCTATTTTGAGCCTACCAAATGTGTCCGCTTTTGCGGTGTTGGGAGATTTTTGTGACAGACTCATTTCACACTCAGCCGCTAAATTATTGAATATTGATTGCGCCTCTTTGCTTCTAACTTTTAACTCGTTGAATAAAGCCATCCTTACTTCACCTATCAAACTTATGAATCTTTGGGATTTTAGTAAGCGCTCTCACGGTTTTATAGTTTTATAGCATTGACACAGGGGATTTTAGCCAGTTTAGCGTTTACAGTATTTTTCCTTCTGTTACGGTTCTGGTCTAATTTAAGCTGGGAATTATAGTTAAAAGTGGTTTCACATTTCATTGCTAATAATACCTGCCTCCCTTATTTTACTCAATTAGTTTTAGCCTTAGTGGTCTGTGTCATTCCCTGACTGCATGCATCCTTTGGTGCTGCAATTAGCATTTGGGTTGTCTTTACGACCTTCCCCCACCCCTGCTGATAACAGGAGTGAGAGTGGCCTCTATATTGAGCCCTGTTGTTTACCAAACTCTACCCTCCCCCGCACTTAAGGCTAGGATGGAGAGTCTTCTAGAGAGTAGAGGCAAGTTGCCATTTTGTCCTGTTGTTGCCTATTTACTCTGCCCTTCCCCCGCTCATGGCTAGGTTTTAGAAGTGTCTCAGAGTAGAAGGCACCAGACAATAGGCTAATGGTTTTAGCAAATTAGCTTTGCTCTGGCGGCCATTTTCCCCTGGTTGAAAGCCAGGAGGAAACTGGGAACAATAATGGCCCAGCTCTTAGTTACAATAATCACTCCTGAATCAACGACATTCAGCTTGCTTGGAATCAGAGGCTGGAATAGACATTGACTCTGGAGTAGTCATTAAAACCCAGAACTTGGATCACATTGTCGCCTGTGTTTAGGTTAGCAACCTTTTAGCTTTACAGTAACGCTTTTTATCCTATGGTTTGCTGGCTTCTTCAGAGCTCTGTGCTAAACTGGACTTTTAGCTATGTACTGATTTACGCTGGAGTTACTTTGTTAATGCCTGTGGTTAGTACATCAGGCTATTTACCATCTATGCTTGAGACTTTGCGTCTGAGCTGTGGCGTCTATTAACCGTGCTTTGAACTATTTAAGTTATAAGGCACTGGTTTAAAATTGTTAGTAAAGTTACAGCGATTAAGTTGATAATTGCACACTAACCTTGCTCATTTGGAGCGTTTGTTTTAGTAAAGTTACCGCGATTATTACAATAATCGTACCGTATGGTTTTTTACTGATTTGGAGTTTTTGTTTTAGTAAAGTTTACCGCGATTACGATAGTAATCGCACACTATGGTTTTTTACTGCGTTTGGAGTAAAAAGGAACCGTAATATAGTCTTATATTACACCGTAATGGTTTTTTACTGATTTGGAGTTTTTGTTTTAGTAAAGTTTACCGCGATTACGATAGTAATCGCACACTATGGTTTTTTACTGCGTTTGGAGTAAAAAGGAACCGTAATATAGTCTTATATTACACCGTAATGGTTTTTTACTGTTCAGATTTATAGCTATCCACGATTTAACTTGCTAAGATGATAGCATCATGGTCCATAGCTACGCCTACTGAAAGGCCACAACTGCACATAGAGTATGTCTTTACTCAAACTGTCTAAATAATATAACTCAGGTGTCTTTTATACTTTTATTGTCGTTTAACAAACATACATTTAAACACATGAACTATTTATCTAGGATTGAAGGGTTAGTTTTAACCCTGTTTAGGTTAGACGTTTAGTTAGTTTTAACTAGTTAGTTAGGTTCGTTTAGTTAGGTTTAGTTAGGTTTAGTTAGGTAAAAAACCTGTTACAGATAAGACAGAGATATACATAGCATTCGTCAATTACAGGCAGGTTACAACACATGGATAACACATTATTCATTGATTATTAATAGTTTGCATTATGTATCAATAATTACCATTGGTCTAATGTGAGTTGTTTTTCATCATGTCCATGTGGTTACATGAGGTGTGGATTCTTCTTAGTTGGCTTGGAATCTGACTGCTAGAAACTGGCGCAAGGCCATTTAAAACCTTTGTTTCCTTAGACCCGCCCTGTTGGGCAGGTTCACATCAGCTAACATTCAATTGGCTGCTGCACCATTGCCTTACTATTGGTTGAAAGACCAGGAAGTATCACAACTGACATGTGCTTTGACATGGCCGGAGCACCCTGCTGTGAGGTTTACTGTAGCCATGACTATATGGTAATTACATGGGCTGGGGGAATGGTCTATTTCCCCACTCTACTCTCAACTGGTTTATGAGAGTTTAGGGTTTAACACATTAATCATTTACATTCCTTTTAGGCACTGGACATCTCCACCTTAGATAATGCAGGCATAATGTTTTATAGTTAAACACAGTCATTGGGACATGTTGTTGCTCTTCACCGGCAGTGGGCAACATTACTACCCCAGCAGGGTGTCGGAATTCACACCTTTATCTTGTTCCTCCAGCAGCTGCCAGGGGTCTGACAGGGACACATCCCAATATCCTGGATATTTCCACAAAGGCCGTAAGGTCGAAGCGTCGTTTGTTTTTTTCCCGGCGTATAATATCTGCCTCTGAGATGTAGTGGGGTAGAAGTGAAAGTATTGAAAATTGGATATACTCCAGTACAGTAAGAAAATACCTCAAAATTGTACTTAAGTACAGTACTTGAGTAAATGTACTTAGTAACCTTCCACCATTGAACGTGCTGTGGTAAATTATATACCATTCACCATACAAACTCGGCACCATCTGTCGTATCTGATAGACA
Organism: Electrona antarctica; assembly: GCF_951216825.1. Taxonomy (NCBI): domain Eukaryota; kingdom Metazoa; phylum Chordata; class Actinopteri; order Myctophiformes; family Myctophidae; genus Electrona; species Electrona antarctica. Next base: position 46,474,319 of record NC_136794.1, read on the forward strand.
CGAGACACTCTAAAAAACTCTAGTTCCACTTAACCAAAATACTGGGAGAGCATTGAGAGAATTGTGAGACGGCACAGACAGAGTGAGATGTTCCTTGATGTTTATTCGGAGTACACAGCACAGCATAGCAGGTTAAATGCACACGCCAGCCAGAGTGGCCTGACGTGCTCCACACATGGGCTGATGCCCCGAACTGACAAAGAGTCACATTTTGATTCACCTTTTAAGCAGTTTACAGAGTGTAGGGTGTCAACAGAAATATGCATACATTTTAGTGACAAGTCCTTTGATCAATCAGTCTGTTCCTTCATGTCAACAAACTCCTTTTGTCATACAAATAGCCACAGGAAGGCACATAGCAAATGGCAAGGCCCTCACCACCCCCCTAGATAGCTAGAGACCCTTTGAACCATTTACCCTTTGAACAACTGTCTCAGATAGCCTACAACACATGTAAATGTCATTTGGGTGTTTCCCAGGAACTGAACTCAAGACTAATTAAGTCAGCCAACTTTAGTCCTACTGAATAAACAGGATCACCCATATGCTATGCCCAAGAACATGAGATATTGTAAGAATTATGGATTCTCAGATTCCACATAACCCCCCTACTAATAGTCCTTAATACTATTAGTATAAAATATGAAGGAACCATAATTCTCTTACCAGTTACCACCCCCCTCGATCCTCAGCTCAACAATACATTCAAGACACCAGAATAACAGCATTACAGTACAGATTTCCCCAACATGGTTTTCAAACAGACATTCAAGATTACACAACTCGTCATAAATGATTTCCATTACAGTAGGTACAAATACAATTTCGTATCAGTGGAGAATTCTCTTTGCGTTATTTCAAACTCTTATGGCTAAAAATGTTACAGAACAATGAACACATCACATGGACCCCTTCTTGGAGACCCACATGAAAACTGCCGTCACTTCGTCAACTTTCGACAAAACAAAGACCAAATATCTCAGCTCGTACTATGTGCACAAACAAAGAAAATCGCATTTTAAGCCCTAGAGAACCACAAAGAGTCAAATTAAACCCCACTGTCGGCACTAAACGGCTGCCAATTGCCCTGTAATTTAATCACTATCCTGACAAATAAATATTCCTAAACAGTGAATAATGGTAAAATGATTAGTAAGTTACAATTAGCTGACGTTTAAACAAGACATTGCCGCTTTCAGGAAATTTAGGACGTGCCATAACATATCTATACATTTATAATGCTTTAAATAAAACTCTGCTCCACTAAGGTATATAGAACATACACACCAGATCACATGAAACTCTCTCTTTGGAGTTTCACAGGACCACATCAAAGTAAGTCTTCCGGACTTACCCTGACAATAATAAGAAAAGATAAAAATACATTTAACAGGCCAGAGTTTAAGCAATATTTAACTAATTAATACTCTCTTCACGTCTCGAGGAAAACACATATTTGATTCACAATTAGGCTACTTATGAACCAACTTACCTAATTATACGACAAAACATACCAACATGAGGCCTATTAATTCATGTTGAAACAAACACGACGCACAATTTGTAATCAGAAAGCAGGAAAGTCCATCTCCCCTCTGATATGAACAAAGGAAATTCTTCTGTATGCTGCATTCCGTTACCTCGAAAGTTCGCTTCAGCCGCACGGACCAAGTTGAGAAAATGTTCACCGCTGTTTTCGCTGAAAGTTCTCGAAGCGAACTCCCTACATCATCATCTCCCCCCTCCCAGCTCTGAAACATCAGAGATGGGAATACGAAGAGAAAAAGGCAACATCCTCATCACAGACCCCTGCTCAGGTCCGTGAAGGCCCTCAGCTTGTGTTGTCAGTCGGCATGGAAAGCCAAGCCACCGCCGCCGCCATGCGTCGAGTGGTCGCCTCACCCCGTCGGGGACCCCCCGCCGTTGTCCCCGCCGCGCTGCGCTGCATCGCTCCTCTGTGTGGCTGTCCGCTTCGTCGAATGCACCGCTGCCCACCGGCCGGCTGGAAAGTGACGCACGTCGCCGCTGCGCAACACTCCTCATCGGTGGTCCGCCGTCATCATCGCCGCTGGAACACGTCGTCGTCGTTCACAAAAACTCGCTGATTAGACTGAATAAAAAAGCCGCTCGTCCTTCTCCTAACTGGTGTAAAGGCACCATGAAGGTCGGGATCGCGCACCATCTGTGGTAAATTATATACCATTCACCATACAAACTCGGCACCATCTGTCGTATCTGATAGACACGAGACACTGTAAAAAACTCTAGTTCCACTTAACCAAAATACTGGGAGAGCATTGAGAGAATTGTGAGACGGCACAGACAGAGTGAGATGTTCCTTGATGTTTATTCGGAGTACACAGCACAGCATAGCAGGTTAAATGCACACGCCAGCCAGAGTGGCCTGACGTGCTCCACACATGGGCTGATGCCCCGAACTGACAAAGAGTCACATTTTGATTCACCTTTTAAGCAGTTTACAGAGTGTAGGGTGTCAACAGAAATATGCATACATTTTAGTGACAAGTCCTTTGATCAATCAGTCTGTTCCTTCATGTCAACAAACTCCTTTTGTCATACAAATAGCCACAGGAAGGCACATAGCAAATGGCAAGGCCCTCACCACCCCCCTAGATAGCTAGAGACCCTTTGAACCATTTACCCTTTGAACAACTGTCTCAGATAGCCTACAACACATGTAAATGTCCTTTGGGTGTTTCCCAGGAACTGAACTCAAGACTAATTAAGTCAGCCAACTTTAGTCCTACTGAATAAACAGGATCACCCATATGCTATGCCCAAGAACATGAGATATTGTAAGAATTATGGATTCTCAGATTCCACAGTGCCTCTGGGCTGATGTCCAGTACAGCTGAGTTCACACCCAGGTGTGCGCATCGTTCACACCCAGGTGTGCGCATCGTTCACACCCAGGTGTGCGCATCGTTCACACCCAGGTGTGCGCATCGTTCACACCCAGGTGTGCGCATCGTTCACACCCAGGTGTGCGCATCGTTCACACCCAGGTGTGCGCATCGTTCACGCCCAGGTGTGTGCATCGTTCACGCCCAGGTGTGCGCATCGTTCACGCCCAGGTGTGTGCATCGTTCACGCCCAGGTGTGTGCATCGTTCACGCCCAGATGTGTGCATCGTTCACACCCAGGTGTGTGCATCGTTCACACCCAGGTGTGAACGATGCACACCCAGGGTGTGTGCATCGTTCACACCCAGGTGTGTGCATCGTTCACACCCAGGTGTGTGCATCGTTCACACCCAGGTGTGTGCGTCGTTCATGCATGAGACCGTTTTTCAAGTGTGGGAAAATGTCAAATTTCATCAGATTAACGCAGTGTTTTGTAAGTAACGAGTACAATGGACTGGATGCTTAGACACTTTAGAGCCGGGTCCTCAGTACTTACTACACGGGGGGCCTGCAAATCTTTGTGTGATGATAGCATATTAAATATTCTCTTTGTTTTTGAAATTCTTCGTTCACCGTGAAGGAATGCGACACAAACACAAACATTCTCCCATGAATCCAAGGCTTCACAGGGGGAGCACTAGGGCTGCATGCACACACACACACACACACACACACACACACACACACACACACACACACACACACACACACACACACACACACACACACACACACACACACACACACACACACACACTACTTCTGGAGATACTGATGAAATGGTTCTGTTTAGCATTCCAAAAACACATCCCTTGTCCTTCATGTCCTGTCTATCAGAAGCGTGGTACACAAAACCACACACGGTTTGTGGCCTTGGTTTGGGAGAGAACCTCTGTGAGTGCCTTTGCTGGTCATGGGAATCTGAATGCACTGAGGTTACTGAAGAAAAACCCAGATTTTCAGGAGACATTCAAACAACTTGGCCAGACTTTGGATGTTACAACAGAGCTCTTTGACAAAGTGCAGCAGCTCAGTTGTAGCTGGAACCTGTCTGGGACCACGTCCACTCTAGTGATGCGCGGGCCGGCCCGTTGCCCGCAGGTCCCGCGGGTTGTCCCGGGCAGGCCCCCCCTCTCAAAAAACTAGGAAAAAAAAGCATTCCGGTATACCTGCTCTCCCTGTCTACTGTCTACTCCTGTCCTGCTGAAACTCATCAGCTTGTTCTGTTGTTCATCAATGTGTTGCAATATATGAAAGGGCGCTTTAGCCCCTGCCTTTTTGACCATTGGAGAAAAGTGCCCTCTCCGTTCTGGCTCTGAACCTGACCGTCATCAGCGCAATGAGCACATCTGCACCCAATCTTTCTTAATTGAGCGCCGTGCTGTGCAGATGTGCACAGTGCGCTGCACACACAGAATTATAGCAGATCTACAAGGGCCTAAATCGTCTGAGCTGCTCGTGTGTGTGTGTGTGTGTGTGTGTGTGTGTGTGTGTGTGTGTGTGTGTGTGTGTGTGTGTGTGTGTGTGTGTGTGTGTGTGTGTGTGTGTGTGTGTGTGTGTGTGTGTGTGTGTGTGTGTGTGTGTGTGTGTGTGTGTGTGTGTGTGTGTGTGTGTGTGTGTGGATATTGACTAAGGAAACTATGTTGGTGCAAAGTGAACAACAATGGACAGATGGATGGAGATTACATCTGTAATTATTTTGGTTGATGTTCTCAACCTGCTGGATTAAGAGAGGCTCTTGTTTAAGCACCTGTGCATTCCATCTGTGCCGTTGGCACCGGGGTGTGCGTGCGTGCGTGCGTGTTATGCTTTTTTTGGATCCTGGTGTTGGAATGACCTACAGACCAGACTCCAACTGGCTGCTGTGATTCCCCTAGTGAGCTTTAAAAGGATTGCCATCATGGGGCACACTTCCCAAACACTGCTCCTGCTTTGACGTATAGCAAATGTTGGTTCTTTTGCTTTTTAGTTTATTAGCACATTTCGTTGCTTAGTTTTTATATATTAGCCTTTATTGGTTGCCTTATTGGACGTTCCTGTTCATCTTCTTCGGTAGTGGGTTCTGTATTTATGAGCGTTGTATGTTTGTCCTGTTATTGTCTTGTATTTATTGTTACTGGCAGAGCCTCTTCTCTGGGCCAGTTCACACTGTGTAAAAGAGACTTTAGTCTCAATGTGTTTTTTTAAATAAAGGTTAAATAAAATAAATAAAATGTATTCATCGTCCAGAGCGAGGAAGCCATTCTAAAGTGGTACACTGAAGCCCACCCACATCTCCAGCACAGCGTTTTACCTTGAGTAGATGAAAACCGTTTGTGGAGTGGCTCAAGAATGCAGAGGAAGGTGAGCAACTGACCCTCACGCCAAGTTGATTTATGGGTCGTATTTGATTCGGAAATGTATTGGCCAGAAATTCAAGGTCCTCGTGTTTGTGTTAGTTTGTTTTGTTTGTGTTATTTCCACAATCTGCCAGCGACTCGCTATCGAGAGTTCTGAAGAAATGTTTGTCTGAGGAGGTTAGGAGGAGGTACAAAAGCCTCTATAATCCCTCTCTTGGGGACCCGTAAACACAACCAGATGGCAATTAATTCATGCCAAGAGATGGCACACACTTTTGTTTTGTCAGAAATTGTTAAATCTCTGAGACGAGTGAAGTGATGTGTCAAAGGACATAGGAGGGAGATAATGAAATGAAATCACAGAAGAGAATTGGCCGTTTCAGCACTCCATGAAGTGGGCGGAGTCTAACGTTCAGGACACAAAGCAGAGCCACATGCATCGATTATTTTCATCCGCAGAGGACGACGTGTTCGCTTTCGGCAAGGGGGTGTGGTTACTGGAAAGATCTCGCTAAAAATAAAAGTTTGCTCGCCCCCACATTGACGGATTAAACTTTAAAGTGATAATTGAGTACTACAGACGAATAACAGTTTAAGACTTAAAGGACAACTTTAGTTTTTTTCAACTTTTTTCCTACTAGACCCCAGGAAATTACATCTGGCCACAAAAGATCACAGGATCTACTGAATGTGAAGGAGGCCTACTGGGGGGCTGCCATACTGTGGTGTATGGCTCAACATGTCAATTTGTCACCCCCTTCACATTCCTGTGATCTTTTGTGGCCAGATGTAATTTCCTGGGGTCTAGTAGGACTATAGTAAATAATAAAAAAATAAATCGCTATAAAATTGTGGAAAAAAAATACATATTTAACCCCATGTTCGAATGCCCCCGCCCCCTGCAAAAAATAGCTAAAATGAAAAAGCAGCAAATGAAAAAAGTTTAACCCTCATCTTTTACTTTCTCTAATAACAACCTAAAACATGAACCTTGGTTGAAAAAAACTAAAGTTGTCCTTTAAAGACCATATCCGTGGTCATCATATGGGCATATAATACCTAACAATAGATGCCAAAAAAACGGGAAAATTCTAATTTTTGTGTGTTTATATATCAAACGTCCATAAAAATATATTTTTTATTACTTCCTGAAAACAAAAACGTGCTGCGTGATGACGTGTCGAGGCGAACATCGATAAAAGCCAATAAAAATGAAGCTCACCCGTTTAATTCCCCATATCTCCGCATCCGTCCAGCACAGGCTGCACAGCTGCTACTGATTACAGACATCTTCCGTTTTTATTCCCATTCAAGATAACATCCAGGGAGTGTATTACTCGGTTTCAACTTAATCATCACGCTAAAAAATGTATCTGCAAACATTATAGGGTAGAAATAAGCCACATAAGAGTAAACTGGTAAAGCTGGACGACTATCTGATTTGTAAACAAACATCCACACGCTGTCCTGCGTAGCATAGCTCATGCATAGCTACGGCCCCTAGCTACCGTCCCATCCCCTGAAGGGATGCGACGCTCTGATTGGTTCAGAAACTTCATAGCGGTGTTTCAACTTGAAACTTCACAATAAATGTCCACCATTTCCGTTTCACTACACCTTTAAGTCCACACTAATTATTCATAATGTATAAATGATGGATAAGGGGTCAGGACAACGAGGCCTTTTCGTGGAGGGGTCAGAATAAAATTTGGACTTGAACTGCTTTTCGTCTGTAGTAGGCTACTCAATTGGCCCCACCGAACGTGGGGTCGGGCTAGGCATCAATAGCCTTAAATACCTTAAATGTATGTATTCCGCAGGTGTGTCGTCTCACTGCTGTTGCTGTACATGCACTGATGCCGCACTTGTTTGACACAGGTGGAAGTTAATCACCTGTGTTGCCACGACAGCTCATTCCTCACTTTGCATACCTGCCAGTCATAATGACCATTCCAAATGTAGATCGGCTATTTTTTTTATTACATTTTTTATTTATTTAAGATATTTGGTTTAGACCAGGGGTCTTCAACAGGGGGTCCGGGACCCATAGGGTTAGGGGGTCAGGGGTCACCAGATCTTTGTGTGATAGGATTTGAACCCTAGCATGCCTATTCTGAGGAGAACTTTAGCCAAAAGTAGCAGATCTACAAGCTCACAACGCCTCGCACGGTGAGGCGTTGTGAGCTTGTAGATCGGCTATTTTCGGCAACGAGGTTTCGTTTGGTGTAGAGGGACAAAAGACCAATACAAAGCCCAAGGACAAGTTCACTAATTATTGAAGCAATATTACACGTCATTAATGCATGCCTGCAATGCTGCAGAAACTCGCCCACAGGGCGAGTTCCGAAAGCAACGCAGAAGTGTTTTAATGACAGATGTAGCCACTACGACCACAAATGTCCCAAGAAACTAGCTAGCCTAGCCACCGAGTTTGCTGCGCTCTGGGAGAACAGAGCAGCTGAATTCTTTGTTTTGATTAGGTGTGCGGTGATGCTCGTTTGAAGCACGGCTAGAAGGCTGTTTCAACCAATCGGATGGCTTCCTCGAAACGACCTGTTTAATATAATGAGGGTTTAACTGGTTACATCCATGTCTTACATGCAATACACATTAACATCAATCCAACATACACTGATGATAGTGCTCTCAAACAAGTCTATATTAAATCTATGTTCTGTTACAGGGGTTCTCAACCTGTGGGTCGCGACCCCTCAGGGGGTCGCCAAAATATTTTGGGGGGGGTCCCCAAATTATATTAAAAAAAAAAACGAAATGGCTGGAAAATGGAAATTAAGTACTTGGTACATGCATAAACGTAATGATTATATCTGGTTTCAGTATTCATTTATGATATATTTTCTCTATTATTAAGGTTATTTTTGCAGTCAGTTTGTATTGGTGAATGAGGAGGGGGGCGGGGACGGGGGTCGCGAGACATGGCCAAAGCATTTCCGGGGGTCACGCAACAACAACCTATATATATCCATTCCACACTCGCTGCACACCTCTTTAGCCACCACCTAATCAACTAAGCGGGACAGGGCTGTGGGCGCTATATATACACGCGCCACGAGGTGCACCGCATACGATCTCATCTACTTCACATCTGGTCCCACTTTAAATGGTAATTACTGTTCAGTCAAGCATAGGAGAGTGTGGGAGCGAGATGGTGATTCAAGGTGTTATGAAAACAGAGGTCATCTTCTCTGATCGTTTATGACAGTCGTTTTTTTAGCAGATAGTTTATTTTAATTCTGCGGTTGAAAAGTGGTGTTCCAGTGTTCAGTGTGGGCGTGTTTTAACCCATTTCGACCGAGATCGATTCTACAAAATGTCTTCTAAATAATTTTTCATATTTCATGTCAAGGACCCCTAGTTATAATGTATTTGGCCGCAGACCCCCATCTGAAAATATGTAGTTCCAGGGACACCCCAGAAGCTATGATTTGAGTTCATGTTGGCTGTGAAAGAATATATATTCAAAGATTTGCGCCACATTTTCACGATCTTTCAAAAATAGCAGACCTACAAGCTCGTAGCGCGCCACTCGGTGGAGCGCTATGAGCTTGTAGATCTGCTATTTTTCCAATAGCTAAAGTATAACATGATGCTTAGTTAAAACACCAAAAGGGGTTCCCGCCCAGAATGGGTTAAAGCCCACACGACCGTGTAAAGTGGTGCTCATAAAAAGCACCTCACAATTAGTGGGCGCGTTGTTAAGTGGTTCAGGGGACAAGATAACTTGGTTTTGATTGGCTCAATAAATCTAATTTATTAACTCGTTCCCTTTTTTTTTTTTTTTTTTTTTTTTTGAAAGGCACACCCAAATAGACCATGAGCTTCAGTGGCGTGCACAGACATTTAGAGGGGCAGGTGCTCAAGTGGGAAAAAAGGGCACCTTGTGCAGCGCGTGGTACCGGCCGGTTGCCTAAATAGTGTGAGATTTATAGATTCTGGGGCCTACATAATATATTATAAGCTTTTTATTAATAATTGATCAATGTCACCATGGTCCACATACTGTACAGTGTACACTGTACAAAAAAATCACACCCGTGTGAACTGAGTGGTGTAAGGTCTTATATAGCCTGTCTGACGTAATGAAATCATGTCTGACGTAATGAAATCACACCCGGGTGAACAAGGTGAACATAGCAACCATGCTCATTTTTTCTGCACAGACTAACAAAGCCAGTTGTAGGAGTGGTTTACACCACTCAAAAATGCTCTAGCACCCCCTAGTGTCTATCTGTGCACGCCACTGATGAGCTTATAGACTCGAGGCCTTTATGTCTGCTGTCAGGCACAAAGCAATTTGCCTTTGAAAGCTTTTGTTTTCTCTCCCCGAGGGAAATGAAAAGTGTTTACTTCCAACTCTGAACCTCTTCCAGGTAAGGGCCTTATTAGCATTCACACAGGATTTTATTGAATGTAGCCATGCATAGAAAATATTAGAAAGTTTTGATAGTGGTGGTATAGCCTATATAACCTCTGCCAAGGTTACAACTAGAAAGTGGTGAATTTACCAAAGCACGTCGTACACCCGCCCATCCAAACGATTAAAATACCGACCTGATGCTACGTGGACGGATCAAATGCACTGGCTAATGCTCCTATTCATGAGCTTCTTTTGTAATAAGGCCATTTAAAAAGGTGATGTTATGACAGTTTATAGCTCTTCCTCAAGAGAAAGCCAAAGGATGTCAAGTAATACAAATTGTGTGAATGTGGAGAGGGATTGTTCGATGTAACTCCAGCAGGAGAAAATATGGAGAAAATGGACTGAAAGAAACATATCTTCCGTCTGCTGATTATAGCAACTTAATTGGGCTTGTTTTGTCAGTAAAACTATATCTTTTTTTGTTGTTTAAATGCTTTTTTTGGTGGTTCTCAAACATTTTCATGTCATGGACGCCCTAGATCATGGGTTCCCAAAGTGGGGTCCGGGGACCCCTAGGGGTACTTGAGGGAGTTCCAGGGGGTACCTAGCTAGAGATAGGTACCCCCCCTCTGCAACTCAGAGGGGGGGTACCTAACGGGTCCATTTGGTTCCATTTGTACACTCTCAGAGTTAAACTAGAAAAAGTGCCCTTCTGGGCACAGGTCTCCACCAGGAGGATAGGACTGTGTGAGATGTTTGGCAAAATGTTTAGGATTAATATAAACATGTTTTTTAAGCATTTTGTTCCAAAAATGTGTTTTGCAAAAATCAACCTGTTGGTGGCGCTATAACAGGCCAATGTGAAAAGGGTGGGATATATTCCTCAGCCTAGTAAGAAAATGTGTGAAAGATTTCACGTAAATTGCATGCTGCGTTCATGATTTGAGGCTTTTGTTCAAAACGGGGCAATCTTGCAAACTGTGAAAGCCAATTATAGCCAATTAGGATGGAATATGAAATATCGGACAGATCCGACTTGAGCACATGACCATAGAGATACTGTTTAAACGATTTGTGAGATTTTTTGACAGAATCTGGAGGAGTAATATCAAAAAATGTGTTTTACAAAAGTCGGCCTCCTGGTGGCGCTATAAAAGGCAGATGCGGAAAATGCAGGTCAAAGGTTTGTCCTTGGCCTCTAGGGAGTGTGCATGCAACGTATCACGCAGATCGGTGCAGTTTTAGGTAAACAATGTGAAAAGCTGCCTCATGGTGGCGCTATAACAGGCCGTTCTGGAAAATGTGGGGCAGAGGTTCATCGTTGGCATCCAGGGAGTGTGTGTGAAAAGTTTGGCATTGATCGGGCCAACGGTGCCGGAGATTAGCTGGTAACGGACGGACGGAAGGACGGATGGACGGACGGAAGGAAGGACACACACACACACGGACGGAGTGCAAAACATACTCTCTCCCCATGCCTTCGGCCTGGTGGAGACAATTAACAGTGGTTTTACAATATAAATTGGGGTACCAGAGATAGAAATGCCGTTAAATCGAGGGTCTGTAGCATAATGCGTGTGAAACTGGGGGTCCTTGAAATTAATATGTTTTGGAATCACTGCTAGAGCCGTAAAAATCCTCCCTTATCGGGGTCACTGGCATATGTTTTCAAATGGGGGGTCCGTGGCCTAATAAATGTTGATTTGGGGGTCCTTGACACGAAAAAGGTTTGGGAACCACTGGTCTAGATGAATAAGTAATTTTCCACGGAGTTGGAAGTTGGAGTTTTAAAATGTTTAAACTGTCATGTAGAAATAGTTACAAGAAAGTCCAGAATTCAAAATGTATACTTGAGTAAAAGTACAAAAGTATTGGTTTCAAAATGTACTTAAATTACCGAAAGTATTAGGCTCATAATGCAGGATGCCCCATTTCACACGTTTTCAAATTTGAGATGTAGTGGAGTAGAAGTAAAAGTACTGAAAATTGGAAATACTCAAAAGTACCTCAAAATTGTACTCGAGTAAATGTACTTTTTTGATGAATTGAACATGGTGGGCCCTCTTGTAAACAAGTGTAATGCTTAATTGGGTCGTCCACTCACAGTTAACAGTCTTTGTATTGAGTTTGTGCTTGAAATGTACTGTAATTCTGCAAACTGTTAATAAATATTTCAATCAATCAATCATAAACTTGGTCACTTTTCAACACCACTGCATGTATTTCTCTTGCAGAAATCCTGCAACTGGCCTGAAATGCAAGCAGTGAGTGTGTGAGCACCGTGGAGACCATAGAGGAGACAGATGGGTGGGATTTACTGACAACACCAATAGATGGCACTAAATCCTTTGTGGATAATCTGACTTCCTAGCAGCACTATAGCTGTAACCCCCCATGGAGATGGATTCAAGCTCCATGGAAGTATAGAAAGTGCCATTTTGAGGAAACTAGACTAGAAAGTATTAGACAAGTATTATTTGTTGTTGTATTCCCCCCCCCCCCCCCCCCCCCCTCCTGCCGCGCTCCTCCCTCCCACAAGGATTTGTTTGCCTTTTGGTTTTATTTAGTTTCTCAACAGAAACATGAAACAATTTGGGAAAGTGTGTGTGTGTGTGTGTGTGTGTGTGTGTGTGTGTGTGTGTGTGTGTGTGTGTGTGTGTGTGTGTGTGTGTGTGTGTGTGTGTGTGTGTGTGTGTGTGTGTGTGTGTGTGTGTGTGTGTGTGTGTGTGTGTACAGTGCTGGAAGGCGGTGATGATGTTCTCTCTCTCATGGTGGCACCGTCTTCGCTGCTTGTCACCCGTGCCACACTGCCACCTCGCCAACAAGCTGTCACCTACGCCACACACACACACAGAGCTCCTGCTAGGGTGTCACTGTGTAGAGGCAGCACAACAATATAGATATACTGTAGTGAAGAAGGCTGCGGTGTAATGAGGAGAGAATAACAGGGTTGTCGGGGAGGTTACATATCTGTTGGTTTGTTTTGTTTGTATCGTATCGCTCCAGTATTCATTTTGACAGCAAATTTTTATTCCGTTTAGTTATAGTCTTTAGAATAATATTTAATTCAGTTTTAGTCATGTTTTAGTCATCTGCAATGTTTTAGTTTTAGTCTTTTAGTCGACTAAATCTACAGTTGATTTAGTCGACTAAAATGTATTTTGGCTAGTTATGGAGCTCGATAACCGATACCCGGAAAAATCCGTTAACAAGCTTATTGAGTACCTGTTATCAATAAGCTTTGGGCTTATCAAGCCTGTTATGGAGCATAGCGGCCCATGACGTCATGTTTACAATTTAGGCATTTAGCAGACGCTCTTAATCCAGAGCGATTTACATTAAGCAAGAACAAAAGCATGGGAATACATCACATATAAATC
>NC_136794.1:46492342-46691289 GCF_951216825.1 Electrona antarctica
CAAGGCAGCAGTAAGAATTCTAAGAGTGACCGACCAGCTGCAATATATGCTCTTGAGGGGGAGAAATAATTGAGAGAGGATGAAAATGTGTGCCGCGCGGCGCGGGTCAAGGGATCCGCCAGCCACCGCGGACTTCAATAACAGCGGTATCTTCTCTCCCCTTCCTAAAAAAAAGTCCTTCTGGCGGGCTTCACCGAGACCTCGCCACCAGCCAGGTGTGTGTAATGGCCTGTGCAAGCGAGAGTCTATAGGGATTTAACCCGTTTAGGCCTGGCGTCGAAATTTAAAAAAAGTTCTTTCTGAAAAACCTCATGTTTCTGTATCAATGGTGCTCAATATTTCATGTCAAGGACCACAAAAATTATATGTAATATGCCTCCGTCCCCCCATCCTGAAAATATGTAGTTCCAGGGACCTCCCCAGAAGCAATAAATTGAGTTAAAGTGTTCACTCTGTAACAATATATATTCAAAGATTTGAGGCACATTTTCACGATTTTTCAAAAATAGCAGACCTACAAGTTCTTGTAGATCTTCTATTTTTCTCTAAATGTTTTTTTTTTTGTGGCTTTCGCCTCTATTTTATATTTTTTTATGGAGGGACAGACAGTAGGCTGACAGGAAATGGGGAGAGAGATGGGGGGAAGACATGCAGTAAAGGCTGTCGGGATCGGGAGTCGAACCCGCGGCACACTGCCAGACTGGATTACCAGCCAAGGTGCCTGGACCACTGAGCCATGGCCCAGGCCGATCTGCTATTTTTCAATAGCTAAAGTATAACATAATACTTTAAAACACCAAAAGGGGTTCCCGCCCAAAAGGGGTTAAGTCGCTCGCCCTGAGTCAACACGGGGGCTCATCACACAAACACCATTACACTCTCCCAGTCTGTGCTCCGGCCTTCCCTTCCCTCCACGGCGGACGGACGCCCCCGGGTCTGCAGGGCCCTCCCCTCCGAGAGCGAGCCAGCCGGCCGGATGGAGGATGGCCTGGTTTGATAAAAGAAAACGCTGGCACCGTGCAAGACTCATGAGCCGTGAGTCGAGGTCACTGGGGGACTCATGGGCGAGTGAGGATGTGCTCTCTGGGCGCTCAGCGTCCAAAGATAAGGCTTGTGAAAGGGTCTTAAAAGCGTGACCACATCATTAGTGTCCCTCTTTCCCCCATGAAGCTTGGCTTGCTTTAAAGGGAGGGGATGCTGACGGACAATTCATGCCCTCTTATACTCTCTAGCCCTTCAAATCAACACCACGGGGGCTTAACTAGCTCCATGCAGGCGCTAACGACATGCTACTGGAGCGCTACAACAGAGAGCCATGAGGGATTTTGTGAGTGTGCGTGTGTGTGTGTTGCACGTGCCATGCGTGCGTGCGTTGTGGTACATTCCTCTCCATGGGGATTCACCAGCTACATCCAAACACTTTGGCTGTGACAAACCACACTCACTGATAACTTGCAAATGGAATGAAAGTTTGGATCTCCAGAATGTTTCTAACGAGTCTCCATGGAGTGACTGTGTAACTCTGGGAAGGAGAGAGATAGAAAGAGAGAGAGAGTGTGTGTGTGTGTGTGTGTGTGTGTGTGTGTGTGTGTGTGTGTGTGTGTGTGTGTGTGTGTGTGTGTGTGTGTGTGTGTGTGTGTGTGTGTGTGTGTGTGTGTGTGTGTGTGTGTGTGTGTGTGTTTTCTGAAAAACCTCATGTTTCTGTATCAGTGGTGCTCAATATTTCATGTCAAGGACCCCAAAAATTATATGTAATATGCCTCCGTCCCCCCATCTGAAATATGTTGTTCCAGCTAGGGACCTCCCCAGAAGCAAAGATCTGAGTTAAAATGTTCACTCTGTAATAATAATATATATTCAAAGATGTGAGGCACATTTTCACGATTTTTTAAAAATAGCAGACCTACAAGTTCATAGTGCGGCACTCGGTGCCGCGCTATGAGCTTGTAGATCTGCTAGTTTTCAATAGCTAAAGCACCAACACCAACCAGCGGGAACCGCCCCCGAGAATGGGTTAAGAGAACGGTAATATATGGAGCAGGAACACATTGGAATGGGCTCCCATGCACCACAATAAGTAGGAATATAGACAATAAAGCAAGCTTCAAAAAGGAAACCGTGTTTAGTTAGCTTGTTGAACTATGAGTTAACTATGAGTATATTGGATAAATAATTCATGTTTTGTTTCTAATTTGTTTGTCTTTGTAAACCAAAAAGTAATATGCTAATCACGTATAGAAGGTACAGTATGAAGACAGAAATCTTCAATGATTTTGTTTTAGTTTTTAGTTTTGTTTTCAATTCCATTGTATTATGTTTTAATTGGATTGTGAAGCGTTGTTGGGGTGTGTGTGTGTGTGCGTGCGTGCGTGTGTGCGTGCGTGCGTGCGTGCGTGCGTGCGTGCGTGCGTGCGTGCGTGCGTGCGTGCGTGTGTGTGAGAGAGGGAGTTAGCGAGAGAGAGATTTGCCAGTGTTGGAGCTGCTCTCGGCTTCTTTCATCGGCCCGTTAATGCACCAGTGGCTCCAGGGACACAGTAGTGGAGTAGTGCGACTGAAGCATGAAAAGCCTCAAACTGTTTGTTTTAGCGAGGAGGATTCTGCTTCATCTTACCCCATGTAGGGCTGACGTCGAAAAATAAAAAAAAGTATTCTGAAAAAATATATATTCAAAGATGTGTACCACATTTTCAAGATTTTTCAAAAATAGCAGACCTACAAGCTCTTAGCGCGCCACTCGGTGGCGCGCTATGAGCTTGTAGATCTGCTATTTTTCAATAGCTAAATTATAACAATGTTTAAAACACCAAAAGGGGTTCCCGCCCAAAATGGGTTGAAACAGCCTGACACATATCTCCACGGTCAGAAATCAACATAACTGCTAAAACTAAACATTTATTATCGGGACTGTACAAAAAAAATGCATTTTGAAAGGAGATAACTCCTTTCCATCAATTCCTCACTAGTAACCAGTTACATCAGGAGTGCACACTCATAGTGTTATAACTAGAGATGTCCCAATACTGTATCGGTATCGGGAAAAGTATCGGATCGGCCCTTATTTGTCATATCGGTATCGGTGAATATGCCAGTCTAACCACCGATCCGACACTGGGGTAAGGGGGTTGACACTATGGCAGGTAAATAAAATGTTGGGACATTCCTTTGGAGTTGCCAAAACTGCAAGTGCACATTTGAGTGAGGAGTCTGCTATAAACATTAAACACAACACCAGATATATAGCTAGATACCTATAAACACAACATGAGATCACGACACTGGTATCGGTATTCGGTATCGGTATCGGCTAACACAGAAACACAGAATGCTGTCTTTCAGACACTGGTGTCTGAAAACTGAATTGGCAACAATGAGGCAGAGATGAATGCAGTGAAATCAGCTGCATCATGGGGCAGTGCGGCCAGGCCATTAAAGGAGAAATCCAGACCAAAACACATGTACCCATGAAACAGTCTAATCCTGTCCCAAAATACATGTTGTCCCATTTCTCCCACACAGTAAAGTGCAGTTAGAGTGGAGCTGGTTGTCTTCATTCTAGTGCAGGTATTTTAGTAGCTCCAAACATTTTATTTTTGAGTGGTGCAACCACTCCCTTACGGAGCTATGTGTGTGGCTGGGTGGGTGGGTGGCTGGGTATGAGCACGAAAACAGCATGGTTGTTTTTCACCACCTGTGCGCAACCTAACGCACACACAAACACAAAACGCACGTATTAACTGTATTATATGATGCTTTCGGGTGTGCCAGTACAGTACCCCCACACAGAGTTGCACCACTCACTTCACACGGGTGTGATTTTTTTCAATAGTAGCAGCCAGGACACCAATAGTGTCCTGGTACTCACACATGCACTGTTTGAGTTTTGAACTACTAAAATACCCCATTCGACCGTTATCTCTGTATTGAATAGGCGAAATCATCCGTTATCAGCACCTTCGAATAGGGCCAATATGGCTATACTGGCATACTCACTGTTTCAGTATGTCATTATCACCTATTGTCATTATCACTGATGTCCTGACGAGTTACGTCCCGATAGGCAGAGAATAGTATATATTAGTAGCCCCTAGTTTCCATGCACCGACAATAGTTGGAAATGACACGTCCACCAGGGGGAAACCTTGACCAGGCTATGTTCAGCCAAGGGTGAGTATGCCAGTATGGCCATATTGGCCCTATTCGAAGGTGCTGATAACGGATGATTTTGTCTATTCAATACAGAGATAACGGTCGAATCCGCTGGAAAATACCCACATTCCAATGAATGACAGCTCCATTCTAACTGCATTTTACTGTGGGAGGGAGGGATTACTGTGGGAGGGGAGAAGTTCTCCTTTAACCCATTTTGGGCGGGAACCCCTTTTGGTGTCAAGCATTCTGTTCTACTTTAGCTATTGAAAAATAGCAGATCTGCAAGCTCGTAGCGCGCAGCTTGCAGGTCTGCTATTTTTGAAAAGTCGTGAAAATGTGGCACAAATCTTTGAATATATATTTCAGCAAGCCAAAATATTGGCTTCTGGGGGGTCCCTGGAACTACATATTTTGGGATGGGGGTCCGTGGCCCAATAGAGATAATTCTGGGGGTAAAAAAGATTGAGTACCACCGACATAGAAACATGGTTTTCAGAAAAATGTTAGGATTTAGAAGCCTTTTTTTTTATCGACCTCAGTCCAAAATGTGTTAAGGTCACTGTGGCCTCAGGGCAGATTATTCTTTAAATTCCTGCTCTGATTACTGTTAATACTTAGAAGCAACACATGAATCTATTCATCTCCGTTTTATACTGCAGTCTCTATCCGCCCTCTGGCCTCCTCTCTCTCTCATTCACAATCGATATTAAGCCATTTTGGGCTGAAAAAAAGGCTTCAAAATCCTATTTTTTTCCCTGAAAAACCCATGTTTCTATGTCAGTGGTGCTCAACCTTTTTCATGTCAAGGACCCCCAGAATTATCTCTATTGGGCCACGGACCCCCATCTCAAAATATGTAGTTCCAGGGACCCCCCAGAAGCAAATATTTTAGTTAAAGATGTTCGCTCTGAAATATATATATTCAAAGATTTGCGCCACATTTTCACGACTTTTCAAAAATAGTGGCGCGCTACGAGCTTGTAGATCTGCTATTTTTCAATAGCTAAAGTAGCCTATAACATAATGCTTAAAACACCAACATGGGTTCCCGCCCAAAATGGGTTAAATCAGACTGCTACAGTACATCACATATTGCAGTAGTATATATACTGCCATTCTGCCAATCTGTCAAATGGATAAACTACATCAAATAAAGTAAAGCTAAAGTATATTGGAATGTAGCGAGTGAATAATAATGACATATTAAAGCTCATTTTCAACTGCATCGTAAATTAAAATAAAACCTTAAAAGCATATAAACCCCTGTGCCAAATTACTCCCTCTCATAGAGTCTGTTTCAGTTAGTTTGGTGGACCATTAGACATACGGGAGTCGTAAAGCAATATTACACTGATAACCCGTGTGTGTGTGTGTGTGTGTGTGTGTGTGTGTGTGTGTGTGTGTGTGTGTGTGTGTGTGTGTGTGTGTGTGTGTGTGTGTGTGTGTGTGTGTGTGTGTGTGTGTGTGTGTGTGTGTGTGTGTGTGTGTGTGTGTGTGTGTGTGTGTGTGTGTGTGTGTGTTTGTGTGATATCAATGATCTGGAGTCAGCCGCAGCAAATCGCCCACTCTGGCGTTCCTTATGCTATGAAGGGGTCACACACCTTGAGGAAAACCGCACGCAGCAAAGGATGGCACGGCGCCAGCAAAAGACTCCTCCGTGCTGTTCCAGTACCACCTCAGCCTCCTGATCCAAGCCTCACGTGTCCACACGGTGGCCTGGTATGTGGCGCCAGAATCGGGCTTCATAGTCATCTACGGTGGCATCGTCGCCAGCAACGATGACCACTGCCAAACCCACAGCACAAGGAAGCTATACGTCATCTTCGACAACGATGGACTACCAAGGAGGAGGTGTGTGTGTGTGCGTGCGTGCGTGTACACGTGTTTTTTTTTAATGATTCCATCATTAGTAAATGTTTGTGTAGCCTAGTGTTTTAAGCTAGGCCATAAACGCCTAATCACAATTGTTTGAGATAATTGCAATAATCTTTTGTCACAATCATTTCCATGTTAAAAATGGTTAAATCATATATTTTTCAAAATTCTTGGGAATTGTCACAGTCTGTGGTTCTGTGTGGGCATACTGTAGGCTAGCTCTGTGTGGGCGTGGGCTTTACCTGTCTGTGGTCACCTCATACCTGTCTGTGGTCACCTCATACCTGTCTGTGGTCACCTCATACCCGTCTGTGGTCACCTCATACCTGTCTGTGGTCACCTCATACCTGTCTGTGGTCACCTCATACCTGTCTGTGGTCACCTCATACCTGTCTGTGGTCACCTCATACCTGTCTGTGGTCACCTCATACCTGTCTGTGGTCACCTCATACCTGTCTGTGGTCACCTCATACCTGTCTGTGGTCTCCTCATACCTGTCTGTGGTCACCTCATACCTGTCTGTGGTCACCTCATTCATACCTGTCTGTGGTCACCTCATCGCACTCAATTGACGCACCTGCTGGCCATCAACTCATCAGCCCTGACAGTATTTAAACCCTGCCAGGTCATTGTTCAACCTCTCATGGTAGCATAACTCGCCAGTGTGTTTACTGTCTAGTGAAGTTATACGTTTAATTTAGTTATCTGTTAGTTCCTAGTATTCCAGGTGTTTTGCTCCTGTATGTTTCCTGCAACTTAAGCTACTTCTCCTCTCCTCCAGAACCTTAAGCTACTTCTCCTCTCCTCCAGAACCTTAAGCTACTTCTCCTCTCCTCCAGAACCTTAAGCTACTTCTCCTCTCCTCCAGAACCTTAAGCTACTTCTCCTCTCCTCCAGAACCTTAAGCTACTTCTCCTCTCCTCCAGAACCTTAAGCTACTTCTCCTCTCCTCCAGAACCTTAAGCTACTTCTCCTCTCCTCCATAACCTTAAGCTACTTCTCCTCTCCTCCAGAACCTTAAGCTACTTCTCCTCTCCTCCAGAACCTTAAGCTACTTCTCCTCTCCTCCAGAACCTTAAGCTACTTCTCCTCTCCTCCAGAACCTTAAGCTACTTCTCCTCTCCTCCAGAACCTTAAGCTACTTCTCCTCTCCTCCAGAACCTTAAGCTACTTCTCCTCTCCTCCAGAACCTTAAGCTACTTCTCCTCTCCTCCAGAACCTTAAGCTACTTCTCCTCCCCTCCAGAACCCAGCACACCTGATCCACTGCCTGCTGCTACTTCTCCTCTCCTCCAGAACCCAGCACACCTGATCCACTGCCTACTGCTACTAGCCTACTTCTCCTCTCCTCCAGAACCCAGCACACCTGATCCACTGCCTCCTCTCCTCCAGAACCCAGCACACCTGATCCACTGCCTCCTCTCCTCCAGAACCCAGCACACCTGATCCACTGCCTCCTCTCCTCCAGAACCCAGCACACCTGATCCACTGCCTCCTCTCCTCCAGAACCCAGCACACCTGATCCACTGCCTCCTCTCCTCCAGAACCCAGCACACCTGATCCACTGCCTCCTCTCCTCCAGAACCCAGCACACCTGATCCACTGCCTCCTCTCCTCCAGAACCCAGCACACCTGATCCACTGCCTCCTCTCCTCCAGAACCCAGCACACCTGATCCACTGCCTCCTCTCCTCCAGAACCCAGCACACCTGATCCACTGCCTCCTCTCCTCCAGAACCCAGCACACCTGATCCACTGCCTCCTCTCCTCCAGAACCCAGCACACCTGATCCACTGCCTCCTCTCCTCCAGAACCCAGCACACCTGATCCACTGCCTCCTCTCCTCCAGAACCCAGCACACCTGATCCACTGCCTCCTCTCCTCCAGAACCCAGCACACCTGATCCACTGCCTACTGCCAGGCCTCACGGTCAAGGTCAAGTTTATTCATATGTCCCAAACTGGGCACTTCGTTTTACAGCAGATATATAAAGCTCTCAAAGACATTACAAACAGTACAACATACATAACAACAGACATACGTATACATTATCACAAGATACAGATGTTACATTAAATATAAAGTGCAACCAGGGCTAAAGTGCACCGAGTGTAACTACATCTACCTCCTCCTGCTTCCCTTGTTGATGGCTCGGTATGAATGCAAATTTGTACCCGTTTGTTTTTGTAACAGGGGTGCCCTTTTTGTAACAGGCATGCCCTTCATGCTTGCCTGTTCAAGCCAAACAGAAACACAAGTTGTATTCCCAATGTTCCAATAATGTTGAACGACAGAAACACTTGTTCCCGTCTAGACTCTGGGCGAATGAAATAATCGTGACATAAAGTTGGCAAGTGAAGTTTTGTTTTTCTTAATGCCTTTTGTTTAGGTAGCTTATTATATGAAGAAGCATTGTCTCAAGAGACTACTTTGGGCCTCTACGTGGATAATCTGGATATACATTTGTATATCAAATCAAATAACTTAAAGTTTAAAAAGTAACAAGCAATAAAACAGTCTGAACAACTGTATTAGATACAATTTTTGACGAGACATCTTTTTAAGGACTTAATGTCGCTAGAGACTAAGAGTCGACCGATCTGTTATGTATAGTAAGTCTGTAATGTATTTTCTTTGCCAGCTAATTTTCCACTATTTTGCATTGTGTTCGAAACACTTTTTGCTACTCTTCTACCTACAGTAAATGTTTAGTTCAAAACTGCACACAAATTGCTCCACTTTATCTCTGGAGTAATGTGGTGAACATGTTGTCTCATACAGAGTAATGTGATGAACATGTCGTCTCATACAGAGTAATGTGATGAACATGTCGTCTCATACAGAGTAATGTGATGAACATGTCGTCTCCTACAGAGTAATGTGATGAACATGTCGTCTCCTACAGAGTAATGTGATGAACATGTCGTCTCCTACAGAGTCATGTGATGAACATGTCGTTTCATACAGAGTAATGTGATGAACATGTCGTCTCATACAGAGTAATGTGATGAACATGTCGTCTCATACAGAGTAATGTGATGAACATGTCGTCTCCTACAGAGTAATGTGATGAACATGTCGTCTCCTACAGAGTCATGTGATGAACATGTCGTCTCATACAGAGTAATGTGATGGACATGTCGTCTCCTACAGAGTAATGTGATGAACATGTCGTCTCCTACAGAGTCATGTGATGAACATGTCGTCTCATACAGAGTAATGTGATGAACATGTCGTCTCCTACAGAGTAATGTGATGGACATGTCGTCTCCTACAGAGTAATGTGATGGACATGTCGTCTCCTACAGAGTAATGTGATGAACATGTCGTCTCCTACAGAGTAATGTGATGAACATGTCGTCTCCTACAGAGTCATGTGATGAACATGTCGTCTCATACAGAGTAATGTGATGAACATGTCGTCTCCTACAGAGTAATGTGATGGACATGTCGTCTCCTACAGAGTAATGTGATGAACATGTCGTCTCCTACAGAGTAATGTGATGAACATGTCGTCTTCTACAGAGTAATGTGATGAACATGTCGTCTCATACAGAGTAATGTGATGAACATGTCGTCTCATACAGAGTAATGTGATGAACATGTCGTCTCATACAGAGTAATGTGATGAACATGTCGTCTCATACAGAGTAATGTGATGAACATGTCGTCTCATACAGAGTAATGTGATGAACATGTCGTCTCATACAGAGTAATGTGATGAACATGTCGTCTCCTACAGAGTAATGTGATGAACATGTCGTCTCCTACAGAGTAATGTGATGAACATGTCGTCTCCTACAGAGTAATGTGATGGACATGTCGTCTCCTACAGAGTAATGTGATGAACATGTCGTCTCCTACAGAGTAATGTGATGAACATGTCGTCTTCTACAGAGTAATGTGATGAACATGTCTCATACAGAGTAATGTGATGAACATGTCGTCTCCTACAGAGTAATGTGATGAACATGTCGTCTCCTACAGAGTAATGTGATGAACATGTCGTCTTCTACAGAGTAATGTGATGAACATGTCTCATACAGAGTAATGTGATGAACATGTCGTCTCCTACAGAGTAATGTGATGAACATGTCGTCTCCTACAGAGTAATGTAATGAACATGTCGTCTCATACAGAGTAATGTGATGAACATGTCGTCTCCTACAGAGTAATGTAATGAACATGTCGTCTCATACAGAGTAATGTGATGAACATGTCGTCTCATACAGAGTAATGTAATGAACATGTCGTCTCATACAGAGTAATGTGATGAACATGTCGTCTCATACAGAGTAATGTGATGAACATGTCGTCTCATACAGAGTAATGTGATGAACATGTCTCCTACAGAGTAATGTGATGAACATGTCGTCTCCTACAGAGTAATGTGATGAACATGTCGTCTCCTACAGAGTAATGTGATGAACATGTCGTCTCCTACAGAGTAATGTGATGAACATGTCGTCTCATACAGAGTAATGTGATGAACATGTCGTCTCATACAGAGTAATGTGGTGAACATGTCGTCTCCTACAGAGTAATGTGATGAACATGTCGTCTCCTACAGAGTAATGTGATGAACATGTCGTCTCATACAGAGTAATGTGATGAACATGTCGTCTCATACAGAGTAATGTGATGAACATGTCGTCTCCTACAGAGTAATGTGATGAACATGTCGTCTCATACAGAGCAGAGTAATGTGATGGACATGTCGTCTCCTACAGAGTAATGTGATGAACATGTCGTCTCATACAGAGCAGAGTAATGTGATGGACATGTCGTCTCCTACAGAGTAATGTGATGAACATGTCGTCTCATACAGAGTAATGTGATGAACATGTCGTCTCCTACAGAGTAATGTAATGAACATGTCGTCTCATACAGAGTAATGTGATGAACATGTCGTCTCATACAGAGTAATGTGGTGAACATGTCGTCTCATACAGAGTAATGTGATGAACATGTCGTCTCATACAGAGTAATGTGATGAACATGTCGTCTCATACAGAGTAATGTGATGAACATGTCGTCTCATAAAGAGTAATGTGATGAACATGTCGTCTCATACAGAGTAATGTGATGAACATGTCGTCTCCTACAGAGTCATGTGATGAACATGTCGTCTCATACAGAGCAGAGTAATGTGATGAACATGTCGTCTCATACAGAGTAATGTGATGAACATGTCGTCTCCTACAGAGTAATGTGATGAACATGTCGTCTCATACAGAGTAATGTGATGAACATGTCGTCTCATACAGAGTAATGTGATGAACATGTCGTCTCATACAGAGCAGAGTAATGTGATGAACATGTCGTCTCATACAGAGTAATGTGATGAACATGTCGTCTCATACAGAGTAATGTGGTGAACATGTCGTCTCCTACAGAGTAATGAGGTGAACATGTCGTCTCATACAGAGTAATGTGATGAACATGTCGTCTCATACAGAGTAATGTGATGAACATGTCGTCTCATAAAGAGTAATGTGATGAACATGTTGTCTCATACAGAGTAATGAGGTGAACATGTCGTCTCATACAGAGTAATGTGATGAACATGTCGTCTCATACAGAGTAATGTGATGAACATGTCGTCTCCTACAGAGTCATGTGATGAACATGTCGTCTCATACAGAGCAGAGTAATGTGATGAACATGTCGTCTCCTACAGAGTAATGTGATGAACATGTCGTCTCATACAGAGCAGAGTAATGTGATGAACATGTCGTCTCCTACAGAGCAGAGTAATGTGATGAACATGTCGTCTCATACAGAGCAGAGTAATGTGATGAACATGTCGTCTCATACAGAGTAATGTGTTGAACATGTCGTCTCATACAGAGTAATGTGTTGAACATGTCGTCTCATACAGAGTAATGTGTTGAACATGTCGTCTCATACAGAGTAATGTGATGAACATGTCGTCTCCTACAGAGTAATGTGATGAACATGTCGTCTCATACAGAGTAATGTGTTGAACATGTCGTCTCCTACAGAGTAATGTGATGAACATGTCGTCTCCTACAGAGTAATGTGATGAACATGTCGTCTCCTACAGAGTAATGTGATGAACATGTCGTCTCATACAGAGTAATGTGTTGAACATGTCGTCTCATACAGAGTAATGTGTTGAACATGTCGTCTCATACAGAGTAATGTGATGAACATGTCGTCTCATACAGAGTAATGTGTTGAACATGTCATACAGAGTAATGTGATGAACATGTCGTCTCCTACAGAGTAATGTGATGAACATGTCGTCTCATACAGAGTTTTGATACCATTTTGCGGGAGGGACTTACGTTATGCAAAAGGCCTCGTTTTCCACCGGGGTTGAACCGATTCCTGGACCCATTCTAGTAGGAATCGGAAGCAGTGGTGGAAAAAGTACTCGCATTAAATAATGCTCATTATGGCTCATTATCATTGGACATTGGTTAATAAGAACAAACTCCAGAAAATCATCAATGTATCCATGCAAAATAGCTGGAGTACGACTTGAGAGTATGACATCAATGAGACCCATGCAGGTACTCGGGAAGGGGAAGGCTATTACTAGGGACATAACACAGACAATACCATCTTTTACCATCGGGGCCACGGTACACAGTACCTTCGCTGTAGGCTAGGGCTTCAAGATCGTTTGTTCCCATAACTTAAGTATAGGAGTAGGACTTATGAACAAGCATAGGGCCCATCTCAGTTCTGTGCATAAAAATGTAATGTAATGTGATGCCTCTTGGAACTGGTAGCCTTTTGTTTCTTTTTCCCTCTCTGCGAGAGAGGAGCAAGTATTGTCAATGTATTGTGTGATCTGTTTGTATTGTGTATATTGTGTTTTGTATCCTGCTGACTGCTTTGCACAAAACACAAAACGTTGACAAAAGAATATATAGTCTTCCTTGTGAGACCATTTTTGATGGTTTTGCTGAACTAAATGCCACAGACGAAAAACAGTCTAAGTCCACACTATTGATCCATAATGTATAAATGATAGATAAGGGTTCAGGACAACGAGGCCTTTTCGTGGAGGGGTCAAAATGAAATTTGGACTTAGACTGTTTTTCGTCTGTGGTACTCTGATTAACCTATAATGAACAGCTCAGTGTAGAGGTTATAGGTACACTCTAAGATTGGGAGGTTGATTGATTAAATACTTGTATTAGTGAACAATGAAAACAGGATGGAGCTACATAGTAAAACATTTAGGCTAAAAGGATAACACAAGAAAGTCCCGAGGACAAATTGCAAATAGCTATATTTACAGAGAAGAAGAAAAGGGGGAGAAATGGGACTCTATGCCTCCCTGCTTGGCACTCAGAATCAGGGGTTGGATTGGAGTAATTAAGTCCCTGCGACAGTCCTGCCCTATGGGCCTCATGGCTCGGCAAGGTTTACTTACAAAAGGGACTAACGAACTGTGTTGTGTTCCTGACAGAGTCCACACAGCAAGGGACACCCTCTGAAATTCATCCTCTCCAAGGGTCTGAACTTTTTCTGAAGTACGTGGTGACTGATGTTGCTCTCACTCTGATCAATCCTTCTTTAAAAGGAGCACTTCACCGCTTGATGCAGCTGCCGTCACTCAAAAGGTAGCACTATTTCTATTGGGAAAGAGTGTTAAAGATGGAGTGCAGTGAAAACATGACCATCAGGTATTCTAAGGTATTATAAGGATGTTAAAAGAAAAAAAAAGTGTACAGTATTGTTAAAATGTTGTTTTTATGTGGGCACACCCATCAGTTCATTAAGTGTGCCTGGTTTGCCTGGTGGGTGGTGAAGGGTGTTAATCCACCTGAACTGAAGCTGCACCCACCTCTATTGTTGTAATAGTGACTAAATTTGACTGAGGGACTGCCATTGGACTGCCATTTGACATATTGGTTGTTCAGTTTGACCCACCAGTTTTGGAGATATGGCTTATAGAGTAATGTCTTGCAGAGAAACAACGAGTTGAGAAAACGACGGTTCACTTTTGTGGTCTCTAACATTACACCTAGCTACATGTTTAAGCATTTATTTCATATTTACATGTTGATTTCAGCTCTGACACTTATTTCAGACATGCTCTAGTATATGTGAAGAGTCTGCCTGTGCTATTAACTCTTCTGCCTTGTTCCGCCCTGGTTCCGCCTTGTTTATGTTGAATTTGCTAAAACATCTAAAAACAAACATGATATGCCCCCCAGTCACCATGCTGCATCTGTGATGTACCTTTTTACTGACACCAAGTTTAAAATAAGAAATGAGTGGACAGAATATCAATATGAAGCAACTGAAAAACAAAAAACAAAACAAAAACAAAAATCAATGGTAGTGGATGGAGAGAGAGGATTTTTGTCCAACCACGAAACGGCAACCAATGGGTGCGAAGAGGGGCACAACCACGGGCGGGACTTGACAAAGGGAGGGGACTAATGAAGTACTGTCACCTCATAAACACTCAGAAAAATACAAAAAACACGGCACTCCATATTTAATATTTGAAACTGGCATCCTATATGACCGGAACAACACTATAGACGAATAACAGTAAGTGCAAAAAAATGTCTGACCCCTCCACGAAAAGGCCTAGTTGTCCTGACCCCTTATCCATCATTTATACTTTATGGATAATTAGTGTGGACTTAAACAGTTATTTGTTTATAGTACTCATAATGTAATGTAGGCTACTAGTAGGCCTATGTCTTAAATCATTGAATCGTTTTCACAGTTCTAGCCCTTGAACATAAATAAAGACGTCAAAGAGCGGATGCATTGGCGGCCACAGGTCTCCTGTCGTCTGGCTACGCGAGCCGGCTGCCTACGGACCCAAAGGTTAGTCGAGCCGGCTGCCTACGGACCCAAAGGTTAGTCGAGCCGGCTGCCTACGGACCCAAAGGTTAGTCGAGCCGGCTGCCTACGGACCCAAAGGTTAGTCGAGCCGGCTGCCTACGGACCCAAAGGTTATAGTCGAGCCGGCTGCCTACGGACCCAAAGGTTAGTCGAGCCGGCTGCCTACGGACCCAAAGGTTAGTCGAGCCGGCTGCCTACGGACCCAAAGGTTATAGTCGAGCCGGCTGCCTACGGACCCAAAGGTTAGTCGAGCCGGCTGCCTACGGACCCAAAGGTTAGTCGAGCCGGCTGCCTACGGACCCAAAGGTTAGTCGAGCCGGCTGCCTACGGACCCAAAGGTTATAGTCGAGCCGGCTGCCTACGGACCCAAAGGTTAGTCGAGCCGGCTGCCTACGGACCCAAAGGTTAGTCGAGCCGGCTGACTACGGACCCAAAGGTTAGTCGAGCCGGCTGACTACGGACCCAAAGGTTAGTCGAGCCGGCTGGCGCCTACGGACCCAAAGGTTAGTCGATCGGGAGCTCTGGACATCATAATTCAACATTTTAAATCTTCCTCCTGCATGCTGCCTTGATATATTCTGCCAAAATGGCTTTCAAAAATAATGTTTAAAATTGCATGGCAAGAAAAAGGCAGTGTTCGTACACGATAGGCTGCTCTCCCTCCCGTACTTCTTTTATTATTTCAACCAAAAAGTGAACAATGTTTCGCCCTGCATGCATCAGGGCTTCATGAAAATTGTATGTCCTCAGATCTTCTGCTCTGCAGCTTGTCAGCATCGGCTCTACTTCTCTCAAGTTTCTCACCGCAGGGCCTGAAATGTGTTCATGCTGTCATCAGGCAAATGAATAATCTAGAAACCTTCACTAATGAACAATACAAGGCCCACGTTATTCTAATTTTAACTCATTTTGGGCGGGAACCCCTTTTGGTGTTAGCATTATGTTAACCAGCTCAGTGGCCTTGTGGTTAGAGTGTCTGCCCTAGAGGTCGGGGTTCGATCCCCAGCCGGGTCATACCAAAGACTCTAAAAATGGGACCCAGTGCCTCCCTGCTTGACACTCAGCATGATCAAGGGTTGGATTGGGGGTAAATCCCTGCGTCATACTAGCGTCATGTCCAGGGGATGTACTTGTACATCAAGCTGCCTCACGCTACAGAAACAGGAGATAGGCTCCTGGCCTCATGGCTCGGCAAGGCTACTTTACTTATTATGTTATGCTTTAGCTATTGAAAAATAGCAGATCTACAAGCTCATAGCGCGGCACCGAGTGGCGCGCTACGAGCTTGTAGGTCTGCTATTTTTTGAAAAATCGAAGAACGACTGACATAGAAACATAGCTTTTTCAGAAAATGTAGAAGACATTTTTAGAATCTGATCTCAGGTCAAAATGGGTTAAAGCTAAATCTTTGAAAGAAGCTGTTTTAGGATAGAAACTTCTTCGGATAAGAATTTACTTTTAGTGATCTCCCACGAGAGAACTTCAGCCGCCACTAAACAACTGCTCAGCCACACAAAACATAAACAACTGCTTTGATGTCTTCCAGTCAGAATTCTGGCCGCACTGAGACTTGCTCTTGTTAACGCATTTTGGGCGGGATCCCCTTTTGGTGTTTTAAGTGTAATGTTATACTTTAGCTATTGAAAAATAGCAGACCTACAAGCTCGTAGCGCGCCACCGAGTGGCGCGCTACGAGCTTGTAGGTCTGCTATTTTTGAAAAGTCGTGAAAATGTGGCGCACATCTTTGAATATATATTTCAGAGCGAACATTTTTAAGTAAAATATTGGCTTCTATAGGGGGTCCTTGGAACTACATATTTTGAGATGGGGGTCCTTGGAACTACATATCGATATACATCATTGGTATTCACATACTCACCTTTTTATCTAGCTGACCATTTAATTACACAAAATAATTTGATCACTTTGGAAATGAACTATAACATCTGTGAGTTTGACATACTACACTGATGAAGACAGCATGTTAGCATAACGATGAAGACATTGATGAGGAATTTTTGCCGTGGCGACTTGGTGAACTGGCGAGTTCTCCGGTATTCCTATGCCAGCTGCCTATGCAATGTCCAGGCCTGGGCCATGGCTCAGTGGTCCAGGCACCTTGGCTGGTAATCCAGTCTGGCAGTGTGCCGCGGGTTCGACTCCCGATCCCGACGGCCTTCACTGCATGTCTCCCCCGAGTCCCCCCCCATCTTTCTCCCCATTTCCTGTCAGCCTACTGTCTGTCCCTCCATAAAAAATATAAAATAAAGGCGAAAGCCACAAAAAAAAACATTAAAAAAAAAATATATATATATCCAATGTCCAATACAAGCCCTGAGTAAGTACATTGAACAACAAAATGATTGGATGTGTCGGCGTTTTCTTTAAATACTTGCCTTGCCTTTAATGGGGGCAACATAAAACTGAAGTAATAGGCCTATCTCACAGCCCGCTTTTCACACCCACTTCCGGTAAATAGTGGTGACTTTAACATGAGCATTTACACGTTTTTTTCTCTGGAGAATCTAAGTACATTTTCTAATGTAAAAATGTGACAGACCAATATTATTATGAAGCAAACAAGATGGTAAATCAGCTCGAACAGATAGAACAAACCTTACCTTGAGAAAACAAAAGTTGTAGACTTCTTAAATTACCTCTGTTAACATGTAGTGTCTATGGAGTGACGTCACGCTATCACCACTAACCCCAAAAGGGGGCGTATTAAGGGGGGCGGGGAAATTCTGTGAGATAGGCTTATTGTTTTTGGAGTCAAGGAAGAATGATTAAAAGGTACTTTTACTCGGCTTCAATCGGTAGGCCTAATGTAAAAACACACAGGCAGAAACCTCGGAGACATGACCTGAATTTCAGAACCACACTAAGACATTCACAAAGTCATGAGCCTTAATTACAGCCTACTATCACCCTGATAATAAATAATTACAGCCTACTATCACCCTGATAATAAATAATTACAGCCTACTATCACCCTGATAATAAATAATTACAGCCTACTATCACCCTGATAATAAATACAGCCTACTATCACCCTGATAATAATTACAGCCTACTATCACCCTGATAATAAATAATTACAGCCTACTATCACCCTGATAATAAATAATTACAGCCTACTATCACCCTGATAATAAATAATTACAGCCTACTATCACCCTGATAATAAATACAGCCTACTATCACCCTGATAATAATTACAGCCTACTATCACCCTGATAATAAATAATTACAGCCTACTATCACCCTGATAATAAATACAGCCTACTATCACCCTGATAATAAATACAGCCTACTATCACCCTGATAATAAATAATTACAGCCTACTATCACCCTGATAATAAATAATTACAGCCTACTATCACCCTGATAATAAATAATTACAGCCTACTATCACCCTGATAATAAATACAGCCTACTATCACCCTGATAATAATTACAGCCTACTATCACCCTGATAATAAATAATTACAGCCTACTATCACCCTGATAATAAATACAGCCTACTATCACCCTGATAATAATTACAGCCTACTACCACCCTGATAATAATTACAGCCTACTACCACCCTGATAATAATTACAGCCTACTACCACCCTGATAATAATTACAGCCTACTACCACCCTGATAATAAATCAAGGAATAAAGGAGCAGGAAAATAATACATTTAAACTTAAATCGACAAGAAAGCTGCAGATTTAGAACACTGCTGCCCGAAACCAGGAAAAAAAACCTCCAGTTCTTATAGTTCTTTATACTGGTTTGTGGTTTCCTGTCAGTCGAAAAATAATACAACATACAAAAAAATAAAAAATAATCTGGGTGTAACACATCTCTTGTCCTATACAACAGTGGTTCTCAAACTTTTTCATCTCAAGGATGGTGCCCTACATTGATATTTTGTGTAACACATCTCTTGTCCTATACAACAGTGGTTCTCAAACTTTTTCATCTCAAGGATGATGCCCTACATTGATATTTTGGCCATGGACCCACATCTTTTTTTTTGTTTTGTTTAATCACGATTTCCAAACATTTAAAAAAAAAATCACACCCGTGTGAAGTAAGTGGTGCAACTTCGTGTGGGGGTCCCCGAGGGGGGGGGGGGGGGGGGGGGGGGTTCCAGACCCACAGGAACCGCCCAAACGGTTGAGAAATGACAGAGTTACCGTGTGGGGGTCCCGGCCCTCTACTGTACTGTACTGTTACTGTACTGTACTGGCACACCCAAAATCACCATATATACAGTTAATATGTGCGTGTGTTTGTGTGTGTGTTAGGTTGCGCACAGGTGGTGAAAAACAACCATGCTGTTTTCGTGCTCAGACGCACCCACCCACCCACCCAGAGACACACATAGTCACTTAAGGAAGTGGTTGCACCACTTAAAAAAGCAAGATGCTACTAGCTCACAGCATGGCACAAAGTCACAGTTTTAGAGATATGAGGTTTCCACCCAACACAGACGATGTTTAATAATGTAGACGATGTAGACGATGTAGAATGATATAGAATGATCAGAAAAATGATTGTGTTTGTGTCCCTACAGACACAATACGGTATTATATGATTTGTTCATGTGACTGACTGTTGATAGACAGATGTGAAAGTCTTCTTCCCAGTTGGATAGATGTTTACTATAAATAGGCCTACCTTGTTGTTGTTGTTTTGTTTTTTTTACTTTTCAGAGTAGCATCTGGTCATAACCCTCCTGCATGCCTGTAATATCCTGACTGGCACTACAGATGATCTGACAGTGATTGACAGCAACAGCGAACACACGCAGTCACTCAAACCTCTCTTTTTTCCCACCCTCAAAGTGAGCAAAGGAAAGGTGCCAGGCTGCACTGAAAAGGAGGACGGACAGACAGACAGACAGACAGACAGACCCCACCCCTTTTTCTCCTCACTGTATATGTTTCTTTTCCCTTTTTACCTCCTTTATGATGAATTCCTGTTCTGTTCTTTGACTATATAGAAGTGTCTATTTGTACGTCTCTAAATGTTTTGATGAATTGAACAAGGTGGACCCTCTTGTAAACAAGTGTAATGCTTAATTGGGTCGTCCACTCACAGTTAACAGTCTTTGTATTGAGTTTGTGCTTGAAATGTACTGTAATTCTGCAAACTGCAAATAAATATTTAAATCAAGACAGACAGACAGACAGACAGACAGAACAGAACAGAACAGAACAGAACAGAACAGAACATTGTTACAATAGCAGCAGCACACTGACTCTATTTGGTCCGAATAACCTTAATTGATATCATAACGTATGGAGACAACCTGCAGACAACTTCAGGGCTGGCACTGATCGATGTCTGAAGGAATCCATCCAACAGCAGACATTTGGAGTTGTGGAATTACAGCCTGTCTAGTGTTGCTTCAAACACTCATTTGAAGCACAAACAATCATTCCTTACAGCGAACTATTGATTTTGCAATGTATTGACTGAGCGCTGGATGAGTGGGTGGGTGACTGACGGACTGACTGAACACAGCCTGAGATTCAAGACAGATTCTTGACGTCCAATGAGATTGACTTGCTTGCTGCGGAAAGTGGATCATAATAACGTTACTGTCTTGATCAAGGGAACCTTTCTGCAAACAAGTCAAGAAGAAGACAGCTACTTGTATCAGTGTTGTTTTTGGCAGCACATTTTTTATTTTAGTTTTAGTCATAGTCTCTTGAATGGTTTTCACTTAGTCTTAGTCACATTTTAGTCACCTGGAATGTTTTTGTGTCAGTCTAGTTTTAGTCGACTAAATCTACAGGTGATTGGCGGGTCTTGATGCCGTCGTAATGACTGATTTTACACTTGCTGAAAATAGCTGATCTACAAGCTCAAAACGCGTCACGCTGCGACGCGTTGTGAGCTTGGAGATCAGCTATTTTCAGCATGCAACTAATTGTAGAATGACTTATACTGGATGTCTTGTCCACTAGTCCCTTCCTAACATTTTAGTCTAGTTTTTATTTGTTGACGAAATTGTCAGTATATTTAGTCCTAGTTTTAGTCATCATAGCTTAGTTTTCATTTAGTTTCCATTTAGTTTTCATCAGTGGAAAAAGGTAGTCGACGAACATTTTTCGTCTTGGTTTTTTATTAGTCGACGAAAACAACACTGACTTGTAGGCACTCTGTTTTTTGAATGCCTGCATGTCCCTGTGTGCGTTATGATGCAGTGTATAGGCCTCATTAGATTCAGGATGTTGTTCTGTTGCAGTTTATTGGGGCTATTATGTATATAGGATTGTGCCAACTACCTTAAATTCAAATCAGGGATGGCCACGCGTCACTCATTTCCAAGAAAGAAATGACGGACGTCCAGAAAAATATAAAACCTCACTGTACAGTTTTTGCATTAACAGCCTGTACTGTAACGAGCTGTTCGACATTGTAAGATATACATGTGTCAATGATTCATTCCCTCAAATTCAGACGTTTAGTTTCCAAATTATAAGGGACGATTCATTATTGCAAGGGACGGGGCCCAAAAGACTGGGTGACAATGATTGATGTTCAGTGGAGGCTGAATGTCCTTTGTGGCACACAGTGGCTTCTGTTGAAGGTTTTCACAGTGGCTTCTGTTGAAAGTTTTCACAGTGGCTTCTGTTGAAGGTTTTCACAGTGGCTTCTGTTGAAGGTTTTCACAGTGGCCTCTGTTGAAGGTTTTCACAGTGGCTTCTGTTGAAGGTTTTCACAGTGGCTTCTGTTGAAGGTTTTCACAGTGGCTTCTGTTGAAGGTTTTCACAGTGGCTTCTGTTGAAGGTTTTCATAGTGGCTTCTGTTGAAGGTTTTCACAGTGGCTTCTGTTGAAGGTTTTCATAGTGGCTTCTGTTGAAGGTTTTCATAGTGGCTTCTGTTGAAGGTTTTCACAGTGACTTCTGTTGAAGGTTTTCACAGTGGCTTCTGTTGAAGGTTTTCACAGTGGCTTCTGTTGAAGGTTTTCACAATGGCTTCTGTTGAAGGTTTTCACAGTGGCTTCTGTTGAAGGTTTTCACAGTGACTTCTGTCGAAGGTTTTCACAGTGGCTTCTGTTGAAGGTTCTCAGTTGTGATGATGTAATGTGTGAGGGTGGCTGCTGTAGCAGATTCACATACCGGTAATTGGCTGACCAGCAACAACCTCTTGGTACTGTACTGTAAGTCTCTCTAGCACGCACGCACGCACACACGCATGCACGCACGCACGCACGCACGCACGCACGCACGCACGCACGCACGCATGTACGCACACAGACACACACACACACAGACAGACACACACACAGACACGGACACACACCTTGATGTGCAATTGGTTTCCATTGTATGGCTCAGCTGGTTGCTTTATGAAGAAAAACTATTTTCAAAAGAGTGCATGCAGGTGATAGGGGCTGTACAATCAGTATCCCTGGGGCCCATGCATGGCTTCCAAAATCCAGCTGACCAGTCCATAACTGAAGGCTCTCTGTATGCTGTGCACTGGATTTCTAGTTTCAGCCACTCTCAAAGGCTACCCTTTCTTGGCGTATGTGTGGGTGTCTACTAAATGTATCACCAATATGCCTTTTATTTATTTTTTAAACAAAGAGCAGGCAGGCAGGCGCTCTAATGAGTATAGAAGCCCAGGGGGTCATTGCTCAATGCTTCTATGAAATCCGAACCTGCACGTCACACAACTGGAGGAATCTTAAAGAAGATACGTAAAGGTACATAGCCTACCTGATGGCTAATGCCATCAGGTATAGGAGGTACGAGGTCCATGCGTGCAAATATAATAGTTACAAGCATTCCTTTGTCCCTGTCAATCACAGATTGAGTGTGTGGTACTTAAATGTTGTACGGGTCACTGTGTGCCTTTGTTGTCTTGTATTATGTATTGTATTGTATCTGTATCTGTATCTGTATGCTGCAGGGCGGGTCCTTGGGGTCCAAGGCTGAGCTCACACCTTTCATGCAATTCTCTGTGCTCGTTGGGTGTTGTGTCATGGCCGCCCAGCGGCCCAATGCATTTCCAATGGAGGTCACATGGTTTGACCCAACATTGTGTTGTGTGAGGGGGAGGGGCGGACGACTGCGCCCCTCCCCCTCACACAACACAATGTTGGGTCAAACCATGTGACCTCCATTGGAAATGCATTGGGCGGCCATGACACAACACAACATGCATCCAACGAGCATCCAACGAGCACAGAATTGCATGAAAGGTGTGAGCTCAGCCCAAGACAAATTTCTCCTCCGGGAGACAAAATAAAGAAATCTTGAACTTGAACCTTGAACTACATTTGGCTGTTCTTCCGTTCCATTCGTTACTTAAGTAAAAGTACGGAATTGAAAATGTACTTGAGTAAAAGTACAAAAGTATCAGCATCAAAATCAATGTACTTAAAGTACTAAAAGTAAAAGTACTCATATTGCAGAATGCAGTCCCATTTCACAAGTTCAAAATGTGTACAAAATCTATTGAAAATAGCCGATCTACAAGCTCACAATGCGTCACGTTGCGACGCATTGTGAGCTTATAGATCGGCTATTTTCAAATTGCCAAAATGTATAGTGTTTAAGTGATTAATGTATGTTTTCTAATACAAATTTAAATCTCCAAAGTAACTAGTAACTAAAATTTTCAAATAATTGTAGTGAAGTAAAAAAGTACAAATTTTGGCCTTGAGATGTAGTGGAGTAGAAGTAAAAGTACTGGAAATTGGAAATACTCAAGTAAAGTACAAATACCTCAAAATTGTACCTAAGTAAAAGTACTTTCCAAAGTACTTTCCACCACTGACAGACAGTAGAGTAGACACTCCCTGAGCAGGCTTGAAGGGCTCTTTAACATCCTCACCATTGTTGCCATGTCCGCTTATTATAAGCAACTTATTTGTCTGTAAAGTTAAGTGCAGTTCTCAAGGTCAAAGGGAATACCGGAGAACTCGCCCAGTTTACCAATTCGCCATGGCGAAAATTCTTCATCAATGTCTTCATTGGTGTAGTATGTCAAACTTTATGATGATAAAAAGGTGAGTATATGTGCTGAATACCAATGATAAGTAGGCCTACCATTTCAGGAATTGTTTACTAATGAATTACATTGTTTCAGTACTTTGGTGTTTAAACTTTTAGCATTCCTACTTTATCTAGTGTTAACTCTAAACAATTAACTACCGTCCTCTCTATCTCTCAATTCAATGCAATTTAAATTAAGGTGATACATTGAGGCTTGTTTTCATAGACCTATACTTATTTCTCACGCAAGATCTGGCAACAGTGCTCGTCACACACCTGCCTGCTGGAGCTGACGCCAGACAGACAACAGACTCAGAGACACAAACAAACACAAGCTCTTTTACCTCAACATTTTAATTACCTTATAATGTATGTCACACTTCATGGAAGTCCAGTAGAGGTGCCAGTGGTGTCTGGGAGTGGGAGTTGAAAGCTGCTAAAATAAAACACAAAGATTTATTTGAGATTTGAAAGAGCTCTTGTTTAATTGGTTATTATTAGCGTCCATGACAATTAAACACCAAGGCTGTTTTCAACTGCGTTCATTCTCCACAGGTGAGTTAATTAACAGACATTTGTGAGTCGTGACATTATTTCACTTGTCAAAACGAGGTCGAGGTAAAGCACTGTTGTGTGATGTGAAGGGTATGTTGTATTGAGCTGACTGTTATGCTTTAGCTATTGAAAAATAGCAGACCTACAAGCTGCGCTACTAGCTTGTAGGTCTGCTATTTTTTTTAAATCGAAGAACGACTGACATAGAAACATAGCTTTTTCAGAAAACTGTCAGGATGTAGAAGACATTTTTAGAATCTGATCTCAGGTCAAAATGGGTTAATGCTCATTGCTGACGCAACCCTACATTTGTAGCCTAAATAAATACATGCACAATGTTTTGTTGGGGTGGCACAGCATTAAATATCCTTGTATGAAACCTCATACCTCATACTCAAAAGCACTCTCTCATGTGACTCACACTTTTTGTAATGTTGTCACTTTGCTAAAATAATGGCCTATATGCCAAAGGTACAGTGTCAAGAGCTGATTTTGGCCATTCTTTTTTAGCAAGGTGACAATGTTTCAAATGCCACCAGCACCAGATAGTGAGGAGAAAGTGTGTGTGTGTGTGTGTGTGTGTGTGTGTGTGTGTGTGTGTGTGTGTGTGTGTGTTTGTGTGTGTTGAAGAGAAACATGTTTAGGCCTACTTAGCCGCAATTTGCAAATGTTTTTATAATGGGATGAATCTATTGCAATACCATCCATTGACTGCCCACTCATCCAAATTGCTTTTGAGATCTGCTTGTATTAAACAACGTTAAACTCACCAACATTGCAGCTGTAGGGAAAGCTTGAATTGTCCTCTTTCAATCTGCCAAGCGTTTGTTTCATAAAAATCCACCGTATTTGGATGAGTGGGGAGTCAATGCATGGAGGGTATTGCAACTCTAGATTCATCCCTTTTTATTACAAAAAATCTAGAGTTGCAAATTGCGGCTAAGGCCTACTGTTATGGCCTACTAATGTATTTGTTTGATGAAATTAAAGTGGGAATTACTTTTTTAAGGTCTGCAATAAAAGGAG
Source organism: Electrona antarctica (assembly GCF_951216825.1). Classification (NCBI taxonomy): domain Eukaryota; kingdom Metazoa; phylum Chordata; class Actinopteri; order Myctophiformes; family Myctophidae; genus Electrona; species Electrona antarctica. The sequence goes on from NC_136794.1 coordinate 46,517,802, forward strand.
GACTCTATTTCAGCAATGTTTATTTATTATTATTTGGCCTATTAGAGAAGGACAAGTCATATAGCCAACACAGTACAATCCCCAGTGTTAATTTAGCCCATTTGTAACTCAGAGTATGAATGGAATTATGACACAATTTACAGTAACAAAAACACAAGATATATAAAAATACTATATTCACTATACTTTATAGGAGAACTCTTTACAACTCTAAAGGCTGTGCTCACATACATCCTAATCCCACTGCACAATTAGTGTGTTGAGCATGATATCTCATTTGGTTTAGAAGCATATTGAAAATACAAATAAAATAATAAAGTTGGCCACAGAGTAAGCTCTGTGGTTGAATACCTGTCAACTATCCAAAATAAAACTAACTTTACCGCGGCCCCATTGACTGTCTGACAATGAATCATGTTCACTGACTAACTGGCTCTAGAATACTGTGTGTATGCTACTATGATGTCACTGACAGGATACACAGTATACGTATACTAGGCTGTGTATGCTGTGCCAGGTTACAGTGGCCTGTATGTATACTAGGTTATGTACATTGTGACAGGATACAGCATACGCATACTAGGCTGTGTAGTGTGTATGTTGTGGCTATTGTTGGTAGCAATGGTAGGTAGTGAGTTATCGTTAAAGGACGTACATTTTACATGTCTTTCTTTCTTTCTTTCTTTCTTTCTTTCAGGCTTATGGTTTTCCTCCCAACCTACTCCAGAGCACGTACACATTTACAAAAGCAGGTACTCCGATTCTCCACCCCGGCCTGGTCTTCGCTGTACCCCAGCCTGGCAGCCAGGAGAACGTTGCTGGTCCGTCACTGCTCCCAGCAGGGAAGGAAAGAACTGGCGAGCTAGCCAGATGGAGGGAGGGGAGATGCTGCTGTAGGGCTCATCCTTATCCAGGGATCAACTAGAGAGTGGGGAGATCTATCCTTGGGTTTCAACGTGTCACCCTGGCTGTGCACTTACACAGCTACTGAAGTCAAGTAGAAGACGGCTCAAGGTAGGAACCATTTCTTTTTTTGCTGCTGATAGGGATGCTCCGATCAGGTTTTTTGGGACCGATACTGGTCTTGTGAAATGTTTCGAATTTGAATATTTCCAAAATGATTATATGTCAAAACCCACGTCAAAACTGTTCCTGTGTGTGGGGAGGAGGAAGGGGAGAATGTTTAGGCCTGTCACAAAAATGCAAAATTATGTTTTACTATATTATCTGATTGACATTTATACCACTTAAATGGTGTAAAAGATCAGTTTCTCCGGATAGGTTAAATTGCCGATCACAGATAGGGTAAATGCCGATCACCGATCAGAGTGAATATCGGCCGATATGGCCGATCACCGATCGATGGCCGATTATCGGAGCATCTCTAGCTGCTGATGCTGCTTATGTTGTACAGTATGCTGTGTGCATACTGTACTGTGATTTAAGCTGTTGTATTGCTGTCATTTCGGGGCCCAGTGGCAATGAAACATGTTTACTTGCTGTTTCCGGCTCTGGATTTGAATGCTGGTGTGAATCTACAGTTTGTCTCTTGGGGCGAGCTGTCTGTCTCTTGGGAATACTGGATAACTGCACACTATACAGTATGACTATACTATAAGGCCTTCAAAGCTGATCCTTTTTAGCTAGCTTCAGTTTAATGTTTACTTGCTGTTTCTGACTCTGGAACTGAATGCTGGTGTGAATCTACAGTTTGTCTCTTACTCTCTTGGGGCGAGCTGTCGTCTGTCTCTTGGGAATACTGGATAACTGCACACTATACAGTATGACTGACTATACTATAAGGCCTTCAAACTAAGCTGATCTTTTTAGCTAGCTTCAGTGAGTCTCAGGCAGCACTAGTCTGGCCTACGTTACTTTGCACTATCATAGCATCATGTTCGTACGAACGCGTTGCTTCCGTCTGCAGCCTAGTACAAGACTGTACCCCTACGTGTTCCTTTTATCTGTGGCTGGATGCCCACCACTGAGCACACGGGTCAAAACGCTTCCAATTAAAGCAGCCTCACGCTGACATCTGGCCTGTCTGAAAAGAAACGTGTCTAGGAGCTAATTAATCATAGTGAAATATGCAGTTAAGTGTGGTACAAAATAATGTCAGATTTTCCTTTGACTTATAAAGTTGTGGTCTGAAGCAGTTTCTTTTATACCTCGCCAAATTATAGGTTGGATGAACATTACAATAATATGAACATCCTATATCAAAATTGCCTAGATGTTTGGGGGTCTGTGGACTTGCTAGGCGCACCGTTGCTCTGATCCTTACCAAGAGGGAAGAGCGAGAGAGAGATATTGTGAATGGAAAAATCTGAGTTTAGGTGTCTCTCTCTCTCCCTTTCTTTCTTTTTTTTTTGTAAACTTTCTTTTTACATTTCTTCACATGACAATACACATGTACGCAAGAAAATACACAAAACACACAGACATATACAACCCCCTCCCCCCTTCCCCCCTAGGCTAAAACAAAAGCAGGAACAAAGCAGCGGACAATCATAGATCAAAAAGAGTCAAGACAGGGACATAGTCGGACACAGTCCGGATTACAGTTCACTGAAATGAAAAGTCCTCAACAAACTCCACAAAGGCACTCCAAGCCAGGACAACGTTTTTTTGGGCTCTGTCCACTCTATACCTGATTGCGGAGCGGTCTTGATACCGGAAGGTCGCCAGTTCGAATCAGCGGTCCGACACGTTAAAATTACCACCGCTGAAGTGCCCTTGAACAAGGCATTGAACCACTACGATGAAATGTTCTATGAGCAGGGCCTGGCTGGAAACAAGTTCTTGAGCTTAGCCCAGATACCCTGGGTAAATATAGTAATTTCATTTCATTTCATAGAACTTCTTTTAGCCATTGTTGAAAGGAAGGTGCCTTATCCGACTTCCAATTAAGGAGGATTAGTCTACGGGCTAATGGGGATGCAAATGCCAAAGCATTTGCTTGTGGAGATGTGAGTGTACAGTTTGGGGGAATTATGCCAAAAATGGCGGTGTGGAAAGAAGGTACTCTCTTTCTCTCTCTCTCTCTCCTGACCTCTCTCTGATTGATTTTAAACACTTGGTTAGAAGGATGGGAGCTTTGCACGGGTTCAGGAAAAGTGCATTTTTTTCCGGGCCTAAATGTCTGCTCAGATTATTCCTTTTCATATCATCATATTTGCAAGCTTACCGCGTCAACTGATGAACATAATTTAGTTTGAGATCGCCCTTAATGTGATTGTCACTTTGGATCAGATAAGATAAGGCCTATAATCTCGCTTCAAATTTTCAACACACAGTGCAAGTTAGTAAAAGTTCAGCAGTTATAATACAATCAAATGTCTTTGCATTTAATCCATTTTGGGCGGGAACCCCTTTTTGGTGTTTTAAAGCATTGTTATACTTTAGCTATTGAAAAATAGCAGATCTACAAGCTCATAGCGCACCACCGAGTGGCGCGCTACAAGCTTGTAGATCTGCTATTTTTGAAAAATCGTGAAAATGTGCCTCAAATCTTTGAATATATATATTATTACAGAGTGAACATTTTAACTCAAATCTTTGCTTCTGGGGAGGTCCCTGGAACTACATATTTTCAGATGGGGGGCGGATGCATATTACATATAATTTTTGGGGTCCTTGACATGAAATATTGAGCACCACTGATACAGAAGCATAAGGTTTTTCAGAAAACTGTCAGGATTTTTAAGACATTTTTTTAATTTCGATGTCAGGCCTAAATGGTTTAACCCATTTTGGGCGGGAAGTGGGAACCCCTTTTGGTGTTTTAAACATTGTTATAATTTAACTATTGAAAAATAGCAGATCTACAAGCTCATAGCGCACCACCGAGTGGCGCGCTACGAGCTTGTAGATCTGCTATTTTTGAAAAATCGTGAAAATATTTATTTCAGAAAACTGGAGGATTTAGAAGATTTTTTTTTAAATTTCGACGTCAGGCCTACATGGGTTAAAGGGGGCCACATGCAGTGTGACCCCCGGCTCTCTCTCCATACTGCAATCGTCTCATCTCGGACATTAAAATTAATGCAGCGCAAGCCTTTTCCTCTATAACCCATTTAGGCCTGACGTCGACATAAAAAAAAAGGTCTTCTAAAATCCCGACAGTATACTGAAATACCTCATGTTTCTGTAGCAGTGGTGCTCAATATTTCATGTCAAGGACCCCAAAAATGATATGTAATTGGCCACCGACCCCCATCTGAAAATATGTTATTCAAGGGACCCCCTCCTAGAAGCAAAGAGTTAAAAACGTTCGCTCTGAAAGAATATACATTCAAAGATTTGTGCCGCAGGTCTGCTATTTTTCAAAAATAGCAGACCTACAAGCTCGTAGCGCGCCACTCGGTGGCGCGCTACGAGCTTGTAGATCTGTTATTTTTCAATAGCTAAATTATAACATAATGTTTAAAACACAGGGGTTCCCGGCTTCCCGCCCAAATTGGGATAATGGAGATCAGGGTCCACACAGTGAGAGAAGGAAGGGCAGAGAGTGTATACATTTTTAAACCTTTGGACAATCTCGATAATATTCATTGGTGCCACTCGAGGCACAGACTTTGGAAAAAGAGAAAAAAATGTTTTATTCAATGTGAAGGGGAGTTTCTCCGCTCCGCAGTCAGAGAGAGGCTATTATAGTGCTTCTCACTGATTAGTACACCAACTATACATCTTTTATTATATCTCTCAGTCTCGCTGTCGTGATATTTTCTCTTCAATCCATCCGTTCCGGCTCTCAGGTTCTTTGGGGGGGGGGGCTGGAAAAGGACATCCTTTTTAACTAGCCCTGGGGGTGACATCATTAAGCAGGCGCACACACATCTTGCCTTAAAAAAAAAGAAGGTATTTTACAGATTCCTTCCCAGGCAGCTCCATTGTGAGACTAACTAATGAGTGAGGTTTGTCATAACATTCCCTGTGCTTGGCATGCCATGGAGGTGATCCACACACAGATGAGTGGATAAAGGAAGCTCCAAGCATTTCCATGTATACACGCAACCATGACAACACCATGGACAAAGGTTGTCGGTTGTCCGATATGCGGTGGTCGTACTCTCTCTGATGTTATACTTTTTCGCTGTCGGGCAGAAACCTCTTGTGTTTATTTTCGTGAATTAACGCCCTACTTGATCATACTACGGAGTCACAAACCAAAATATATATATATACTGTATTAAAAGTAGCAGATCCACAAACTCGAAACGTGTATCGAAAGCTTGAAGATCTGCTACTTAAGGTAATTTTGAATTTGAATCCTGAAACGTGACAGTTTTGGACAAATGAGGTTTCTACCCGAAAGACGACTTAAGTAAAAGTGGAAATTCCACGATGTAGAAATACATTGTGGTGCAACTAGAAGTCCTGCAATATCACTTGAGTGTAAAAGTACAAAAAGTATTGGCATCAAAATATATACTTTTCAGTGCAACGGTAAAGTCACACACGTGTGTGAAGTGAGTGGTGCAACTGTACCGTGTGGGGGTCCCCGGGGGGGTCCCCGCAACATCCAGACCCTCAGGAACGCGCCGCGTCCGAAATGGTCGAGGAAATGACAGTTACGGTGTTGCAGCTTTCCGTGCTCGGACACGGGGACAGACACGGGGACAGACACGGGGACAGACACAGGGACAGACATATACACGTTGCTATGTAATGGAGCGGTTTATAGACACCGCTCAAAAATGTAAAATGGGTGAAAAGACGGTAATGTCCTTAGCCATCGATCCTTGATATTCTACTATAACCCATTCTGGGCGGGAACCCCTTTTGGTGTTTTAACTAAGCATTATGTTATACTTTAGCTATTGAAAAATAGCAGATCTACAAGCTCATAGCGCGCCACCGAGTGGCGCGCTACGAGCTTGTAGGTCTGCTATTTTTGAAAAATCGTAAAAATGCAGCACAAATCTTTGAAAATATATTCTTTCAGAGCAAACTTTTTTTTTTTTTCGACGTCAGGCCTAAATGGCATAAATGCAAATATCAGCCTGATATTTCATAGAACGTGATGTGGGACTATATACGACTATACCTCTGAGTTGCCTTACGGAGAGACCTATCAGAGTTTACGATGAACAGCCCAGAAAACCTTAAAAGTCTTCTGAAATAAAACCAGGTGTTATCACCACCTTTTACAGAGTAGCTTGCTGCTCCTCTGCTGAGCTTGCGGAAAACATATTCATCATAATAACTATAGGAATCCAGATGAGTTATTTTGTGAGTGTGTGTGTGTGCGTGTGCGTGTGCACGTGCGCGCCATAAGCGTGAATGCAGCATGATGGTAATGCCATCGCTGAAACGTGCCCGCTTTATGGCGTCACAGTGGGCCTGTTTTAACCCATTTTGGGCGGGAACCCCTTTTGGTGTTTTAAGCATTATGTTATACTTTAGCTAGGTCTGCTATTTTTGAAAAATCGTGAAAATGTGCCTCAAATCTTTGAATATATATTATTACAGAGTGAACATTTTAACTCAAATCTTTGCTTCTGGGGGGGTTCCTGGAACAACATATTTTCAGATGCAGGTCGGCGGACAATTACAGAAATGTTTTGGGGACCTCGACATGAAATATTGAGAACCACTGATATAGAAACGTTTTTCAGAAAAAAATGACGTTTTTTAAATATCAACGTCAGGCCAAAATGGGATAATCCACTGTCTGCGTGAGTCAGTGGTGTTTCCTTCCATGGGCCAGGAGGAGAGATGAATCAGGGGCTTCCATGGGCCAGGAGGAGAGATGAATCAGGGGCTTGTTGGAGACTCAATGAGACACGCACAGCAGCTCGTTATTCTGAATCTCATCACATTCATCCTGCCCAAAAAGCTGCAACACTCATTCTAATTCAAATCCCCCTCATCCTATGGTTCAGCAGACAGACACGATTTGGACATCTTTGTTTGGCTGAGTCGGTTATTCACTCACAAGCTCTTCCATCGGTTCAATATTTATAAATCCTCTCTATCCTATCTACACAAAATTGCAGATCTCAATGCATTGTGAGCTTTTTTGCTATAGTTTGCACTAGGGCGTTCACTTCTAGACATTTTTACTAGTTGACTAGTTGCCTAGTTTACTAGTCGACTAGTCGACTAGTTGTTTAACTACCTATTACGTGAAAAAGATATATATTTGTACATTTAAAAACTGTGTACATTGGTGACTAACTATAATCTACCTGATCTTGAGGCCTACAAAATAAAAAATAAAAACGTTTTATCTTTTATCTTATCAACTAGTCAACTAGTACCAACATAATCTGAGTTCCCAGAAGTTTTATTTTTCGCCACTAGGGGGGCGAGAAAGTACCAACAAGGTCAACTAGTGGATTTACTAGTCGACTAGTAAACTAGTCGACTAGTAAACTAGTCGACTAGTTGCTTAATGCCCTAGTTTGCACTACAAAGTAGGGCATTCATTTACAAAAGAACATCACATTTTAAATATGGAGATACAAGGTTTCTTCCCAACTATTATGTGCGACGTTCTCAGTTTACTTCAGGTCTGTGACGTCACGAGATGTCGTGTCTTGCGAGATTGTGTTTCTTTTTTCTTTTTTTGGGGGTTTTTATTAATTCAGTCTTCATTCATCATCCATCATTATGTTTTGGTTCCTTCTTTCTAAATTAAGAAATGTTCACAAAGCTTCACTGTGTTACCATGGACAGATACTAGTCTGACATGATTTGGACATTGATTGGTAAAGAGTACCCTGGTCTCTACACTCCAAGCCAAATAACAACCTATTCATAAAAAGCTGTATTCAGCATTGATTGAGTTCCGTGGTCTACATTCTGCAAACTGGAGCAGCTAGCTGTCACAATTGCACAGTTGTCCTAAAAAAATCCACTATGAAAATGCCTTGAATTGGATGTCAAAGAGCAGAAATGTGCCAACGAAGCTTGCAGTGGCAGTGCCCAAATCGGCAAATGGGCCCCCTGTGGTCATATTCTGTCAACGTTGAGTCTAGTGAATTAGCTGGACGACAAGACGGACTGCAATTCCCAATCGTCCTGTTACATCATTCTACAAAGTCCCCCACCGTCAGATTTAGGGCAGCCTCCGACATTCATATGTCGCAACACAAGGCCTGTACATAACCTCTAAAGTATAGCTGGACCTTGGATTTCATCAAACACTTTTGAATAAAGTAGGCTAAATGGATTGGCCTCTTAATAGCACGTGCGGTTAGATTTCTTTACATTCCTTCTGTGTGCCTGGAGGGTGAGCTCAGCTCACAGTTGAACTAATTGTTGTTGTAGTGGTGGAGATAATAGCATTGTGGTCAGGCTGGGAACTAAAGCTGTTTAGTTTTTCACTAGGTTAATAATAGAGGATTGAGAGATGGTTGATGATACAAGCTTAAAGCATAACATAATGCTAACAAAGGGGTTCCAAAAGTAGCATGTGACAGCATTTAAGTAGCATGTCAAACTAGGGGTTATTCGTGATTCTGAATCCATTCCAAGCATTAGTTTTGCACGTAAAACACTCCTTGGGCTAAAAACGGCCATAGCCACTTGCCCAGGGCCACTCATCACATTTGTGAAGACGGCTATGGCCGTTTTTAGCCCAAAGAGTGTTTTGCAAAACGAATGCTTGCAATTGATCAGAATCATGAATAACCTCTAGTTTGACATGTCACATGCTACTTAAAGCAGAATTCAAATGTGAAATTCTTGCCTTTTTTATATAGGTTTTCCATTGAAAACATTGGGGTAATGTTCAAGCCCTGAATTTACCATGATCCAAAATGTATATAATAATCAATTTTTGATGTTTTGATGTTTGTCTTTAGTTCAATGTTTGTTTTGTAAATAAATAAATATTTGAAGTTTTTTTTCCAGATTTAGAATCGGCCACAGTCCAAAATGGGTTAAAGTAGTAGTTAAAATAGTGGATCTACAAGCTCCCAATGCGTCACATTGCACCGCGTTGGGAGCTTGTAGAGCTGCTATTCTCACTAGTTCAAAATAGTCACATTTCTCTTTTTGGATCTGGAGCTAAAAGGTTTGGGAACCTCTGAACTATATTATAGTGCAGCATCAGATGGCAGAACTCCTGATCCCTTCCTCTCTAAACTCCAAAGCCTCAGATAGCCCTTAGCTCCATCAGTCCTTGTGAGCTGGCTTGAGCTTCACACTTATCTCAAACCACACAAACCGAAGGAAGGATTGTTGGGTTCCCCTGCCTGCCTTTCTGCCTGATGCTCAACCTTCAATCAAAAGCTGCCTGCCTGCAGTGAAACTGAGTAGTATAAAGTCCAAGAGAAGGAGGCAAGTGGCAACCCCTTCATATTAAAACGAATGTTGATGTTTCAGAATGGCTTGCCAAATACATAGACTGCGCAGACATATACAGTAGCACCAGAGTTTCACAAGAGTTTGACTGTTTATTTGACTGTTTATTACGCCACTGACGCCAATGACAAGTCAGTGGCCTTGTGGTTAGAGTGTCCGCCCTGAAACTGGGAGGTCGGGGTTTGATCCCCAGCCGCGGGTCATACCAAAGACTGTAAAAATGGGACCCAATGCCTCCCTGCTTGACACTCGGCATCAAAGGGTTGGTTTGGGGGGTCAAATCAACTAATCAAATGATTCCCGAGCGCGGCACGGCTGCAGCTCAGCGCTCCTTGGCTGCGGCTCACCGCTCCAAGAGATGGGTCAAATGCGGAGAACAAATTTCACTGCAGTAACGTGGGTGACAAATCGTACGACTTTGACTTTGACTTTGACTTAGTTGAAACAGAATGATTGATTCTGATTGGTCAATCGCCAAATTCAGTCGTGTGTGTGTTATTTCTGGATAATGACTGCTCCGCTCTATAGCGGACCGATGTCTAAGTAATCATCAAAGGCTCGGAGCACCTGGCTGCGCTGCGTGGATCTTATGCTGTACCCAGCATGACAGCCATGTAAACTATGCTTTCAATAATGTTTTTGAAAACATTTGAAGCGAGAAATAGACGATGCTCTAGCCAAAAAATGTATTCCATTTGATCAACACTAACTTCCTTGTTTCCGAGGTGACTCGTTGCGCTCTGCTAGCCTGGCTAATAAGCCAGACTCAAATCACACTGTCGTGTGGTATTTGAGTCTGGAGATGCTGTGTATGGATCTTGTTTCCCGGGGGGGCGGGTTCAAACATTTTCTCTTCGACGCAATTGGTCAGAGCTACTGTCAGTCAAAGGTCTCAAGCATTGAACGTCACTGTACCAAAGCCCGCCCATATTGCATACCGTGTCCCGATTGGCCACACCAGTTCTCTGGTGTAGGAAATGGGCCTACAATTGAGCCTCTCCAGACCGTAATCCGCCGGCAGGCAATTTTCTTTTGCCAACGGCTGATTCGGTCTGGCTTATTAGCCAGGCTATCGCTCTGCGGGGCCAACTGACTTGGAATATACTTTCATTATACCGTGAGCAAGGAAATACTTTGTTTTGTTGTCACTTTTGGTTCAATTTATTAACCCATTTTGACCTGAGATCAGATTCTAAAAATGTCTGTTTGAAAATGACATAGCTGAAAAAGCTATGTTTCTATGTCAGTCGTTCTTCGATTTAAAAAAAATAGCAGACCTACAAGCTCGTAGCGCGGCACTCGGTGGCCATACGTTATCACTTAGTTAGGACATGTTGGTAAAAGATGATCTACTGATTACTGAGTCTGTGATGGCATATGTCGGTTGGAAGCCTTGCATGTTCAAAACCGTTCCTTTTTTCATTGTAAAAAAAACATTTAAAACAAATTGTAGGTCTTCATCGATCATTGTATGACGGAGTAGTATAGGGCATTATCCCATTTTGGGCGGGAACCCCTTTTGGTGTTAGCATTATGCTATGCTTTAGCTATTAAAAAAAGATACATCTGCCACATGCCATATTAAACTTACAGTAAAGTTTTTAACACTTGTTATTTGACTACTAGGGTTCATGCTACTTTCCTAAACTCTAATCTTACACTTTTGTTTGAGTGAAATTGTAACAGTAAATTGTCATGTGGTTTTACATCTATTCTAAATTAATACTATAGCTAAAACACTGGCTAAAATTAATTGAGAAAATGCTCTATTTCAATACAGTGTATTCATTATGTGTGCCCCTCGTTCATGGCCCTAACCCTCCATGAAGGGTCTTCTTTGATTAAGCCATTTTGTGCGGGAACCCCTTTTAGTGTTTTAAACATTATGTTATAATTTAGCTATTGAAAAATAGCAGACCTACAAGCTCGTAGCGCGCCACCGAGTGGCGCGCTACGAGCTTGTAGGTCTGCTATTTCTTTTTAATCTTGAAAATATTTATTTCAGAAAACTGGAGGATTTAGAAGATTTTTTTTTTAATTTTGAGGTCAGGCCTAAATGTAAATGGGTTAAGCCTAGTGCTAATAAATGTACATGGCTGAAATGCACTGTAAAGCGTTATCTGTCGCGCTGGCTGCTAATTGCCTGATGCCTTTAATTAAACGTAAGGCTCTTCTGCTTGACTAATCACACAGTCTCACTGTTCCCACCCTCTTTTAAATGGCATTTCCGCTGTTTTTTCTTTTTTGTGCAGATGTCAGCGTTCTGTTAACCCATTTTGGGCGGGAACCCCTTTTGGTGTTTTAACTGTTGAAAAATAGCAGATCTACAAGCTCATAGCGCGGCACCGAGTGCCGCGCTATGAACTTGTAGGTCTGCTATTTTTGAAAAATCGTGAAAATGTGACTCAAATCTTTGAATATATATTGTTACAGACTTACAGAGTGAACATTTTAACTCAAATCTTTGAATATATATTGTTACAGACTTACAGAGAACATTTTAACTCAAATCTTTGAATATATATTGTTACAGACTTACAGAGAACATTTTAACTCAAATCTTTGCTTCTGGGGGGGGGGCCCTGGAACAACATCTTTTCAGATGGGGGGGCGGAGGCATATTACATATAATTTTTGGGGTTCTCATGAAATATTGAGAACCACCGATGCAGAAACACAAGGTTTTTCAGAAAACTGTCGGGATTTTGAAGACATTTTTTTAAATTCGACGTCAGGCCTAAACGGGTTAATAGGAAGCTAGTTTAAAAAGGGGCACTTAAAGCCACTTGTACACTGTGTGTGTGTGTGTGTGTGTGTGTGTGTGTGTGTGTGTGTGTGTGTGTGTGTGTGTGTGTGTGTGTGTGTGTGTGTGTGTGTGTGTGTGTGTGTGTGTGTGTGTGTGTGTGTGTGTGTGTGTGTGTGTGTGTGTGTGTGTGTGTGTGTGTGTGTGAGTGACTTGTACACTGTGTGTGCACGCGAGAAACCCCAGTGTAGTCGAGTGAGGTAATTTGTCTGTGATACCATTACAATTTGTCATCGCACGCGTTTCACCGCATAGTGTAAATCAGTATGCCGTCAAAGACAAGTAGTAACCAGTTCTGTTGCATTTTTCAAATTAAGTACCGATTTATTGCACATCACCATCACCCCATAATCTCCCGTAACAATGAGCACACGGGAAAGAGTAATTTACCGTTTTTTTTCCATATAGGCCTAACAGACGTGTGACCCTGTGGTTTTTCGTCTGGATTTGCATGCGAGCGAGCTACTGTATTTTGTTTTAATGATCGAGATAAAATATTCTCCCGGTGGTCGGCAGGGAAGGAAAAAAAAGCCACTCTCAGGGAATGCTTTTTATTTTCAGAGGTCCTGGAGTTAATGCTTTGCCTATATATTTCCTAACCTTTAAAATGATGCTGTCTTTGTGACTATACGGCTCACAAATGGTCTGTGGTCTGCCTCCTGTAACCTTTAGAAAATTGCAAACTAGGGCCTGAAATCACTGAAATTATTCCAGCTCATCTAGAAGTGTGTGGGTTTTATAATAAGTTTCGGTATACCCAACACATCGGTGAGGTGTGCAAGAGGTTACTCCAGCAACAATCTACATTCACTGACTTATTCAATTTCTACTATGGGTATGAGGTTTAATATATTTTCACACATTTCCTGTCTTGTGAATGAATAATGCAAGTAAAATGAAAGGAAAAGGGGCTTATTACAATCTGTTAAATAATTTAATTGAGGAAATTGTTTTGTGTGACAGCAAAACTCAGAGCGAAAATGACGGATAATGTATTTCAAAGCATATATTCTGTCTTTGTGTTTTTGTGTGCCAAATCAAGAGCTACCACAGTGCCGTTCAAGAGCTTCTAATCCCCAAGATGCCCTTTGTCCCTCTTCCCATTAGAACCAGTGCAGATCAATGTACTACTTTGAATTGCCAGAGCAGTCAATTCATTAAGCGTGCGTGTTTTTTTTGCTGTAATATTGTGGAGCAAAGTTTGGCCCATGTGAGAATTGCCACACTCAATGTACACTCAGAAAAATACATTTGCATACATACATACATACATACATACATACATACATACATACATACATACATACATACATACATACATACATATGTAATGTATGTAGATACATAGCCTATGTGTACATACATGACGATACTGCAATTGCATATACTGTACCAGTATTTTTTTTTTAGCCGTGCCTAAACGCTCCAATGACGTGTGTATATCCGTCTGTCTGTCTGTTTGCAGTATACGGTATGTATGTTTGTAGTACGGCCTCAACAGCTGCAATACCGCTGCCCGCCAGCCAGCGGTGTTGTTGAGCAGCCTGCACCTGAGCAGCCTAAAGGGCACCGAAGGCTGACGTCAATATCAGTAGAGGGCGTTAAGTCCACGGGTTCATGTACTTTTTATTTGCATTGTAATCCCCATAGGGGGATTTTAGATCGCCTCATATAAGAACTGTGAATCAAGAATCAACTGACTGAGAAAAAACGCTAATGTTACTGCTGCTGACTTAGTTACATTTTCTCTAGAAACAGACTATCAAATATGACTGACTGACAGTCGTAAACGATACAGAGATACCTCCCTGACAATATTGCCAAGACAGTTTGTTTACTTTTGGACCGATTTTAAGAGGACCCCATGTTGTTCTCCATAGAGAAATTACTTCCGTGAACCAGGGGATAAGCGAGTGACGTCAGGACTTTAGAACCAGGGGATGAGCGAGTGACGTCAGGTCTGGCTCTATAACTGCAGCCAGCCAGCGACGGTGTTGTTTTTTTGAGGGGCGCTAGCCCCTGCTATGTCCAGTTTTTAGTGTGCATACTAAACACAAACTTTGTCCAACATTGAAGATGGAGTGCAGTGATATTTCTTCCCACCCTAAAACATGATCATCAGGTATTATCACCAGTTCATTAAGTTTGCCTGGTATGTGGTGATGGATGGTGATCCACCTGAACTGAAGCCGCACCCACAGCTGTTGTGTTGATGGGCGTTTCCATAAGCAACCGGATCAATGCCAAAAGCTGCTGTGGGGCTCAACCATTACACACACATACAGAGGGGGTACGAACATGTACGTAGCTGGCAGATAACGACCCATAGCTGGGGGGTACGAGTATATTTGTACATGGCCGCAGAAAAAGTTAAATGCCATTGATAATGAATGGACAGTCTTGAGTGTTTGTGCAAACATAAACGTTAAAAGCTTGATTTGCCGGAATGAGATGATAAGAGCGCCCTTCACTTCACACGGGTGTGATTATTAATTATTATTATTTTTTACACTCATAGTCTCATACCATATTTCAAAATTCAATTAAATTCTCACGGAGCCCTCCACCCCACCTCCCCACCACAATATACATTATTTAATCAGCATTTAAGAAGTCATCATTATATGCAGTACAATCCGGTGGTGACGTGTTTCAATTTCATCAACCATGCATTGCTATGACAAGAAGATGACATGTTTTGAATTGATTTGGAGTCGATTTGAATTTCCTTTTAATCAGCCTTTTCTAAGACTTCCCCATAATCACAAGAGACACACACAGAGACACACACAGAGACACACACACAGCCACAGAGACACACACAGAGACACACACACAGCCACAGAGACACACACAGAGACACACACACAGCGACAGAGACACACACAGCCACAGACACACACAGAGACACACACACAGCGACAGAGACACACACAGCCACAGTGGAGACACACACACAGCCACAGTGGAGACACACACAGCCAGAGAGACACACACAGCCACAGAGACACACAGAGAGACGCACACAGCCACAGAGACACACACACGGCCACAGAGACACACACAGACACACACACAGCGACAGCCACAGTGGAAATCATAATTCATTATTGCTTGTATCCATTGACTGCATATGAACACTGCTTGCATCACAAGCAACACTTCATTACTAATGCACTTTTGCTCCACACCCAAGAAGAGACAGTTTGTAGGCCTATAGCCCAGCGGTTCCCAAACTTTAGAGCTCCAGACCCGCAGCGGTGAAGTCCCTGCCCACCGCGGAGGTTGAGGGTTCGAATCCGCACTGTGGCGCATCCGGTTTTGTCGTGGGTCACAGGAGGTGGGCGGGGAGGGTGATGTTGGTCAATGCATGTACTACCTGTCAGCAGGGAATGTTGGGCAGGAGGTGGTTGACACCTGTCAGCAGGGAATGTTGGGCAGGAGGTGGTTGACACCTGTCAGCAGGGAATGTTGTGCAGGAGGAGTACGACGAATGCTCTACAGTAGGTCCTCCCCGTGGGGGCTCCTCACTGGCAGGCGAGTCAGTAGTGAGTAGCAGTGACAACACAGAAATGTTTGTAGGCCCGTTTATGACATTCTACCACAACACACAAACTGCATAGTGTGCCGTGCCTATGCCTCGGCCAACGCCAAACCACAACAGAAACAAAATCTGCTCTGCTATGAAAAATCTGCTTTTACTTTTTTATTTTTTTTGTAATTATGTATGCATGTATTTTGTGTATATGTGTATATAAAGTAAGTAGCCTTGCCGAGCCATGAGGCCCATAGGGCAGGAGCCTATCTCCTTTTTCTGTAGCGTGAGGCAGCTTGATGTACAAGTACACCCCCTGGACATGACGCTAGTATGTCGCAGGGACTTACCCCCAATCCAACCCTTGATGCTGAGTGTCAAGCAGGGAGGCACTGGGTCCCACTGAGTCTTTGGTATGACCCGGCTGGGGATCGAACCCCGACCTCCCAGTCTCAGGGCGGACACTCTAACCACAAGGCCACTGAGCTGGTATATGTGTATATAGATATATTTTTTTAATTTTTGAATTTTCCTCCAGACTGTTTTTCCGACTATCCTTGGGATTGTGGGTGGGGGGAGGGTGGGATTGAGTTTTATTTTTTATATTTTACATGTCTGTTTATTAATACTTGCCCCTGGGCTTGTTACAAAAACCTGAATAAAAGGATTTTGAAAAGAAAAGAGAAATGTGTGTAGGTCGGAATCAGTTCACATAACGACATAAATTGGAGCGAAAAAGGGGATAGAAAATAATTAGCTACTCTACATTTAAAAGGGGAAAAAAAGGATCAAAGATAGGTTTGTGTACACATACTGACACAAGTCACAAGAAATAAGCCAGAACAAAGCATAGTTCAAAGTCAAACGGGTACAAGAGAGAACCATCCAAAACAACCTGTGTATGCAGTAGCCTGTTTTAATATTTGTATTGGTTTTAAAAAAAAAATCACGTACAGTTACTTACTTTACAAAAGACATACTTTACAGGCAGACAAAACAAACATTGGGACAGGGGGGGGTTCCTCCAGTTCATCTATGCCATCATCCACACCATACCATAGGAAGCAAAACAGAAAGAAAAACAAGCAAAAAAGGAAAGCAAACCAAGACAGCCACAGTATTGCACATGCCTCGAGCCCATTCACATGTGGACATACAGTTTTGTTTAGTTTTTTTCCCCATTTTTGTCCCTATCCTAGGTCTTTCCAATCAATGGGGCATTGGGCCTTTAGAAGGATCCAAGAGATTTCAGTAGGAAAACAGTCTAATAAAGGGGCCCACACCCCCTGAAAGGAAGCGTTGTTTCCTCTATGCATTGCACAGTCTTTCATGGGGTAGCACACCGAAGATCTCTCTATACCACATTTGTGGTATAGAGAGATCACGGCCACACAGCCAACTCAAGGTACAGCCACGGAGCCGACTTGGGGACCCAACGCAGCTCCTCCAAGGAAAACAAACAAATGAACGGAGCTGAACGTGAATCCCCCCCACCGCCCACCCCTTTTTTTCCCTCACTGTATATGTTTCTTTTCCCTTTTTACCTCCTTTATGATGAATTCCTGTTCTGTCCTTTGTCTATATAGAAGTGTCTATTTGTACGTCTCTAAATGTTTTTGATGATTTGAACATGGTGGTCCCTATTGGAAACAAGTGTAATGCTTAATTGGGTCGTCCACTCACAGTTAACAGCCTTTGTATTGAGTTTGTGCTTGAAATGTACTGTAATTCTGCAAACTGTTAATACATTTTTCAATCAATCAAGTATAGATGGGGGCTTATCCTTAATCCAATTTATCAGAATGCATTTCCGGGCTGAACTGTATGCAGTATAGCCTAAACATGGTGTCTTCAGTGCTTTGTCTCAGGTGTCGGAAGGAGGCTGTATTGTTTCACCACCTGGTGGCACCCACCCCATTCTCAAACAGTACTGACACTATACTGCTCCAATCTCTTTCTTCTCCCCCTCCAGATGAATGCAGTATATTGATATATCTATGTCGGCTTTAGAAACTGAGATTTACCCTCTGTATATGGCGTGATATTACTAGAATAGTTTATTGGATCATGTTAGGCGGATCATTGTGCTCCGTGTGTTCAAGAATTACAATCGATAAACCCCTGTTTCTGTTTCTGCTTTATCTTAGCCTATGACTGCCAGTAGAGTTGAGACTAGGCAGCTGAATGGGATGTACTGGTATTTATTTGACGACACTAAATTAGGGTCGTTCCTTCCGATACAGATATCCGTATCGGAAAAGCTGCTGATACAGCTTAACACATTTTGGGCGGGAACCCCTTTTGGTGTTATGCATTATGTTATGCTTTAGCTGTTGAAAAATAGCAGATCTACAAGCTCATAGCGCGCCACTCGGTGGCGCGCTACGAGCTTGTAGATCTGCTATTTTTGAAAAATCGAAGAACGACTGACATAGAAACATAGCTTTTTCAGAAAACTGTCAGGATAATCTGATCTCAGGTCAAAATGGGTTAAAATGCTGGCATTGGTATGCCAGTCTATGCCAATCCGATGTCACGTAATAACTTAATTTCAAGGACCCCATAAAGGCCTGTTCATACACCAGTTTTAGGTGATAAGGTGACCACCGAAATGGTGGTTATTAAAAAACAGAGCTGTGTTCGGCTGAGCGGTGAGTTGCTTATCACTGCGGCATGACGTCATTGGGTCGTTTTCCCAACCACTGCGGTGGTCACCTTATCACCTTATCACCTTATCACCTAAAACTGCAATATGAATAAATGGTGCATTTATATGACTATGAATATGAATATTAGGGATGTCCTGATACACTTTTTTTTGTTCCCGATCCCGATACCACAATTTCTGTTTTAGCTGATACTAAATATCGATACCAGATAATGATATTTATTAAAAAATAAAAATAAAAACGTATTTTGAAGTCCACCAACCCAGGAAAAAAACGCTCTGATTTTGAAGTCCACCGACCGGAAGTCAAAGGTTGACATTTGCCTAACTTGACACATATGCTATGCTAAACTTTGGCCGTTCAGCTGCATTGCATTGTTCACACGTTGGACTATTAGAGAACTGCAGAACAGTCGTGTTTTCAATCCTAGTAGTAGTAGTTAATGAGCTTTATTGTTTTCCTTAAATTGTTCTCCCACGATTTTGCAACCCATTTTTTCACCCAGTGTCAATTATCTAATGTAATCCTGGGCGCTACACTTCCTCTGCCCTGGGCGCTACACTTCCTCTGCCAACCTGGGGAGGGGGTGTGTGTGTGTGTGTGTGTGTGTGTGTGTGTGTGTGTGTGTGTGTGTGTGTGTGTGTGTGTGTGTGTGTGTGTGTGTGTGTGTGTGTGTGTGTGTGTGTGTGTGTGTGTGTGTGTGTGGGGGGAGAGAGAGAGAGAGAAGGGAGACGGAGCACAGCTGAGGCGTTTGTTTAGAGACAGATATCGCGTGTTGTGTTTATATCTATCTAGCTATATATATCTCGTGTTGGGCAACTTGAAAGCAAACTCCACATGCCCAAACATTTTATTTACCAGCCATAGTGTCAACCCCGTACCCCTGTCGGATCGGTGGTTAGACTGGCATATCCGCCGATCCCGATATGACCCGATATGATAATAATAAGGGCAGTGTTCCGATACTGGTATCGGTATTGGGACGTCTTTTAAATTAGGCTTTAACTCTGAGAGGTCCTTTTGGTTCCATTTGGAATCCCCTCAGCGTGCCTGGACAATACTTTGAGATCTGTCATAGATTGTTTTTAAATTGCTTTTAAATCGTTTCTAGATTGACTTTTTGCACTAGCATTTAAAACTGTAGACGTCTGACTCTGGACGGCATACTGTACTGTCTTGATTGTTGTGTCAGCCTTATATTAGCCTCTATTTGTTATTATTTTTGTACAGCACTAAATGTGCTTAAATAAATAATATCTGTACTTATACATACTTAGTTGTTCCACTCAACTCTGAACTGAACAAAAGGGCTGTGTCATAAGTCTATCTCACAGAATTTCCCCGACCCCTTAATACGCCCCCCTTTCGGGGTTAGTGGTGATAGCGTGACGTCACTCCATAGACGCTACATGTTAACAGAGGTAATTTAAGAAGTCTACAACTTTTGTTTTCTCAAGGTAAGGTTTGTTCTATCTGTTCGAGCTGATTTACCATCTTGTTTGCTTCATAATAATATTGGTCTGTCACATTTTTACATTAGAAAATGTACTTAGATTCTCCAGAGAAAAAAACGTGTAAATGCTAATGTTAAATGACACCACTATCTACCGGAAGTGGGCGTGGAAAGCGGGCTGTGAGATAGGCCTATTCCCTCAAGTTACTGGACCCTCGGAGGCATGGCAGCAGACGGCGCTGTGGAAGTCGGATATGAGCATTTGTCCAACGCCAGCCAGGTGATTATTCCCATACAGCCAGTCAGTCGTCATCACCAGCACGGGCCCGTGATGGAGCATTCATACAGCCAGTCAGTCGTCATCACCAGCAAGGGCCTGTGATGGAGCATTCATTATTCATAGCTCTGCAGAGTACCATAACAATTTGCCAGGACAAATCACGTGCCGGAATATAGCCTACAGCAGCGTGCATCAAGCACCTTTTTCCCCCCTACCTCCACACACGGTTCTCACTTTTGGTGGTGTGTGAAGTCATCTATCATGATGAAGTTGACAGGCAGAAGGCCCATATTATTGATTTTTAAAGAGGGGGGGGGGGGGGGTATGGAAGCAGGAATCTGCGGGCGCCAACAGAGGACTAAAAATCCCCCGCTGTTTAACCCATTTTGGACTGAGGTCGATTAAAAAAAAGGCTTCTAAATCCTAAAAAAAATCTGAAAAACCTATGTCTCTATGTCAGTGGTGCTCAACCTTTTTCATGTCAAGGACCCCCAGAATTATCTCTATTGGGCCATGGACCCCCATCTCAAAATATGTAGTTTCAGGGACTCCCCAGAAGCAAAGATTTTAGTTAAAAATGTTCGCTCTGAAATATATATTCAATGATTTGTGCCACATTTTAACGATTTTTCAAAAATAGCAGATCTACAAGCTCATAGCGCGCCACTCGGTGGCGCGCTATGAGCTTGTAGATCTGCTATTTTTCAATGGCTAAATTATAACGTAATGTTTAAACCACCAAAAGGGGTTCCCGCCCAAAATGCATTAACATTTATAGGCTCTGCTAACTCGCTGAAGTGCAGCTCTATGGACTCCCCACAGTTGGAAGTCTTTCTTTTTTAGAGCCCATTGTCTGAGAGATCAATGAATGGAACACATGGGGAAGGAATTTAAAGCTTCCGGCACTCGAAGGTGAATAGTTTGCAGCCTCAACGAACGTTTCACACCCATCAATTATAGCCATTGTTGCCTGTCAATTAACCCATTTTTGGCGGGAACCCTTTTTGGTGTTTTAAACATTGTTATAATTTAGCTATTGAAAAATAACAGATCTACAAGCTTGTAGGTCTGCTATCTTTGAAAAGTCGTTAAAATGTGGCGCAAATCATTGAATATATCAAGGTCAAGGTTCAAGGTTAGCTTTATTGTCCGTTGCGGGAAATTGGTTTGCAGCCAGATCATAGTAAAAAAAATATAAAAATATATTTCAGAGCGAACATTTTTAACTAAAATATTTGCTTCTGGGAAGTCCCTGGAACTACATATTTTGAGATGGGGGTCCGTGGCCCAATAGAGATAATTCTGGGGGTCCTTGACATGAAAAAGGTTGAGCACCACTGAGCACTGACATAGAAACATGGGTTTTTCAGAAACATTTAGAAGCCTTTTTTTTATCGACCTCAGTCCAAAATGGGTTAAGCACAATATGCCTTCCATTATCAGTAATAGTTGGGGCTGTGCTCCTGGACACTATACTGCTGCTTAATTTAATGTCATTGATCATAGCCTTCTTAGTGCAAGCTTTAATGTTATGGTTTCTCACCCATATCTATCGCTGGCTTGGATTAAGAGCTCTACCTTCTACCTTTGGCAGAACACGTATGTTTTAATGGTGGGTGACTGTGGATCAAGAGGTAGAGCAGGTCATCCAATGATCCATGGGTCGGCGGTTCGAATCCCAGCTCCTCCTGGCTACATGTCGAAGTGTCCTTGGGCAAGACACTGAACCCCAAATTGCTCCCGATGTGCTGGTTGGTACCTTACATGGCTTCCGCTGCAATCGGTGTATGAATGTGTGTGTGAATGTAATGCACAATCTATGTAAAGCGCCTTGGATAAAGGCGCTATATAAATGCACCATTTACCATTTAATGGCAGTTTTTCTGACCATGGGAATATGTCTTGTGGCGTAATGGCAGTTTTTCCTGCCGGTGGGAATACGTCTTGTGGCGTTCTGCAGGGGAGTTGTTTAGGTCCACCTTTAGAAGTAGATTTTCTTTTTAAAAAGTTACTTAAACATAAACCGATTAGTCCTATTATAGTGTTTTTCACTATTTCTGTATATAGGCCTATTTGTGTTTTTATTTTTTATTATTGTTCACTATTGTTCACTCCAGGAAGACTAGCGACCACTTTGTGACAGCTAATGGGGATCCTAATATAATTGATGTACCGGTATTTAAAAAGCTGTAGGAGATGTACCACAATTATAAGCAACATTCAAAGCGATTGTAGCAGACCAACGCGCAACCTACTGTGCCAACAGGGCTGAGCCCGATCGGCAGGGCTGTTGCGGGCTGGGTCTTAATTAGCTGGGGGCTACACACACATAAAGACCCCAGCCAAGACCCAGCCCGCAACAGCCCTGTTCAATCACCGCTTCCGTGCAACTCTACAATCTGGCGTAGTCGGCAGGATGTGGAGCGTGATATCCTCGCATGAGGGACATTGTGTGCGGCGGTCCGCGGTGTGAAGTGAGAAGCGCGAGGACGCGCTTCAAAGACTGGGGGGGTGATTGTAGCCCCTCAGCCAAGACCCAGCCCCTCGGGCTCCGCCCTTTTGGCACGGTAGGTTGCACGTCGGTCTGGCGGGTGGGAGCCCCGGGTTCAATCCCCGCTTCTGCGCAATGCTACACAAACATCACAATTACCAACCAATTATACTCTTCTTCTTCTACTACTACTACTACTACTACTACAACTGGTGGTGCTCCTTATAAAAGTTGTATTGTATTTGTCAGTGATGCCATGGATTCAGCCCACAAAATAATTTGTGACTTTGTACACCTAGTTTGAGCCTTTGTAAATAGGCTGTATTAGTGTTATTCAAATGGAACTTTCAGAATAATAAATATTCATTTGGAGATCCTTAATGAAAATGTTTGAGAAAAACAACCTGGTTGCTTGTTTCTCTTGCCGAATCTGGCAAGACATTTCTTGTAGCTTTTCACCTTTTGTGGGGCACTGTCCATAAGTCAGACCTGCGTGGCGGGTTAAGACCAATCCGTGCTGCGGGTTAAGAATCACCTGTGGCTTCATGTGATGTTAGGTTTAGGTTAGGGTTTGGGAGAGTGTTAGTTCGGAATTATGGGAGATCGGAATTCCAAAGTGCAAGAACAAAAACAGAGGAAAGTTGAAATGCTTATCCCATTTAGGCCTGACCTCTAAATCCTCCAGTTTTCTGAAATAAATATTTTCACGATATTTCGATATTGGCGTGCTATGAGCTTGTAGGTCAATAGCTAAATTATAACAATGTTTAAAACACAAAGGGGTTCCCGCCCAAAATTGGTTAATATCAATAACCCCCGTATCTTTTAATGATATAAATGTGAGTCTCTGGCAGAGGGAAGGCGAGTCTATTTATTGTTTTTGTTTTCTATCCAGGTGTTGGCCTGCCCTCCTGGCATCTCATTTAATGATGAGAATTAAATGAAGTGACCCCTGTTTCAATATATTTTGACTTGTGTCAAACTTTGACAGTGGTGCATTCCTTGTTTCTATTCAGATGGGTGGTTGACCCAACTTAAAGGCATCATGAAATGGCTTCATTCAGATGGGTGGTTGACCCAACTTAAAGGCATCATGAAATGGCTTCATTCAGATGGGTGGTTGACCCAACTTAAAGACATCATGAAATGGCTTCATTCAGATGGGTGGTTGACCCAACTTAAATACATCATGAAATGGCTTCATTCAGATGGGTGGTTGACCCAACTTAAAGGCATCATGAAATGGCTTCATTGTTTCTATTCAGATGGGTGGTTGACCCAACTTAAAGGCATCATGAAATGGCTTCATTCAGATGGGTGGTTGACCCAACTTAAAGGCATCATGAAATGGCTTCATTCAGATGGGTGGTTGACCCAACTTAAAGGCATCATGAAATGGCTTCATTCAGATGGGTGGTTGACCCAACTTAAAGACATCATGAAATGGCTTCATTCAGATGGGTGGTTGACCCAACTTAAAGGCATCATGAAATGGCTTCATTGTTTCTATTCAGATGGGTGGTTGACCCAACTTAAAGGCATCATGAAATGGCTTCATTCAGATGGGTGGTTGACCCAACTTAAAGGCATCATGAAATGGCTTCATTCAGATGGGTGGTTGACCCAACTTAAAGGCATCATGAAATGGCTTCATTCAGATGGGTGGTTGACCCAACTTAAAGGCATCATGAAATGGCTTCATTCAGATGGGTGGTTGACCCAACTTAAAGGCATCATGAAATGGCTTCATTCAGATGGGTGGTTGACCCAAATTAAAGGCATCATGAAATGGCTTCATTGTTTCTATTCAGATGGGTGGTTGACCCAACTTAAAGGCATCATGAAATGGCTTCATTCAGATGGGTGGTTGACCCAAATTAAAGGCATCATGAAATGGCTTCATTGCAAACTTTTCTGCTAAGCTTCAATATAGACTATTTGACTGTACTGTTGAAGTTTAGAACGAGTAATGCACCGTCTGAGTTGGAAAACTCTGAACCAGCGCCGCCCGGTGGCCACGGGTGCATATCCGACTTGAGTTGGGTAAAAACCTCAATGCACTGCAGCCCAAGAGTGTTTCCCTAATTTGTATATTTTGTTTTATTTGTATAGCACCTTTTAAGAACCAGTCACAAAGTGCTTTAACAGAGAAACATATATAAAGACATATAGCAAGGAGGCACACTGCTGTATTTTATTTAGATATATGCAGTACGTAATGTGGAATATAATATGCAGCAGAAAAAGGAGTTCAGAAGATGAGATGAGCCTTTGCAATTATTCAGTTTGACTGATTGGTGTCTCTTATTATTCTAATTCGAATTGGATTCTGTTCTAAAGGAGCTGCGGCTAAACTGGTTGTCTTGTTTTGCAGTAATACGTATGTAATGTAATATATTGCTCTTGATTCCCAGTTAGAAGTAATATAATATTATTACCTTTTATTATCTTTAAGTACGGTAACATAATACTCCATCCATCTTCAACCGCTTATCCGTAGTCGGGTCGCGGGGGCAACAGCTCCACCAGAGTGCTCCAGACTTCCCTTTCCAGAGCAACATTAGTGACTTTCTCCTGGGGTATTCCGAGACGTTCCAAGGCCAGTGAGTCGATGTGTTTCCTCCAACTGCGCCTAGGTCTGCCCCGGGGTCTCCTCCCAGTGGGACGTGCGTCGAGGACCTCCCTAGGGAGACGCCCGAGAGGCATCCTAACCAGATGCCCCGAACCACCTCAGCTGGCTCCTTTCCAGGCGAAGGAGCAGCGGTTCTACTCCGAGTCTCTCTCGAGTGACTGAACTTCTCACCCTATCTCTAAGGGAGATGCCAGCCACCCGTCGAAGAAAACTCATTTTGGCCGCTTGTATTCGCGACGGATGGATGGATGGATGGATGGATGGATAATATTATTACCTTTATTATCTTTAATAAGTACGGTAACATAATACTCAACTGAGTAATATTGCCCAACACTGGTCATCACGCAGGACGTTTGTGGAAGTAATTAGAATTTGACTAAAGTTGTAGCGACTTTTGACATAAGAAGAATACACAACAAAGGTTTTTTTGGCACCTAATGATAGGTGTGTCCTCATTGTGACCGGCCATGCTTGAGAGGTGTGTCCTCATTGTGACCGGGCCATGCTTCAGAGGTGTGTCCTCATTGTGACCGGCCATGCTTGAGAGGTGTGTCCTCATTGTGACCGGGCCATGCTTCAGAGGTGTGTCCTCATTGTGACCGGGCCATGCTTGAGAGGTGTGTCCTTATTGTGACCGGCCATGCTTGAGAGGTGTGTCCTCATTGTGACCGGCCATGCTTGAGAGGTGTGTCCTTATTGTGACCGGCCATGCTTGAGAGGTGTGTCCTCATTGTGACCGCCCGGCCATGCTTGAGAGGTGTGTCCTCATTGTGACCGGGCCATGCTTGAGAGGTGTGTCCTCATTGTGACCGGCGGCCATGCTTGAGAGGTGTGTCCTCATTGTGACCGGCCATGAGGACATTGTGTCCTCATTGTGACCGGCCATGCTTGAGAGGTGTGTCCTCATTGTGACCGGGCCATGCTTGAGATGTGTGTCCTCATTGTGACCGGCCATGCTTGAGAGGTGTGTCCTCATTGTGACCGGGCCATGCTTCAGAGGTGTGTCCTCATTGTGACCGGGCCATGCTTGAGAGGTGTGTCCTCATTGTGACCGGCGGCCATGCTTGAGAGGTGTGTCCTCATTGTGACCGGCCATGCTTGAGGTGTGTCCTCATTGTGACCGGCCATGCTTGAGGTGTGTCCTCATTGTGACCGGCCATGCTTGCGAGGTGTGTCCTCATTGTGACCGGCCATGCTTGAGGTGTGTCCTCATTGTGACCGCCCGGCCATGCTTGAGAGGTGTGTCCTCATTGTGACCGGCCATGCTTGAGAGGTGTGTCCTCATTGTGACTGGCCTTGCTTGAGAGGTGTGTCCTCATTGTGACCGGCGGCCATGCTTGAGAGGTGTGTCCTCATTGTGACCGGCCATGCTTGAGAGGTGTGTCCTCATTGTGACCGGCCATGCTTCAGAGGTGTGTCCTCATTGTGACCGGCCATGCTTGAAAGGTGTGTCCTCATTGTGACCGGGCCATGCTTGAGAGGTGTGTCCTCATTGTGACCGGGCCATGCTTGAGAGGTGTGTCCTCATTGTGACCGGGCCATGCTTGAGAGGTGTGTCCTCATTGTGACCGGCCATGCTTGAGAGGTGTGTCCTCATTGTGACCAGCCATGCTTCAGAGGTGTGTCCTCATTGTGACCGGCCGGCCATGCTTCAGAGGTGTGTCCTCATTGTGACCGGGCCATGCTTGAGAGGTGTCGACTCCAGGCAGGGTTTTCCATCCGAACGGTGCTTGTGTTTCAAGACATTAACCCATTCTGGGCAGGAACCCCTTTTGGTGTTTTAAAGCATTATGTTATACTTTAGCTATTGAAAAATAGCAGACCTACAAGCTCATAAGCCGCCACTGAGTGGCGCGCTACGAGCTTGTAGGTCTGCTATTTTTTGAAAAATCGACTGACATAGAAACATAGCTTTTTCAGTAAACTGTCATTTTCAAACAGACATTTTTTTAATCTGATCTCAGGTCAACATCAGGATTCAGGAATAGACCGAGCAGAGGTGGTAAAGTAACCAACTACATTTACTACAAGTACTGTTTCTCAAGTGCAATTCTGAGGTGTGTGCTGGGAGGTAAAGCCTGCCAATCGTATGTGACAGAGACATTGGAATAGACGGCTCATGTATCACGCCTGCTTCATCAACACCCATAATAAGGGTGCAATGTTTGCGTCTTTGCGACTATCTGTTACCCGATGGCAAGTAGATCGTTACTTCCATATTCTTCTTATTCTCGTTATCTCTGAGCGCTTTAAAACAAATTCCCAGATCGACTATAAGCTGTTTTTGGCAATACATGTTGCAAATATAATATCTCTGTTTACATGAGCCGCCATTGCTGTAAAAAATAAAATATCCAGCCCGATGGAGTGAGCGGAACGGAGACAGCGGTTTCCGTCTTAATGGCTCTAGTATAAGGGTGGCTGCTCATTACCTGACTGGCATATTTAACGCACTCTTTACGGGAACCCCTTTTGGTGTTTTAAGCAGTCTGTTATACTTTAGATATTGAAAAATAGCAGATCTACAAGCTCGTAGCGCGGCACTCGGTGCCGCACTACGAGCTTGTGGGTCTGCTATTTTTGAAAAATCTTAAAAATGTGCCTTGAATCTTTGAATATATATATTCTTTCAGTGCTTCTTTTAACTCAAATCTTTGCTTCTGGGAGGGTCCCTGGAACAACATATTTTCAGATGGGGGGTCGACGGCCTATTACATATAATTGTTGGGGTCCTTGACATGAAATATTGAGCACCACTGATATAGAAACATAGGTATTTCAGAAAACTGTCAGGATTAAGAAGACATTTTTTTTTAAATGTCGACGTCAGGCCTAAATGGGATATATATGCCAGCCAGGTAATGAGCAGCCACCCATAAAAGGGAGTCATTGTGTGGGGGGGGGGGGGTGACTTCATGCACAGTGGGTGCTGTGAACAAAAATTAATACTCCATGCTTGAAGGTCGCCCTGGATGTGTCACCTCTAGGCCAGTGTTTTCCCAGTCCCAAACACTGCGACCGTCGTGCTGCATTATACTTTGCCAAAAGGAAAGCAATGAAACGTGATGATCGGTGACAGAAGAAGGCCTCACTCAGACCTTTGCAGCATTGCTGCATGCTTGTTGTATGAATGCTGTGAGTGTCATGGCCGCCCCAATGCATTTCCAATGGAAGTCACATGGTTTGAGGACTACATTTTGGACTACAAGCTGTTGTATGGCTTTCGGCTGTGTTTCGACTGCGCCCCTCCCCCTCATACAACACAAGCGTTGTGTCAGACCATGTGACTCCCATTGGAAATGCATTGGGGCAAGCTGTGTCACAACCTTTGTATACAGCAAGCATACAGCAGTCTGCTGCGAAGGTCTGAGTGAGGCCTAAGTCCTTTATACATGATTTATTATTTACCTCTGACGGAGCAGACGACGTACTGTACGTGTTTCGGCCTGGTCGGCCTTCCTCGGCGATTGAATATAATCGTATTCAATAATTGAATACAGGTGTCAACTGTTATCATCTTGCAAAATGTCAACATGGAAACTGTATTTATGGTACCAAGACGGGATAAATATCACGTGAACACGAATAAATAGTAAATAGATCACAAGGAGCTATCGGTATGGAGTAAAAGTATCAATATTGCAATGTAGAAACACTGTTACAGGTAAAAGTCCCATATTCAAAAATGTACTTGAGGTTTCTTTTTGACTAAATTGCGGATTATGCCAGTGTCAGTCTGCCTTATGTTGATTATGTGGTCGGCAAGTACTGACACTTTGCACCCTAATCCCTGCATGTACAACACACTGACATTTATCTTTTGGTTTCTATAGCACCTTAACCCATTTAGGCCTGACGTCGACATTAAAAAAATGTCTAAATCCAGTTTTCTGAAGTACCCATGTATCAGTGGTGCTCAATATTTCATGTCAAGGACCCCAAAAATGATATGTAATTGGTCTCTAACCCCCATTTTGAGATTTGAGTTAAAAACGTTCGCTCTGAAAAAATATACATTCCAAATTTGCGCCACATTTTCACGATTTTTCAAAAATAGCAGACCTACAAGCTCGTAGCGCGCCACTCGGTGGCGCGCTACGAGCTTGTAGATCTGCTATTTTTCAATAGCTAAAGCATAACATAATGTTTAAAACACCAAAAGGGGATCCCGCCCAAAATGGGTTAACTAACGTCCACAGTATACATGCTGCTATGCTCGCGCACCTTTACATCTTATCTCGGGTACTATGTGTAAATATGTAGATAATTTGTCTTTTATATAGTTTTCTTTTTCCTCTTCTTTTCTTCTATATGGAAATAACGTCACAATAGGAAGATCATGGGAACCATGCACGTAAATTAATTTCACCCACTTTCCTTTATTTTTTTACTTCTGTAAACATGTGATGTGACAATGAAAGCTCATTCTGATTCTAAAGTAAAAATACCTCAAAATTGTATACTTAAATACAATACTTGAGTAAATGTACTTAGTTACTTTAAACCACTGTGTGCACAGAGAGTAACACAGTGCCAGTCAGTGGATTAGCAGGTTGTTTGCACGCACGCACGCACGCGCACGCACACGCACACGCACGCACGCACGCGCACACACACCTCGAACGTGGGCAGGAATCTCACAGCGGTAATTATTTGACATCCTGAAGGCAGACGGTTTCCGGTGTGTTGTTGTATGAACAGCGAGTCCACAGCAGCAGCACGGTGGATATCACAGTCCTACTATCATAAGAAACACAGGGATTACAGTGGGCTTAAACTAAGCCTTGATTTCCATACAGCGGGCTTAGATTTACTCCCTGTCTCTATCTCTGTCTTCCATACATATTGAATTGTGATGGGATGAAGAGGGGGGGGGGGTGGCTCTCATAGCCACCGGCGGGCGGTGCAAGTCAATTTAACCAGCGGTCAACAATTATGTTGCACGCCTGCCTGGGCGGGCAAGAGGCAGGGTTGAGATAATTACGGGTAAGAACTGAGGCTTTTGCTCATTTGCTTGTCGGTTGTCACAGTATACGACGCCCATCAAAGTATCAATGTTGCGGTCAGAAGGCGAATGTGTGAATTAATGCACACGGTTCTTACGGGGGCTTATGGGCATATATCCCATTCTGGGCGGGAACCCCCTTTTAGTGTTTTAGAACTAAGCATTATGTTATACTTTAGCTATTCGAAAAATAGCAGATCTACAAGCTCGTAGCGCGCCACCGAGTGGCGCGCTACGAGCTTGTAGGTCTGCTATTTTTTTTAAATTGTGAAAATGCAGGCACCAATCTTTGAATATATATTCTTTCAGAAGACCTTTTTTTTTTTTTTTTTTTTTTTACGTCAGGCCTAAATTTGCCTCGGAAACCCAGACGTTTTTATTTCCAGGGAGAAAAGAAAGTCTGGGTCCGAGTCCACTTCAATTCGGCATAGAGTAGCACAAACATCACTCACTCTCTGCTGATTTCTGATCGTCTGCACCTTCGTTAAATTGACACACATGCACACATGTACACACACACACACTCCTCTCTCTCTCTCTGTCGCTCTAAGTAATTAGTCTCATGTCGCGCAGCTGCGCATAGTTCCGCCGGGAGCTGCCTATGCCATAAAAAGCATAGGTGAGTTCCAGGCTAGGCCTAAACGGGATATACTGTATATATATACCTAATGGAGGTGGAGGAGAGACGCATTGAGCTACATTGATGCGTTTGATCTGTTGCGTACGGTATAGACCTCAGCGGGGGGGGGGGGGGGGGGGGGGGGGAGCGGCGGGGGGGGGGGGATGAAGGAAGCGAGGCGGTCGGTCAGGCTTCCACATGGTCGATGATGGCGAGGGGGGGGGGGGGGGGGGGAGCGACGGCGAGGGGGGGAACAATGGCTGAAAGGCAACAGAAATGCCATCCTTCCCGCATTGATCCGCCGCCTTTCGAGCGGCCATTACGTCAGGGGAAAATAGCCGCCGCCGTAATGGAGTGTGAAAGTGGCGAGGAGGAGGATGAGAAGTATAACGGATGAGGAGAATGAACCCCGGCCGCCGTACAGAGCCCGACCGCAAAGACTCAGGATCCATTTTAATGATTTGATGGTGTCAATATTTATTACTGTACCTCCATTAGCGGTGGCTGTGGCTCGTTAATCCATTCTGGGCGGGAACCCCTTTTGGTGTTTTAAATATTATGTTATAATTTAGCTATTGAAAAATAGCAGATCTACAAGCTCGTAGCGCGCCACCGAGTGGCGCGCTACGAGCTTGTAGGTCTGCTATTTTTGAAAAATCGAAGAACGACTGACATAGAAACATAGCTTTTTCAGAAAACTGTCAGGATTTAGAAGACATTTATAGAATCGTTCCCAGGTAAAAATGGATTAACCCATTTTGGGCGGGAACCCCTTTTGGTGTTTTAAATATTATGTTATAATTTAGCTATTGAAAAATAGCAGATCTACAAGCTCATAGCGCGCCACCGAGTGGCGCGCTACGAGCTTGTAGGTCTGCTATTTTTGAAAAATCGTGAAAATATTTATTTCAGAAAATTGGAGGATTTAGAAATTTCGAGCTTGTAGGTCTGCTATTTTTGAAAAATCGTGAAAATATTTATTTCAGAAAAGTGGAGGATTTAGAAGATATTTTTTAAATTTCGAGGTCAGGCCAAAATGGATTAATATGTACAAGGCGGCTTCGCGCGGTGACCTTCATAATCACGGTTTCCTTTGGGGTCTGTCTCTTTGTGGCTCTCTCCAGCTACATCACACTGAAAAGATCTTTACTATAGCCATGAGGAGGAGGTGGGAGGTGGGGGGGGGGGGGGAAGAGTAGTCTGAATAAGTCTCATAGTGTATGTAGTTTAGCCCCTAATGACCTGATGTGCTCATACTATTGAAGGGTTAGTATCGTATTTTACGGTACATTATTCCAAGTGTCTGTCCTGGGGGGGGGGGGGGGGGGGTATACTGTAGTGTAAGCCAGGGGTTCTCAACGTTTTTGGCCGGGGACCCCCGGAAATGCTTTGGCAATGTCTCGGGACCCCCGCCCCGCCCCCTCCCGACCCCCAATATAAATTGACTGCTACAATAACCTTAAACCATTTTGTGCGGGAACCCCTTTTGGTGTTTTAAGCATTGTTATAATTTAGCTATTGAAAAATAGCAGATCTACAAGCTCATAGCGCGCCACCGAGTGGCGCGCTATGAGCTTGTAGTTCTGCTATTTTTGAAAAATCGTGAAAATATATTTTTTTTTTTAAATAATTTGGGGACCCCCTAAAATAATTTGGCGACCCCCCGAGGGGTCGCGACCCACGGGTTGAGAACTCCTACTGTAGTGTAAGCTGTTGAGGTCAATCATCAGTGATGGAAAAGGTACTCGCAGGTTTTACTCCAAGTAAAAGTTTGAAATCGCAGGTTTTCAAATGTATAAAGAATATGGGAAATATATCTGCAAGCTCACAATGCGTCGCATCGCAACCCATTGTACGCTTGTAGATCGGCTATTTTCAATGTAATGAAAATTTCAATGTAATGTGTATACTGTATAGTGCACTGGTTATTGTATGTTTTGTAGTAATCTAAATCTACAAATTTCAAATAATTGTAGTGTAAGGTGACATTCACACCAGAAAGCTTTGCTGCGATTAAAACGAATCCTGCTGCGCATTGTCAGTGCACTTCGTTTGGCAGGTGTGAAGGCTCATTCGAAATCTAGCCCCAATGCATTTCCAATGGAAGTCACATGGTATTGACACAACATTTGTGTTGTACGGCTTTCGGCTGTGTTTCGACTGCCCCCCTCCCCCTCATACAACACAAATGTTGTGTCAAACCATGTGACTCCCATTGGAAATGCATTGCGAGCTTGCATCAGCTATACATCTCATACAACAAGCATACATCAATCTGTTGTGCACGTGTGAGTCGCCCCTAAGATGTAGTAGTAACAGTAATGAAAATGGCTCCAGTAAGTAAAAATACCTCCAAACCGGTACTTAGTTACTTTACACCACTGTTTAAATCATAGTATTGTTTCCGATCAATGCAGCCTCCTCAGTGACTCAAGGTAGCAGTGTGGCATTAAAACCATTCTTCATGCTCGCCTCGCACAAGCCTGGCGTTGGCCTCCAATCAGCATATAGCCTTCACAGAAGAGTGTTAGCTCATTCTGGGCGGGAACCCCTTTTTGTTGTTTTAAAGCATTATGTTATATACTTTAGCTATTGAAAAATAGCAGATCTACAAGTTCATAGCGCGGCACTCGGTGCCGCGCTATGAACTTGTAGGTCTGCTATTTTTAAAAATCGTGAAAATATGCCTCAAATCTTTGAATATATATTATTACAGAGTGAACATTTTAACTCAAATCTGGGGAGGTCCCTCGAATAACATATTTTCAGATGGGGGGGGGGGGGGGGGGGGGGGGGGAGGCATATTACATATCATTTTTGGGGTCCTTGACATTAAATATTGAGCACCGCTGATATAGAAACAGAGGTATTTCAGAAAACTGTCAGGATTTTGAAGACATTTTTTTTTATTTCGATGCCAGGCCTAAATGGGTTAGACTCTGGAGTAGAGCGGCCCTTATAGGTTCCCAGGTTGATCCCGGCTCCCCCAGAGTTAGTGTTGATTGAAGTGTCCTTGAGCAAGACGCTAAACCCTATAAGAGCATGGTTTGCTCTGCCAACGGTCGGTGTGTGAATGGGTGAATGTAATTCACAATCTATGTAAAGCGCCTTGGATAAAGCCGCTATATTAATGCACCATTTACCATTTTCAAGTCTGCACTGAAGAGGCACTTGTTTAGTCAGGCTTTTGGCAATTTGTTTATTTTATGTATGTACAGTAAAGCGTCCTTGGGCTTTTTAACGGTGCTAGTATATGAATTCAAGTTATTATTATTATTATAGCCGGGGAGCCAGTCACCCAGAATTGGACGGGACCTGTGATGTCATGCCGTACTTTTTATTTGTGTTTTTATATATACCACAAAAACAGCATGGTTGTTTTTCACCACATGTGCGCACACACACAAACTCACATATTAACTGTATATATGATGATTTCGGGTGTGCCAGTACAGTACAGTGACAGTACAGTACAGTAGAGGGACCGGCACACGGTAACTCTGTCATTCCTCAACCTTTACGGATGCAGGGTGACACACCGGAACCGGCCCGGCCCCCTGGGAGCGTTCCTGGGGGTCTGGAGCTTGTGATTTTTTCTATTCACTTGGTCATTAAGGTCCACAGAATGAGAGGTCTGCTCTGCCGGAAACATTGTGAAAAAAAGTTATGGCCATTTTTGTATACCTCACCATAGACAACCAATATAAGGCTCAATTTCCCAAAATGGAAGTAGACTGTGAAAATTCAACATGTCAAAATTGTGACATGTCAAACTAGGGGGTTTTCATGATTCTGAATCCATTCCAAGCATTGGTTTTGCACGAAAAACACTCCTTGGCCTAAAAACTGCCATAGCCGTCATCACAAATGTGATGAGGTCAGCACAGGTCAGCACATTTGGACACATTTTGGCAAGTGGCTATGGCCGAATTTAGGCCAAGGAGTGTTTTTCGTGCAAAACTAGAATCCATCCAAACATTTGGAATGGATTCAGAATCATGAAAAACCCCTAGTTTGACATGTCACAATTGTCACATGCTACTTAAATTAAAGCATGATGAAATTTGGAAAATGTTGCCTTATATTGGTTGTATATCTACTAGAATTTCGCGGGCCTTCGGCCCGCTCATCCTAGCGCCATGCGATGCGTCGCAAATGGGAAGAAGGCAATGGCAACCCATGATGTTTTAATTTATGCATTTGCTTGGAAAGCGCAAAGTTGCCAAGCTGGCTGAGTGGCCCTGTTTGGTTTTGTGTGTTTGCGTATGAAAGCGAGCATGGCAAGGCGCAGGAACAGTATACTGTACTGTACTGTGCTGTACTGTAAGTCTTTGTACTGTACTGTACTCATGTGTACTGTACTGTACTGTTCTCTGTACTGTTGTATTAGTGTTATTTTTTATTATTATTATTACATGGATTAATATTCTGATGTACTGTACTGTACGGTTCTCTGTACTGTTGATATTATAGTTATTAGTGTTGTGTTATTATTTATTATTATTATTACATGGATTAATATTCTGATGTGAGCTTTCTTTCTGTACTGTACTGTACTCATGTGTACTGTGCTG
The DNA here is from genome assembly GCF_951216825.1 of Electrona antarctica. Classification (NCBI taxonomy): domain Eukaryota; kingdom Metazoa; phylum Chordata; class Actinopteri; order Myctophiformes; family Myctophidae; genus Electrona; species Electrona antarctica. Next base: position 46,553,181 of record NC_136794.1, read on the forward strand.
TTCTCTGTATTGTTGTTATTAGTGTAGTGTTATTATTTATTATTATTATTATGATTGAAAGAGAGCATGGCAAGGCGCAGGAACAGTATACTGTACTGTACTGTACTCATGTGTACTGTACTGTACTGTTCTCTGTACTGTTATTAGTGGTGTGTTCTTATTTTTTATTATTATTATTATTACATGGATTAATATTCTGATGTACTGTACTGTTGTCTGTACTGTTGATGTTATAGTTATTAGTGTTGTGTTATTAGTTTGTATTATTCTTATTATTACATGGATTAATATTGTGATGTGAGCTTTCTTTCTGTACTGTACTCATGTGTACTGTACTGTTCTCTGTACTGTTGTTATGATTAGTGTAGTGTTGTAATTGTGTATTATTATTATTATTAGCGTTTTGTGGCGTGTGTGTGTGTGTGCCATTTCAGCTGCATCGCGTGGCGATCAAAATCCCCCCCCCCCCCCCCCCGCACGCGCGCACACACCACACACACACACACACAGACGTGTCTGCAGTGACACTGCGTTGTACACAGCTGTGCTATTTCATCCGTACTGACTGCCAGAGGCAGTGCTTAACACTGGACGCAAATCATCCAGTGTTAAGCAGTCATCCAGGAATCATAGAACCATAGTTACATACGTAACTTACGTTTTGTGTTGCAGCGCGTAGTTGCAGCGTGTGCGTGTAGTGTTGTTGTTGTTATCCATATATGCGCCTCGGTTCGTCCCGATTGTACCACGCCAGGTGTCGACGCGGTCGTGTTTGCATGATTGTAACAATGTATGTAATCGCGGCGCTCTCCATCCAAGTTAGAATCAGTGTAGAACCTGTGTTGTTGTTGTTCTTCTTCTTCTTCTTCTACTGTTGGTTTCCGGCAGGCTGTACACTGTGGGTGCGTGTGTGCGCGCGCGTGTGTGTGTGTGTGTGCTGTGTAACTTCCGGTAGTGTTTCCGGAAGTGTGAAAGGTAACACGAAACACACGTGGGTCACGTGGTGGGGTTTTGAGCCATTGGGAAGGGGTGATGTAGTGTTGCCAGGTCCACGTATTGTAAGCGAGTGTTAGTGTGTGAAAGTATAGGCTGTAGTAGGCTGTAGGAAGTCAGGGTTTGCGGCCTTGTTTACATAGACGTGGCAACAATGTTGGCGGCGCAGCCCATATATCTATGGCGCAGCCAATGAAAAGAGTGGAATCACGGGATGCAGTGTTGCCAGGTCTGCGAATTGTAAGCGAGTTGTAAGTAGCGTGTTGAATGGCATTTTTTCTGGGCTTGTTTTCATAGACCTGGCAACATGTGAGTGTGTGCGTGCAAGGGTGTGGGTGCTTGGGGAGATGTTGTTTGTTGTGAAGAGATACAATGGCGGCGTGGGTGTGGAAGGGAGGCAACGTTGGTGTCAGTGCAATGAGTAATGTTCCGCGGGTGGTGTTGAGGGTCGGCGTTCGGCGCGATATGAGGAGATAGCGGCCGAACGACGCGGAGGGTAAGTGTGTGACGTCACTGCCGTGTGAGTGTAGTGTGTTGCAGTGTGTCAGTGACGTGTCAGTGATGTATGCAGTGTGTGACTTTGGGTCCCTTTTCCTGGGTTGGGTACAACTTCTCACTTGTATATATAGATAGATGGTGTGGTATACAGAAATGACCATAACTTTTTTTCGATGTTGTTTGATGATGTTTCCGATGTTTCCGGCAGAGCGTGTCTCTCATTCTGTGGACCTTAACACCCCCAGCGCCCAGGATGAAGTTCTTTGTCTTTTCTATTAGTAACGCTCGACGCTCAGGACGAAGTATTGTCCAAAAGAGGAAGTTTATTGATATGAGAACGGATCGCATGGCTCCACAGCCTGGGAGCGCCTGTTGGGCAATCCTCGGTGACGCGCAAGAGTGAGACGTCATCGAAAAACTCCCTCCCCTGTTTAGCCGACGAAAACGAAAATCTTAAAACATTAATAACTCGCGATCTAAATCATCCCGTCTAATTATGAAAAAAGATCCTGTGTTTGACGGCGCTCCGCGGTCCAGTCGCTAGTCGCGATAGATTTATTCTTACCTCCCGTTGTCGATCGAATGGGCGCTATAATGTAATGGATTAAATAACCCCGGGCAATGTTAATGTTAATGACCAAGTGAATAGATAAAACACAAATAAAGACATCACAGGTTAAACCCTATTCCTTCAGGCTTTTGGGCCTGTGGCCCATTATTATTATTAGTACTCGTGTGCAGAGTGGAGAAGCCATAAACAATACTGAGACAAGTGCTGACGGTTTAGCGTTATTACATCGGGCAGCCAATCAAGTTTTTTTTTCCTTCTTTTTTTTACCAAGCATGTAGATGATGTGTTCTGATGTGGGGCATATTGTCCTTCATGCTTCGCACGCACTTCACTGGGAACAGAGAGAGCCCCACGTGTGGAGAGCTTATCCACTTGTCTCTCCTCTTTCTCAGAAGTTTCTCCCCGCGTCTCCCCGGCCTGCCGATCTAAATGGAAATGACCCAGAGGGACGTGGCAACTCAGGGAAATGACCCAGAGGGACGTGGCAACTCTAACAAGTCTGCAGGTGAAGGATTGGATGCACATGAACCATCATTTCCATCGGGATCACCTTGCTTCTCGCCGCCGCCGCCTTCCCAAATGTCAGAGTGTTTCTCGTGTCCCCTCTCCTTAGGTCGCCGTAGTTGCCTTTGTACCTCTTTATCCCATTTTGGGCGGGAACCCCTTTTGGTGTTAGCATTATGTTATGCTTCAGCTATTGAAAAATAGCAGATCTACAAGCTCGTAGCGCGCCACTCGGTGGCGCGCTATGAGCTTGTAGGTCTGCTATTTTTGAAAAATCGAAGAACGACGGACATGGAAACATAGCTTTTTCAGAAAACTGTCAGGATGTAGAAGACATTTATAGAATCTGATGTAGAAGACATTTATAGAATCAAAATGGGTTATACCCGGGCGCCACCTTGGACGACAGGACGGAGCCATCAGAGTTCCTCACAGAGATGTGCCCTAAGTGGTATGAATAGTACAAAGGCTCCTCTGGCGGCAAAGAAGTGTTGGAATGTGTTTGGAATAGTTGATGAACGTGGCCCGAGGCCGCGAGTCAATCACTGTCTTGGTCCAGATGGCAGCAAGAGTCTGGTTTGCGATGTTAATTAGTGATGGCTTCCCCTTCTGCCTCTAGCTGCGTGTACACACACACACACACACACACACACACACACACACACACACACACACACACACACACACACACACACACACACACACACACACACACACGGCTACAGTAGAGGCGAGACACCGCAGGGACAGGGCCCGTGCGAGACGTGCTAGAGATCTGCTACGTTTCATTCAGTGACACAGCAGGGTGATGAAAGCCCAGACATTTCTGATATCACTTGTCACCCCTATTTCTCTCCCCATTTCATGTCGGGGTGCACAGCACACGCACATCCGACACACCAAAGGTCTGAAGCGCGGGGACATGCGATGCGATGCGAAAATGCGATGGTCCGACATGCGCTGCTCCCGTGCTTGCGGTTATGGTTAAGTTAGGGATTGAGGTTTCGGATCAATAGTATGTCGGAACTAAAGTCTGTACCCTTCATGTCAGTCTATAAAAAAAAAAAAAAAAAAGATTGTTCAAAGGATTGTGAATTTTGCTGGGCACCCCCTGGTGACTTGGGGAGAGCGGGGGGGCGGGGGGCTGGGGGGGGGGGGGGGGGCGGGGGGCAGTCTGTGGTTACTTCTCAATTACGCTGCACGGTGGTGTCAAGATGCCCTGACCGCGACATACAAATACATACAACAAAGTGCAGATCACCAAAAGGGCTCTGGAGAGACCAAATGCCGCTCTTTTCAATAAAGGCTTGGGGGTGTATATATATATATATATATATATATATGTGAGAGGAGAACCTGCGACGCTCCAGACAAGCTGACCTTTCATTACTCAGAACACAGTCAGAAGGGCATGTATTCCTGTGCAATGTGCACTTAGACGTTAAAGGGCGCAATGCAAAAGAAAACACCCCGTGAGACTAAACAAGAATCAACAATTATCCACTTAAACCCTCTATTACTTGGTAAACAAAAACTTAATTGACTTTGTTCAGTCTGCTCTAACCCCCGCGGTGCATGTGAGCATGTAGATCTGCTATTTTCGCTATTGCATGAACCTCCAACCTTAAATAGGCATGCTGGGGTTCAAGTGTTGGATTCCATTACAACAGCAACGCATCACATTCCCTCTCCAGGTACTCGTGGGAGTAGAATAGATTCCACTGTGCAGAAGTCGGGAGCATCGTACCTACTGCAGTCTCATCAATATGCTATAAGTGAGGACTGGCACTGTATATCAATGGGTTTCAACCTTTTTCAGGATGCGACGTACGCCCCCAAAATAATCACATTTGAACTGCAGGGGACTGCATGGGAGTTGAGGCATTACATCTAGCTTATGACTCAGTTCCACAGATATAATTATTGTGAAAGTTTTGCTAATCTAATCTTGTGAGCTTGTTGTTCTGCTGCTTTTGATTATTTTGTGTGTGATTGTGACGCTGTACGGCTGTAGTATGATCAGTAGTACAGTCATCATTGGCATCCGTCAGTCTGTAGTGTGATCAGTAGTACAGTCATCATTGGCATCCGTCAGTCTCCAGAGACTATGGCTCTATAAGCAAGAGAAAACAACAAAAGATCAATCCATGCAATAACAGGCATAAAAATACAAAACGCATACAAAGTTATCCAAAAATGACAATTAAGAAAAGGCTTTAACATAAAGGTGGGTTTTCAGGATAGATTTAAACGATGACACCGATTTGGCATGTCTCAGATCAGCAAGCAGGGCATTCCAGAGCTTGGGGGCAAGAGCAAAAGCCCTGCCACTCTTTGTGACAAGCCGAGCTGTCCATGCAGGCCCTCCAGGAGACTCCTACAGCTGTAGGGGTCTCCATGCAGGCCCTCCTGGAGACCCCTACAGCTGTAGGGGTCTCCATGCAGGCCCTCCAGGAGACCCCTACAGCTGTAGGGGTCTCCATGCAGGCCCTCCTGGAGACCCCTACAGCTGTCTGAGGACCTGAGTGCACACATAGGCTTGTAGGGTTCCAGCATGTCAGAGACATAGCCTGGAGCCTGGCCATTGAGAGCTTTAAAAGTAAAGGGTAGCATTTTAAAATCAATTCTGAAACTGACGGTGGTTTCTTCCCGACAGCACCGATATGCAGTGGCGTGCACAGATCGACACTAGGGAGTGCTAGAGCACCACCTGCCCTTGCCCTCTGGACAGCAATGTGCCCTTTTTGAAAAGATAAAATAATAATAATTGTACAGTATGTCAATTCTTGATAAAAAAAAAAAAAAGGTTCTAATATATTATTTATGACCCAAAATCTATAAATCTCACACTATTAAGGCAACCGGCCGGTTCCACGGGCTGCACAAGGTGCCCCTTTTTTCACTTGAGCACCTGCCCCTCTAAATGGCTGTGCACGCCACTGTCCTGCCCCTCTAAATAGCTGTGCACGCCGCTGTCCTGTCCCTCTAAATGGCTGTGCACGCCGCTGTCCTGCCCCTCTAAATGGCTGTGCACGCCACTGTCCTGCCCCTCTAAATGGCTGTGCACGCCACTGTCCTGCCCCTCTAAATGTCTGTGCACGCCACTGTCCTGCCCCTCTAAATGTCTGTGCACGCCACTGTCCTGGCCCTCTAAATGGCTGTGCACGCCACTGTCCTGCCCCTCTAAATGGCTGTGCACGCCACTGTCCTGCCCCTCTAAATGTCTGTGCACGCCACTGTCCTGCCCCTCTAAATGTCTGTGCACGCCACTGTCCTGGCCCTCTAAATGGCTGTGCACGCCACTGTCCTGGCCCTCTAAATGGCTGTGCACGCCACTGTCCTGCCCCTCTAAATGGCTGTGCACGCCACTGTCCTGGCCCTCTAAATGGCTGTGCACGCCACTGTCCTGCCCCTCTAAATGTCTGTGCACGCCACTGTCCTGCCCCTCTAAATGGCTGTGCACGCCACTGTCCTGCCCCTCTAAATGTCTGTGCACGCCACTGTCCTGCCCCTCTAAATGGCTGTGCACGCCACTGTCCTGGCCCTCTAAATGGCTGTGCACGCCACTGACCTGCCCCTCTAAATGGCTGTGCACGCCACTGTCCTGCCTCTCTAAATGTCTGTGCACGCCACTGCCGACATGCTGCAATAATAATAATGTGTGCCTGTCACACCTGGTCTTTTCTCACGGACGGCCCGTACAGTACAGTCGTGTGGGAAGCATATGGGTCTACATGTTGATGGGTTTATACATAATTGAAGCAGAACCTTATGTGTTCCAATGGATCCCATGTCATGTAGTCATTCTTACTCACAAGTTCTTGTTACAACCTTTCATTGCCCACTGAGCATTGGCCTAAAAAAATGGGGTAAAAATAGTCTAAAAATGAAAGGTTATTTTTTTTAGTGGTCTAGGATAGATTAGACGTTGAAACTATATATATTTAGATCTTGATTAGCCAGGCTATTTTAGACCGTCTATAAATGGACGTTGAAACGACTTTCAATGTCTAATCTAAGCCTAGACTTTTTATTTTATTTTATTTATTTTGCGGCTTCCGCCTCCATTTTATATTTTCTATAGAGGGACAGACAGTAGGCCGACAGGAAATGGGGAGAGAGATGGGGGAGTGACATGAAGGCAGTCGGGATCGGGAGTCGAACCCGCGGCACGCTGCCAGACTGGATTATTATAGTATGACAATGCGGCTTATGGGCGGGGCATTTTACATACTGTAAAAGGTTGACATGTGGAGATAAGAGGTATTGACGGAGAGTAGTAGGACGTACAGAGTTCAGTTGTGGTCTCACCGACCGGATGGCGGACGTGGAAGGGAAGCGGCGACGGAGTCCCAGCATTGATCGAGAACCTCCATAATAACGCCACTGAAAGGCAAGCTCTGCAACTTCACAACCTCACTTTTTAGAATTGACTCGACTTGTTACCTGCACGCCACCGATGCAGATTATCTGTTTATGGCCATGTAAGAGTTGTGACGGTAGATATCCCCCCCCCCCCCCCCCCCCCCCCCCCCCCAAGCAAGCCATAGTTAGTGAGTGTGTGTGTGTGTGTGTGTGTGTGTGTGTGTGTGTGTGTGTGTGCGCGTGTGACAAAGTGTGTGTGTGTGTGCGTGTGTGTGTGTGTGAGTGACAAAGTGTGCGACAAAGTGTGCCATTCCTCACGTGGCACCACTGCCTCCCGCTGCTCCAAAGAATGTTAATTCGTGCAGGCCAAGGGCATAACTGAATAATGCAACAAAATCTAGCCAAGCCTTCAAACAACCCAAGTATGAATGTGGTTGTTGGATTCAGCCAGTCAATGCAATGAAGAATCCATAAGGCAGCACATCATTATCCCATTTTAGGCGGTGTTAGCATTATGTTATGCTTTAGCTATTGAAAAATAGCAGATCTACAAGCTCATAGCGCGCCACCGAGTGGCGCGCTACGAGCTTGTAGGTCTGCTATTTTTGAAAAATCGAAGAACGACTGACATAGAAACATATCTTTTTCAGAAAACTGTCAGGATGTAGAAGACATTTTTAGAATCTGATCTCAGGTCAAAATGGGTTATGCAAAAGAACAGCTTTTCCGAGTTTGTGTGTGACAATAGAATTAATATATATATATATAATATATATATATATATATATATATATATATATATATGCGCATAGGTTGACCCAATATTCTGCCCGAGCTACTGTGAGTTGTGACCCAGACATAGATGTGGTGTAGTGACTGTATAGTCGATAACGGAGTCGATTTTAACAGTGTACGTAACTCCTGCACTTATTGGCCAAACTTTGTACTTGAGAGTCAAATTACGCCAGTACTTTGTCATGTATTCAAAAGTGCAATCATTTTAAATAGTTATTCAAAATGGCACATTACAAAGTATATTGTAGAGAGAGAGAGAGAGAGAGAGAGAGAGAGAGAGAGAGAGAGAGAGAGAGAGAGAGAGAGAGAGAGAGAGAGAGAGAGAGAGAGAGAGAGAGAGAGAGAGAGAGAGAGAGAGAGAGAGAGAGAGAGAGAGAGAGAGAGAGAGAGAGAGAGAGAGAGAGAGAGAGAGAGAGAGAGACCGATCCCCACCTTATCAATCCATTGAATTGTCAAGTTGTGGGTGACAATTCATGACAACTTGACAATTCAATGGATTGATAAGGTGGGGATCGGGAGAGAGAGAGAGAGAACTCATTGTGTCTGTGTGTGCATTACTGCAGGGTAAAGTCTGTGTTAGGATGCAAATGAATAGCATTTGATTAAAACATTTAAAAAACTTTCATGAATTTAAAGCAAATTGTCCTCATGTTTTATGCAGGTGCCGCAGCCTTACTAAAAACTTGCCTGAAACCAATAAATTGATATTGTTATGTGGCACTGTGCATGTATATAGATATTTACACATACATGTACGTACGTCTTCCTTTTAGTCCAGCTATAAAAAAAAACAGAAGCTCCATCCATTTCAACAGCATTTATTTAAAGGAGCATTCAGTGATTTGGGTGATTTGGAAAACCACCCAGTCCGCCCCGGTAACAAGATGTGCACATGCACACGCTCTACAGTGGGGGGAAGTGCAACAGGCCAACAGCATGTGCACCAAGGCCCGCCCCCACTCGATCATGATTGGAGGAAGGCCCCTCTCATCCTGATTGGATGAAGGCTTTGCCACCCGCCACCAAAACTGAAACTAGGGTTTTTTGAACCCAGGGGCTCACTGGGGACAGGGAGGAACTCCTTATATGGTCAGCACTTCTGCCAGACAGAGACGATATAATGGGACTTTCTCATTTTTGATGCAAGAGGTAAATTCATGAGGGACCCCCCCCCCCCCCCCCCCACCCACAAACTTCTCCATGATTCTCTGCGTATAAAGGATGTTGGTCTACTACACCAAAACAATTCCAGATGGCAAAGCAGGCAAGCGAGAGGCGTAACGTAATGCAAGCATATTGATATGCATTCCAGCCTTCCGTTCCCTTTTTCATTCCCAAAAATCGTGTGTGTGTGTGTGTGTGTGTGTGTGTGTGTGTGTGTGTGTGTGTGTGTGTGTGTGTGTGTGTGTGTGTGTGTGTGTGTGTGTGTGTGTGTGTGTGTGTGTGTGTGTGTGTGTGTGTGTGTGTGTGTGTGTGTGTGTGTGTGTGTGTGTGTGTGTGTGTGTGTGTGTGTGTGTGTGTGTGTGTGTAAGGAAAAATACCTCATAATTAGGGGTGCAAGATTTATGAAATTATGACCGATATCCGATTATTTACAGGGTCATATCTGCCGATTCTGACTGATGCCGATATTATGCAGAGGACCATAATGGAAACAAGCCTAGGCCCTATAGGGGCAAAGCCTGTTAATAAAGTATTCAATCAATCAATAAATAGCATAATACTTTTCCAAGTGTCTGTTTTCACAACTGAATGAGATGAGTACACAAATTAAATGTAGATTTATTTTAAATTGTATTTATTTTTTGCTGTTGAAAACCGATTAAATAGTCTGTATTATTTTGAGACCATTCCGATACCGATATGGCATTTATATGGCCTATTCCGATTGTGCTACCGATTAATCGTGCATCCCTATACTCATAATCGAGATAAGCATTGGCACCTATTTTTATATAAAGCCATTGCTGGGATGCTCCCTGACTATATTTGTTCCATGATGGAACTGAACAATAGCACCTATCAGACCCGCTCTAGTGAGTTCTTAAGGCTCAAGGTTCCTCAGGCCCAGACAGAGTTGGGCAAGACAGCTTTTTCTGTTAATGGCCCAACTTCATGGAATGAACTCCAAAACTCTTTCAAACTGAGCTCCCTGCCATCCTTCGGTCAGTTCAAAGGAATGCTCCAGAAAATTTTTCACCGTGATGCTCCTGCTTCAATTGATTTATTTTACTGATGGTTGTTCTGTATAAAGTTCCTTTGTAATTTACCCTGATTTATAATGCAATAAATAAATACAGCAAAAGTAAAAGTTCACCACCCAAACTGACCTTTATTCCCTATCGATCGTTCACCCTGCATGGAGACGTGAATCAATGTTTTTGTCTCATTCATAAGTCAATGATGACCAGTAGTGAGTGGTTCCCTATGGAGACACAGAGAAGGGATTAACCCTTGTTGGTCATCAAGTGTACAAATGGAAGTTAAATTAACATTGATTTTACAATTATAAATTGGGGGTCCCAGAGATAGAAATGCCATTAACACCCTGGGCAACATTCGATGTCATTTCCGGTTGGGACGTCATCCAAAATGTTCCCCCCCATTTTAGCGGATGAGATCGAAAATCTGAAAACGTGAATAACTCTTGATCTAAATCAATCCGTCCAATTCTAATCAAAGATTATGTTTTAGACAGGCCGTCGCGGTCCCGCCGCTAGTCGCGCTAGAATTAATCATACCCCCTGTTGTTGTCGATCGCCTCGGGGGTGTTTTGGCTTCATCTAGCTACTTCAGCTACATCCAGGATAGCGCCTGGTGCGTCGCTACATCTAGCTACTTCAGCTACATCCAGGATAGCGCCTGGTGCGTCGCTACATCTAGCTACTTCAGCTACATCCAGGATAGCGCCTGGTGCGTCGCTACATCTAGCTACTTCAGCTACATCCGGGATAGCGCCTGGTGCGTCGCTACATCTAGCTACTTCAGCTACATCCAGGATAGCGCCTGGTGCGTCGCTACATCTAGCTACTTCAGCTACATCCAGGATATTGCCTGGTGCGTCGCTACATCTAGCTACTTCAGCTACATCCGGGATAGCGCCTGGTGCGTCGCTACATCTAGCTACTTCAGCTACATCCGGGATAGCGCCTGGTGCGTCGCTACATCTAGCTACTTCAGCTACATCCAGGATAGCGCCTGGTGCGTCGCTACATCTAGCTACTTCAGCTACATCCGGGATAGCGCCTGGTGCGTCGCTACATCTAGCTACTTCAGCTACATCCGGGATAGCGCCTGGTGCGTCGCTACATCTAGCTACTTCAGCTACATCCAGGATAGCGCCTGGTGCGTCGCTACATCTAGCTACTTCAGCTACATCCAGGATAGCGCCTGGTGCGTCGCTACATCTAGCTACTTCAGCTACATCCAGGATAGCGCCTGGTGCGTCGCTACATCTAGCTACTTCAGCTACATCCAGGATAGCGCCTGGTGCGTCGCTACATCTAGCTACTTCAGCTACATCCAGGATAGCGCCTGGTGCGTCGCTACATCTAGCTACTTCAGCTACATCCAGGATAGCGCCTGGTGCGTCGCTACATCTAGCTACTTCAGCTACATCCAGGATAGTGCCTGGTGCGTCGCTACATCTAGCTACTTCAGCTACATCCAGGATAGCGCCTGGTGCGTCGCTACATCTAGCTACTTCAGCTACATCCGGGATAGTGCCTGGTGCGTCGCTACATCTAGCTACTTCAGCTACATCCGGGATAGTGCCTGGTGCGTCGCTACATCTAGCTACTTCAGCTACATCCGGGATAGCGCCTGGTGCGTCGCTACATCTAGCTACTTCAGCTACATCCGGGATAGCGCCTGGTGCGTCGTTACATCTAGCTACTTCAGCTACATCCGGGATAGCGCCTGGTGCGTCGCTACATCTAGCTACTTCAGCTACATCCAGGATAGCGCCTGGTGCGTCGCTACATCTAGCTACTTCAGCTACATCCGGGATAGCGCCTGGTGCGTCGCTACATCTAGCTACTTCAGCTACATCCGGGATAGCGCCTGGTGCGTCGCTACATCTAGCTACTTCAGCTACATCCGGGATAGCGCCTGGTGCGTCGCTACATCTAGCTACTTCAGCTACATCCGGGATAGCGCCTGGTGCGTCGCTACATCTAGCTACTTCAGCTACATCCAGGATAGCGCCTGGTGCGTCGCTACATCTAGCTACTTCAGCTACATCCGGGATAGCGCCTGGTGCGTCGCTACATCTAGCTACTTCAGCTACATCCAGGATAGCGCCTGGTGCGTCGCTACATCTAGCTACTTCAGCTACATCCAGGATAGCGCCTGGTGCGTCGCTACATCTAGCTACTTCAGCTACATCCAGGATAGCGCCTGGTGCGTCGCTACATCTAGCTACTTCAGCTACATCCAGGATAGCGCCTGGTGCGTTGCTACATCTAGCTACTTCAGCTACATCCAGGATAGCGCCTGGTGCGTCGCTACATCTAGCTACTTCAGCTACATCCAGGATAGCGCCTGGTGCGTCGCTACATCTAGCTACTTCAGCTACATCCAGGATAGCACCTGGTGCGTCGCTACATCTAGCTACTTCAGCTACATCCAGGATAGCACCTGGTGCGTCGCTACATCTAGCTACTTCAGCTACATCCGGGATAGCGCCTGGTGCGTCGCTTCATCTAGCTACTTCAGCTACATCCGGGATAGCGCCTGGTGCGTCGCTACATCTAGCTACTTCAGCTACATCCAGGATAGCACCTGGTGCGTTGCTACATCTAGCTACTTCAGCTACATCCAGGATAGCACCTGGTGCGTTGCTACATCTAGCTACTTCAGCTACATCCGGGATAGCGCCTGGTGCGTCGCTACATCTAGCTACTTCAGCTACATCCGGGATAGCACCTGGTGCGTTGCTACATCTAGCTACTTCAGCTACATCCAGGATAGCGCCTGGTGCGTTGCTACATCTAGCTACTTCAGCTACATCCGGGATAGCGCCTGGTGCGTTGCTACATCTAGCTACTTCAGCTACATCCAGGATAGCACCTGGTGCGTTGCTACATCTAGCTACTTCAGCTACATCCGGGATAGCGCCTGGTGCGTCGCTACATCTAGCTACTTCAGCTACATCCAGGATAGCACCTGGTGCGTTGCTACATCTAGCTACTTCAGCTACATCCAGGATAGCGCCTGGTGCGTCGCTACATGTGCTCCGTTGCTGTAAATCGCTGGGCGCTCTGATTTAATGGTCCTAAATACCCCCGGGTGTTCGTGGTGTATGGGGTCCTGTAGACTAATGCAGGGGTCCTTGAAATTAAACGGGTTGAGAATCACTGCTAGAGCCTAGAGCCATACAATTCTCTAATGGGGGGGTCCCTGGCATATATTTTTCAAATGGGGTTCCGCAGGCTAATAAATGTCAAACTGGGGGTCCTTGTCATGGCAGAAGTTTGGGAACCACTGACTTATTGGCTTAGGAATGCAACAAAAACAAACATCCATGAAGAAGTCTCCGTGGGGTGAGTGATCCATAGAAATATATAAAAACATGGTTGTTTTGGGGTTGAACTATATACCTTTAAAGGTTCCATGACATTAATTACATTTATTTTTTTCCTCATGCATAGAAGGAAGCATGAGGTCAGTCCGTAAATATGTATAGTTACCTTGTTGTCTCTTCTTTTTACTGACAAAGCGCTCCAAGTAGAGACAAGTTTATATATGAGCTGTTTGAACTTGTAAAATGTGTGTCATCGTTGAATGATTCCCCCCCCCAAAAAATAAGGAACAAATTGTTTCCCTTATCGTTTCAATAAGGGACACATTCTTTGTATAGTTTCCGAATAAGTGACGAATTCCTTATTTCAAAGAATATGGCAAGTCATTGGTCATACTGATTGTCGTAATATAGGCCTGAGAAATGTGAAGTGTAGCAGCACTATGCATCTTTATCCCATTCTGGACGGGAACCCCTTTTGGTGTTTTAACTAAGCATTATGTTCTAAAATGGTAAATGGTGCATTTATATAGCGCCTTTATCCAAGGCGCTTTACATAGATTGTGCATTAAATTCACCCATTCACACACACATTCATACACCGATTGCGGCGGAAGCCATGCAAGGTACCAACCAGCACATCGGGAGCAATTTGGGGTTCAGTGTCTTGCCCAAGGACACTTCGACATGTAGACAGGAGGAGCCGGGATTCGAACCGCCGACCCATGGATCATTGGACGACCTGCTCTACCTCCTGAGTCACAGTCGCCCCTACTTTAGCTATTGAAAAATAGCAGATCTACAAGCTCATAGCACGCCACCGAGTGGCGCGCTACGAGCTTGTAGGTCTGCTATTTTTGAAAAATCGTAAAAAATGCGGCACAAATCTTTGAATATATATTCTTTCAGAGCGAACGTTTTTTTTATTTCGACGTCAGGCCTAAATGGGTTATGGAGGGAAGGAGAAAGACGTTGGCAGACATTCATCCAACGTTCCATCCGGTACCGGGTGACGGTGGGGAGTGAGGAATCGGGGATAAAACCATTGAGTTGTCAGATTGCCACCCGATCGTAACGTACGAGGCGAAGGAGATGAGCCTGAAATCCCCATAAACCAAAAACGCAAAGCAGTCTATCATCCAAGTGGGACGGCGGAGGAAACGCTTCTCGCAAGGTCACCGCGACGCAAATGTGACATTAAAAACAGCTCAAGACGTTAATTCACTCTAAATGTGACCATTTATATGCCGTGTGTGAAGCTTCACCTGACAATATATGCCTTGTAAAGCTTTTTGTGCAAAAGGTCATTCAGAAGTTTCTCTGACACTGCTGGAAACTTTTCTGAGGCTCGACACGTTGGTTGGCTCTGTGAAAAAGTGTCTGCTCGATACGTCAGCCAAGCATTTACCACCGTGTTGCAGTGCCAGTTTAATTTTTTTTGCAAAAGATATTTTAATATATTTTGATTAGCAGGCAGCACAAAGAAAGCGGAGAATGATATAGTCTACTCAAATACAGTAGTCTAAAAGTATAGTTTCAAAGTTTTCAAAGGTTTTTGACACCAATGGGCAAGTCAAATTTACACACCTGTATTCGTACACACACTTTTTGAAAATGTGTGAAAAATAAAATGACTAATAACGTATTACTTAACCCATTTTGACATACATTGGTATAATTTAGCTATTGAAAAATAGCAGATCTACAAGAACTTGTACGTCTGCTATTTTTGAAAAATCGTTAATATGTGACTCAAATCTTTCCGAAAATTGTCATGATTTAGAAAACATTTTTTTTTAATTTCGACGTCAGGCCTGAATGGGTTAAAATAAATCAATGCCTACTGTATATTGACATCAGTGATAAGTATTTTTTGATCTGCCTCCTGCATTGAGGAATGAGTAGGCCTACGCACAGTACTGACAACAAATAAACGTTTTGTTTACCATTAGTTTGGTGGACGCGTTTTGAAAAATCGTGAATGCGGCACAAATATTTGAATATATATTCTTTCAGAAGACTTTTTTTTTTATTTCGAAGTCAGGCCTAAATGTCCGTAATTCGAAATGTACTTAAAACCTAACCTAAAACCTAACCTATATATATATATATATATATATATATATAAAATACTTGAGTACATGTATTGTAATGTACCAGTGTTGTTTTCGTCGACTAAAACTAAATGGAAACAAAGCTACGATGACTAAAAGTAAGACTAAATATAGTGACAATTTCGTCAACACATAAAAACTAGACTTAAAATGTCAGGAAGGGACTAGTGGACAAGAGATCCAGTAATACGTAAAAGACAAGTCATTTTACACTTGGTTGCATGCTGAAAATAGCCGATCTACAAGCACACAACCCGTCGCAAGCTTGTAAATCGGCTATTTTCAGCAAGGGGGGACTTGTAATGCAGATATCCTTCCCTGTAATTTGTTAGTATTCAGTAAGGACTACGTGATGCACTGCCTGGGAGAAAATGATGCTGTACTGTGTGTGTGTGTGTGTGTGTGTGTGTGTGTGTGTGTGTGTGTGTGTGTGTGTGTGTGTGTGTGTGTGTGTGTGTGTGTGTGTGTGTGTGTGTGTGTGTGTGTGTGTGTGTGTGTGTGTGTGTGTGTGTGTGTGTGTGTGTGTGTGTGTGTGTGTGTGTGTGTGTGTGTGTGTGTGTGCGTGCGCAAATGTGATTTGTTTTTGTCCACTATGTGACAATGAGCAACTTCACTCGTGATTTCATGCTTTTTCAGTCGAAAGGCAACGCAGTTCAGTGTGCTTTACACAAAACTTCAAGCTAATTAAACACAAATGATACAATAACATTAGGATGCATAAAACATTTATGCATTCCATTTTTGTATTCCATCATTTTTTGATTGAATGATTGAATACAGAAATGTAAACCGCACAAGGTACAGTCAGACATTGAGGCTAAAAAGAGTCCAGGGGACTTCAGTTAAGAATGTAAAAAAAAATAACACAAAATACAAATCATCAACAAATACACATTATGTACAAAGGAGAAAAAGGAAAATGTCAGCAGAGAATTAAACCACAATTACAGTGTGGTGGAGATCTCTGTTTTGAAGTAATTTCCACATATCAGTCATTTTGAGCACATGGTGTTGCATCTGAAAGATACAAATATTCAAGTACAGTTACAAAAGAAAATACAGAGTACAGTACTCAGTACAGTACTCAGTACAGTATTCAGTACAGTACTCAAGTAAATGTACTTATAGGCTATGGTGATTGTTTTTGTTGTTATTGTTGATTTTGACAGCAAAATTTTGATTTAGTCTTTTGAATATGTAATTTAGTTTCAGTCACATTTTAGATTTCTGAAAAGTTTTAGTTTTAGTTTAGTATTAGTCGACTAAATATCATAAGGTTATAGTCTACTAAGTCACCCGCTTCGAATGTGATCAACCGATAATCACCAGTAGGTTACTTATCAGGACGATCTTATCTTATCGACCACCTGCATGTAGTCTTTATTTGTTCCATGACGGAACTGAACAATAGCACCTATCAGACCCGCTCTAGTGATTTCTTAAGGCTCAAGGTTCCTCGCAAGACAGCTTTTTCTGTCAATGGTCCAACTTCATGGAATAAACTCAAACTCCTTAAAACTGAGCTCCCTGCCATCCTTCGGTCAGTTCAAAGGAATGCTCCAGAACATTTTTCACCGTGATTGCTCCTGCTTCAATTGATTTATTTTACTGATGGTTGTTCTGCATTAAGTTCCTTTGTAATTTACCCTGATTTATAATGTTTGATGTATTGTTTTGTGACTGTATTTTATGTATTGTAACCTCGGCTACGTTGAAAATGAGGGCTTGCCCTCAACTGTATTTCGAGTATAGATAAAGGTGAGAGAGAGTCTGGGAGCCTACTGGCTGCGATTAGGAAACACGGAAGCTGCTCCGTGCTTGCGGTTATGTTTAGGTCAGGGTATGAGGTGGGTGGTTGTTCTCAGTAGGCTCCGTGCTTGCGGTTATGTTTAGGTCAGGGTATGAGGTGGGTTGTTGTTCTCAGTAGGCTCCGTGCTTGCGGTTATGTTTAGGTCAGGGTATGAGGTGGGTTGTTGTTCTCAGTAGGCTCCGTGCTTGCGGTTATGTTTAGGTCAGGGTATGAGGTGGGTTGTTGTTCTCAGTAGGCTCCGTGCTTGCGGTTATGTTTAGGTCAGGGTATGAGGTGGGTTGTTGTTCTCAGTAGGCTCCGTGCTTGCGGTTATGTTTAGGTCAGGGTATGAGGTGGGTTGTTGTTCTCAGTAGGCTCCGTGCTTGCGGTTATGTTTAGGTCAGGGTATGAGGTGGGTTGTTGTTCTCAGTAGGCTCCCAGCATGTGCAGCAGGTCGATAAGAACGTCTTGATAAGTAACCTACTGGTGATTATCGGGTTGATTTTGCACTCGAAATCGCTAACTAAATCTACAGTTGATTTTTGTCGACAAAAAAATATTTTGTCGGGCCTCGATAGCGTCGTAATGGCTGTTCTTACCCTTTGGTTGCATGCGCAGAAAATAGCCGATCTACAAGCTGCTCACACGACGCGTCGACGTGGTGTGTGAGCTTGTGGGGCGACTGTGGCTCAAGAGGTAGAGCAGGTCGTCCAATGATCCATGGGTCGGCGGTTCGAATACCGGCTCCTCCTGTCTACATGTCGGACGTGTCCTTGGGCAAGACACTGAACCCCAAATTGCTCCCGATGTGCTGGTTGGTACCTTGCATGGCTTCCGTCACCATCGGTGTATGAATGTGTGTGTGAATGGGTGAATGTAATGCACAATCTATGTAAAGCGCCTTGGATAAAGGCGCTATATAAATGCACCATTTACCATTTGTAAGATCTGCTATTTTCAGAGTGCCCGAGCGAGCGCAGCCAAACATAATTATGACTCGTCTTTTAGTTCTACTGGATCTCTTCTCCTCCACTAGTCAGTCCCTTCCTAGCTTCGGAGACCACAGGCGTTTTGAGTCCTTCCCAGTCCCTAACATGCTAGTTTTTATTTGACAAAATTGTCAGTATATTTAGTCAACATAGTTTTAATTTGGTTTTCGTCAGTAAAAAAATCACACCCGTGTGAACTGAGTGGTGCAACTCCCCTCTCCCCCTGCCTCTCTCTCTCTCTGTAATTAGCAGGCAACAGTGCAACACTATATCTCTCTCTCTCTGTTTCTGGCACAACAGCGCCACTTTTGCCCCTACTGGTACTCTAAACATTGGGACATAGTCACATAGTCCAACACATAGTCACATAGGTAGGACATAGCTGTTCCTTGGAGTGGTTGCACCACTCAGAAAGTTAGTCGACAAACATTTTTCATCATAGTTTTAGTCGACAAAAGCAACACTGCCTCCGACAATAAGCACCCGGGGGGGGGCGGGTTTGGGGGGGGGGGGGGGGGGGGAACTCTGATGGTGTCTGAGCAAGACAATGCCTGACCTTGGTCCTCCCACCATGCTAGCAGGCGCCGCTACGCTCCGCCATGAATGAAAATGAGGATGAAGGGAGAGAAAACACAGGAAATGGAACAAATGGAGCAGGTCCCTGAATGTCGAGTCACTCCACCCTTTGGGCCTCTTTCTCTTTGCATGCTGCCTGACTGTGGTGTACGTGTAGCATGGCTGCTCTGTTTGTTTGTTTTTTGAGTGGTGCAACCACTCCAAGGAACAGCAATGTCACTAATAGAGCACCGAAGTCTGACGTCACTTTCAGTAGAGGGCACCAACACACAGGTTTATAGGTTTTTTATTTGTATTGAAATCTCCATAGGGCGATTTTATGTCGCTTCATATAAGAACTGTGTTTGAAAAATAAACCGACCACCCCGGCGTTTCTGTCAGGGGAGTGGCTGTGCGTCGTTAATGATGTCCATTCATATTTGATACAGCCAGTTTCTAGAGAAAATGGAATTAATGTGACCGCAAAAGCCTTGAAACTACATATGACTACAATATGTTGACAGCCCAGCTGTCAACATATTGCGTTCCTGAGATTCCTCGTTGACGTAAGCTCAGCTGGTGGTGACTCGACTCGTACTAACCACGATACATTATATATCAGTTTCTGTTGTGCGACGGGCTGCGGGCAGAAGCAGCCTACCCGTCTGGGTTGTTTGGCTCGTTTCTAACGCTTATTTTGTTACTCTTTGGGTATATTTGTACATTTCCACCTTCAGTCGATGCTTCATATCCATATGAGTGAAAAGGCCCGGGTGATCGGTTTATTTTTCAAACACAGTTCTTATATGAAGCGACATAAAATCGCCCTATGGAGATTTCAATACAAATAAAAAACCTATAAACCTGTGTGTTGGTGCCCTCTACTGAAAGTGACGTCAGGACTTCGGTGCTCTATGGGACTATGTTACTAGGGGCGGCGGTGGCTCTGGTGCCTGGATGGTAACCGCAAGGTTGCCAGTTCGAACCCGGGCTCCCCCAGAGTTAGTGTCAAAGTGTCCTTGAGCAAGACACTGAACCCCTAATTGCTCCTGATGTGCTGGTTGGTGCCTTGCATGGTTTCCGCTGCCATCGGTGTGTGAATGTGTGTGTGAATGGGTGAATGTAATGCACAATCTATGTAAAGCGCCTTGGATAAAGGCGCTATATAAATGCACCATTTACCATTTATTTACCATTTATGGGACTATGTTACTATGTTTAGAGTACCAGTAGGGGCAAAAGTGGCGCTGTTGTGCCAGAAACAGAGAGAGAGAGATAGTGCTGCACTGTTAATGAGAGAGAGAGAGAGAGAGAGGGAGAGAAATAGAGGGGCAGGGGGAGAGGGGAGTTGCACCACTCGGTTCACACAGGTGTGATTTTTTCTCCTTCCTGTGAGAAGTTTGCACCCCGTGGAAAAAAGGCAGGAGAAAATCATCCACTGTCGAGCAGGAACCTTGTATTTTCATATTTTAAAATACTATGACCTACTATGCCGTATAGCAGTGTCACGCAGAAGTGGCAAAAACGGCCAGGCTGTAAGCTCGCAACACGCCATGACATGTGGGTTTTACAGTATTAACACATTTTGACCTAAAACCATTTTGATCTAAAAATTTCTTCTACATCCTGACAGTTTTCTGAAAAAGCTATGTTTCTATGTCAGTCGTTCTTCGATTTTTCAAAAATAGCAGACCTACAAGTTCTACAAGTTCTACAAGTTCTACAAGCTCATAGCGCGCCACCGAGTGGCGCGCTATGAGCTTGTAGATCTGCTATTTTTCAATAGCTAAAGTATAACATAATGCTTGAAACACCAAAAGGGGTTCCCCCCCCATTTCCTGTAAAGTAACCGCTTTTGACATACATTTCCATTTCCACCCGACTTGCGTAGACAAAACAGCACAATTTTGGGCAGGGCAGGAAAGCGTTGGGTTTCAGCTGTACGACTTTGAAACCGAACCATGCATGCTATTTTCTTTTTTTCCATCCGTTCTCCGGGGAGTCGCCGGTTGACTCCTCAGAGAGCTTCTACTTGAGCTGGTTCTTAGTTTTAGCCTATTCATCACACAGCCTTATACTCTGAATTAATCTCACCCTTCTCTTCTCTACGGTTTCACTGCATGGGCTCTTCATGTCTTTTCTCTGGGTTTACTGCTTCTATGAGACGGCAGCTGCTGTCAGGCCCGGATCTACCATATGGGCACTTTGGGCACGTGCCCAGGGGCCCTTGGGCAACAGGGGCCCCTCAAAAAAAAATAAAAAAAAATAAAAAAGTTTTAGCCCCACAGAAAATGTCCCTCCTAATCCGAATTAAATAAATGGTGTCTAAAAAGATTAGTGTTTTATTGTTGGTGAGAAGGGCAGCTGAAAAGTGCAATTGTGTGTAAAGCAGCAACAATGCGCTAGATTGGCTGTCACTTCTGGGGGGCGTAGGCGACTGGAAATAGGCCAATATAACGGCATAAAACTGCCCCAAAACGACTCTGAAACAGCAAAAATGTTGCGCGCGCGTGAAGGGGGGCCCTTCGAGCTTCAGTGCCCAGGGGCCCTCAGAGGTGTTAATCCGGCCCTGGCTGCTGTAGACATTTATTGGAGGCAGTGTAACCTTATTTTTGAAGCATTGATCAGAAACAAGTTCCACATCAGCTTCAGTCAGTGAAGACAGAAAATAATCTGTCTATGTTGCCAGATTGTATGAGTGAAACAAGCGACCAGGTCTATGAACAATTATCTCAAATTAGCCCAAATAAGATCTACTCTTCAGAAACAAGCCTACAGTAAACAAAGCAACCTGCAAACAAATGTATACAAGCGGCTTTACTGGAAAACGAGCCCAAAGTCTCTCTTACCTAGGGATGAAGCTTGTTAATGTTTATTGATAACGATCACCTTATCGATCAGGCTTATCGAGTCGGGTTCTTATCGAGCCCATTATCGAGCATTTTCTATTATTTTGTGGAAAGACAGGAGACAATAAATTCTGAAAAGAACCAGTATCTTTTAGGGCCTTCAAATACAGTACATTTCTAACAGGCAATATTGACCTTTTTACCAATAAATAATATTAAAGAAACTGTTAAACTTCAAAGTGTTGTTTTGTTTACCCTGGCAGCGCTGGTTGGCAGCTATCAATACACTTTTAGACCGACATGTTTCTGCCAGCATGGATGATTACATTTATTTCTTGATCGCCTCTTGCCATGATTGTTTGAACATGGACCGCTATGCTCGATAACAGCCTTGATAAGCCCAAAACTTATTGATAACGGGTACTCAATAAGCTTGTTATCGGATTTTATCGGGTATCGGTTATCGACTCCATCCCTACTCTTACCTGACCTGTTGCAAACCAGCGCTGCAGACTACTCGCTGTGGAGAGTTATGTCATCTGATGTCCTTAACTCTCCAGTGCGCAATGTCGGCCGGCTGTTTGTGCTGAACGAAATGCCAATGTTTGTCAACTGACTGCCAGTCTGTTGTAGTCTGAAGTAGTCTGTTTGGTGGAGAGTCACCTTTAGGAGGTGCGTGCGTGCGTGCGTGCGTGCGTGCGTGCGTGCGTGCGTGCGTGCGTGCGTGCGTGCCTGGGCTGGCTTTGTTCTTGGTCCGTTGTTTTGTCCCCTCTGCTTCAAATCTCTTGACCAAAAGGTTACAACGTCGCAAGTTGGCAATGTGTTGTGTAGATCTGCTATTTTCTTCAACTTCCTCCAAGTATAAGGATGCTATTTAAGCCCTACTGTATATCATTTTTGCCAAATCACGGAAATGGCCGAACGAGCTCACAACGCTAGAAAGTGGATAAAATATTATCAGCCAAAAGGGAAGACATTATTTTCCTGTAAAGAAAAGTATTGATTACACAGTGGAATTAGGGGTGGATTATTAATGGGTGGATATAGTGCTAGCTGTACTTTTCAACACTACAGCCCAGCCACGCCCACAGCCTTTGGGGAACGGACGTGGCATTTTACATGTTGGCAAGCCAACGGAAAAAGAAAGTGTCTCATAGAATCCGAACTGTAATAAACTAACGCACAATGACACGTAGGCGTCAGCAGAGGGTACAGAAGCCCTCCTTAGAGCCTTACATTTTAACCCATTTTGGGCGGGAACCCCTGTTAGTGTTTTAAAGCCTTAAGTTAGCCTTTTAGCTATTGAAAAATAGCAGATCTACAAGTTCATAGCGCGGCACCGAGTGCCGCGCTATGAACTTGTAGGTCTGCTATTTTTTGAAAATTCTTGAAAATGTGCCTCAAATCTTCGAATATATGTTATTACAGAGTGAACATTTTAACTCAAATCTTTGCTTCTGGGGGAGTCCCTGGAACATATTTTCAAATGGGGGCGGCGGAGGCCAATTACATATAGTTTTTGGGGTCCTTGACATGAAATATGATATAGAAACATGAGGTTTTTCAGGAAAAAAAAAACATTTTAAAAATACTTTTTTAAATTTCGACGTAAGGCCTAAATGGGTTAAAGTAGCGCTCCAGATCCCAGCGTGTGCACCTTGATCACCAGGGGAAAAGAGAGAGGCCCTGTTCAGCGCTGGCACAGATTCAGCCTCGACATGATACAGTACCATGGAAGACCCGGTCCATATCTCACACTTTTCTCTTGACAATGTAAGGAATTCTCCCAAGCAGTGGATGCTGTGATGCTACGGCGCAGCCAGTAGGCCTATCTTCTTAATACTTTGGGGGATTCGAGACACTTTGCCATTGTGCCCCAAATCAGAATTTTTTCATTAGCAGGACCTATAGATAACTCTCTCTCCCTGGAATGGGATTTCAATTATGTGAAAGGCAGAGACCTTATACCATATACAATCATCTGTCGAAAGAAAACCCCCAATTCATCTCACCTTTTGGTGCCATTAAATCATTTTAATCCATTCTGGGCGGGAACCCCCTTTTGGTGTCTTAAGCATTATGTTATACTTTAGCTATTGAAAAAATAGCAGATCTACAAGCTCGTAGCTTGTAGGTGTGCTATTTTTTTTAAATCGTGAAAATGTAGTGCAAATCTTTTGAATATATATTCTTTCAGAGCGAACGTTTTTAACTCGAATCTTTGCTTCTGGGAGGGGGTCCCTGGAACAACATATTTTCAGATGGGGGTCGGCCGGCCAATTACAGATATTTTTTGGGGTCCTTGACATGAAATATTGAGAACCACTGACATAGAAACATGAGGTTTTTTCATAAAACTGTCATGATTTAGAAGACATTTCTTTAGAATCGTTCCCAGGTCTAAATGGGTTAATATTGCATCCAAGTTTAATGCCATGTAGAAGGTGTGGCTGTGCATTTCATGCCTTATTAACGCATTCCTGTGGCTGGCCGATGCTACCCGAGGAAAAGAAATTCCACCATTTTCATAATTAAAATCAGAGAGAGCCACCGACTGCGGGGACTGCGTTTTCAATGCATATTACTCTCCACCTTCAATTTACCGGCGGGCGGCGTGCGGTGTGATGAGAAAATGACACGGGAGGAGGGGACTCGTGCAAGGAGAAATTAACGCATTTAGACCTGAGGACGATTTTACAAATCTAAATCCTGACAGTTTTCTGAAAAAACCTATGTTTCTATGTCAGTCATTTTCAAACATTTTCATGTCAAAGACCGCCAAAAATGTATGTAATTGGCCGTCGACCCCCATCTGAAAATATGTAGTTCCAGGGACCCCCCCTCCCCCCCCCCAGAAGCAAACGTATGAGTTAAAACCGTTCACTGTGAAAGGATATATATTCAAAGATTCGTGCCACATTTTCACGATTTTTCAAAATAGCAGACTTACAAGCTCGTAGCGCGCCACTCGGTGGCGCGCTATGAGCTTGTAGATCTGCTATTTTCCAATATCTAAACTATGACATAATGCTTAAAACACTCAAATGGGTTCCCGCCCAAAATGGGTTAACAATTGACACGTCTGCGCGCGGTACACAATCAATATCACCAGACACTTTTTCACGGTGCTCGCGTGAATGAGGAATCATCAGCGATGAATTTCTGAACAACTTCATTACACATTAGTGTCACATTGACGCCCTGGTATTACATGACGGATAGGCAGAGCGCGCTATAGTATTACATGACGGATAGGCAGAGAGCGCTATAGTATTACATGACGGATAGGCAGAGCACGCTATAGTATTACATGACGGATAGGCAGAGCGCGCTATAGTATTACATGACGGATAGGCAGAGCGCGCTATAGTATTACATGACGGATAGGCAGAGAGCGCTATAGTATTACATGACGGATAGGCAGAGAGCGCTATAGTATTACATGACTGATAGGCAGAGAGCGCTATAGTATTACATGACTGATAGGCAGAGCACGCTATAGTATTACATGACGGATAGGCAGAGCACGCTATAGTATTACATGACTGATAGGCAGAGAGCGCTATAGTATTACATGACTGATAGGCAGAGAGCGCTATAGTATTACATGACGGATAGGCAGAGCACGCTATAGTATTACATGACGGATAGGCAGAGAGCGCTATAGTATTACATGACTGATAGGCAGAGAGCGCTATAGTATTACATGACGGATAGGCAGAGCACGCTATAGTATTACATGACGGATAGGCAGAGCGCGCTATAGTATTACATGACGGATAGGTAGAGCGCGCTATAGTATTACATGACGGATAGGCAGAGCACGCTATAGTATTAATGACTGATGGAGGAATAAAGAGCAAAATAATTCCTCATCCATAATGTGACTCACGGGGGACTGCGATCGACAGCTGAAGGTGCAGATGCTCTCCCACATCCATAGTCATTAACCTGTTAAAGGACCGCTTCACCACTTTTCAACCTATCTTCATAGGTCCTCACTAATAATCATGATAAAATAGGCCTGGGCCATGGCTCAGTGGTCCAGGCACCTTGGCTGGTAATGCAGTCTGGCAGTGTGCCGCGGGTTCGACTCCCGATCTCGACGGCCTTTACTGCATGTCTTCCCCCCCATCTCTCTCCCCATTTCCTGTCAGCCTACTGTCTGTCCCTCCATAAAAAATATAAAATAAAGGCGAAAGCCACAAAAAAAAACATTTTAAAATGGCCCAATTTTTTTCTACTCAGTCTGTGTCTCATAGGAGGGCTGTAGACAGCTCAGAAACCCGTCCATCAGTGACATCATCGTTTGGCAGATTTTTTTAAACTATTTTTTTACAAAAAGGTTTAGTATTTATTATCGTGAGAACGATGGCTTCCATTTTCGCATTGCAACTTTTCAGGACTAGAAAGCCTGCAGTTTCTATTAGCTTGGATTCCCCATCGATGATGTCACTGGTGGACAGGTTTCTGAACTGCCCACAGCCCTCCTATGAGACACAAATGGTGCAATTTTATCATGATTATTAGTGAGGACCTAGTATATGAAGATAGGTTGAAAAGTTGTGAAGTGGTCCTTTAAGGTACGATTCTACAAATGCCTTTTTGATCGGTATAGTTCTCACACTTTTTGAGTGGTGTAAACCACTCCTACAACTGGCTTTGTTAGTCTGTCTGTCTGTGCATGAAAAAATGAGCATGGTTGCTACGGTCACCCAGTTCACCCGGGTGTGATTTCATTACCTCAGACATTACGTCAGATCAGAGCTGATCAGGCTATATAAGACCTTACACCACTCAGTTCACACGGGTGTGATTTTTCTATTATATTTAAAATGTCTATTTGTTTCACAATTTTGGCCGTGGCGTGGACCTCCCAACTGAATTTCCTTTCAGAAGTGTTTCCTTTCATTTGTGTTAAAAAATAGCAACTATAAAATAGCAACTCTTAAACATTTTTCACCTCCACTGTTTTCAGATATATATATTTTAATGTACGACGAGTTTGGACCCCCAGGAACGCGCCCAGGGGGCCGGGCCGGTTCCGGCGTGCCGCGCCGCGTCCGAAACGGTTGAGAAATGACGGTTACCGTGTGGCGGTCCCTCTACTGTACTGTACTGTACTGTACTGTACTGTCACTGTACTGTACTGGCACCCCCGAAAGCATCATATATATACAGTTAATACGTGCGTGTGTGTTTGTGTGTGCGTTAGGTTGCGCACAGGTGGTGAAAAACAACCATGCTGTTTTCGTGCTCATACCCAGACACCCAGCCACCCACCCACACACATAGCTCTGTAAGGGAGTGGTTGCACCACTCAAAAATAGACTTTTAGGGAATTTTCCACATAATAATACACATGCCTACAGTATTTCTTTTTGGCATCTAATGAACGGTATGTCATCATTATGACCATGCAACAAGGTATGCTCTAAAAGTGTGAAAAACATATTTTTCATTTCAGAGATGGAGAGAGACGTAAGCAGCCTGCCTGATCTCTAATTAGCAGTATTTTGCGACAGCTGGGTGTGTGGCGCCACATACTTCACGCTGACGTGACATTCTTAATACTTTCAGCACCATTGGCGAAGATCTTTGTCAATTGAAGCCTAATTTTGATACTGACGCTTAACGCCATTGCCGACGGCCTTCGGCAATTGCGCTTTTATAGCGCGTTCGATTGCTCGAGCCATAATGCTATACTCACGTTAGCCGGTTAGCTAGCTGTGTTGTTAGCACAGCACTGGATCGCCCATCTTAGATCGTCGTCGCCATAAGAATCCATTCTATCCATTCCTTTCAATCGCCTGTATCTCCTATTCCTTGTCCCAGATGGCATTTTGGTCAAAACAGCGTTTCTTTGACGGCACAGACCTGACGATCTGGAGCTCTGCAGAGCTCCGGTCTGGATTCACATTGTAAACAAGGCCGGCCCAGCTCCGTGTAAATTCCTAACTTAGGACTACTGCTAGTGAAGCGGAAATGGCGGCTTTTCAAAATAAGAGCTCAAATTTAAAAAATGCTGGCGTGAATTGGATCCTAATTTTTCAATAAATGATAGCGCTGAAAGGGTTAATAAGCTACTGATATTGCTGTCTTCTTTGATATAGGCTAGTAAACTAGTGTGTCAATATTTGAAGATGTCCCTTATCCGTTGCCCTACCTTTAATTATACCCTAGTGTTAAGCTATTCTATTGGGTCTGCTTAAAACACTGTTGACAATCACCTCCTACTACTAAGTGTGTTGCCAAACCTTCAAACCACAATGAAGAGCCCGTCAGCAAATTGCATTTTGCAACCGGACAGGACAAATCTTCTAGCTTTCTGCCACAAGAATATTATCCCACTGTTTGTCTGTACTTTTACTGCTCCTAGTATCCATGAGTGTTTATTCCATGTTTTATATGACTTGATGAATTGAATACATAGTCAGGTTTACTTGGAATTGAGGCAGTAGTTAAATGTAGTAGTAGTTAACACCATGGAGGCCCAGGGCGGAGATCTCCGTCAAGTTCAAGTTCATGGTCAAGTGCCCAAGGCGGAGATTGATAAATAGGACGGAGAATAATGATATCAAAACCGATCGCATCGCTCCACAGCCTAGGAGCGCTTGTTGCCCAATCCTCGATGACGCGCAAGAGTGACACGTCATCGAAAATGTTCCCTGCCTGTTTAACTGACAAACGAAAATCTTAAAACGTTCATAACTCGCGATCTAAATCATCCCGTCTAATTCTGAAAAAAGATCCTGTGTTTGACGGCCCTCCGCGGTCCAGTCGCTAGTCGCGATTTATTATTACCTCCCGTTGTTGTCGACCGACTCTAGAGTGTTGTGGCTATTGTTAGCTGCTACACAGACATTCACAACAACTTCCGGCACGCCGGTAAAAGTGGTCTGGGCGCTATAAATGGTGGGCACATTTTAGTAATGGATTAAATAGGTCTGGGCAAGCAAGGTGTTTAAAAGATCTATGCAAAAAACAAAAGAAGAAAAAAAAACTGTTCTGTCAAACAATCGGTGAGCTATAAGGGTTGCTTCACTGCTTTTTGCAGATTATGTGATCCTGATCAGTCACCATCGGTCCAAGACCTTTAGCTCTCACTGGACCCGTTCTCAGTCCAGTGGAGAGGAGGCCCCGGGCAGACCAAGGATCTCTCACTGGACCCGTTCTCAGTCCAGTGGAGAGGAGGCCCCGGGCAGACCAAGGATCTCTCACTGGACCCGTTCTCAGTCCAGTGGAGAGGAGGCCCCGGTCAGACCAAGGATCTCTCACTGGACCCGTTCTCAGTCCAGTGGAGAGGAGGCCCCGGGCAGACCAAGGATCTCTCACTGGACCCGTTCTCAGTCCAGTGGAGAGGAGGTCCCGGGCAGACCAAGGATCTCTCACTGGACCCGTTCTCAGTCCAGTGGAGAGGAGGCCCCGGGTGGAGAGGAGGCCCCGGGCAGACCAAGGATCAGATGGGAGGGTTTTATCTTCACTGGACCCGTTCTCAGTCCAGTGGAGAGGAGGCCCCGGGCAGACCAAGGATCAGATGGGAGGGTTTTATCTTCAAACTGGACCCGTTCTCAGTCCAGTGGAGAGGAGGCCCCGGGCAGACCAAGGATCAGATGGGAGGGTTTTATCTTCAAACTGGACCCGTTCTCAGTCCAGTGGAGAGGAGGCCCCGGGCAGACCAAGGATCAGATGGGAGGGTTTTATCTTCAAACTGGACCCGTTCTCAGTCCAGTGGAGAGGAGGCCCCGGGCAGACCAAGGATCAGATGGGAGGGTTTTATCTTCAAACTGGACCCGTTCTCAGTCCAGTGGAGAGGAGGCCCCGGGCAGACCGAGGATCAGATGGGAGGGTTTTATCTTCAAACTGGACCCGTTCTCAGTCCAGTGGAGAGGAGGCCCCGGGCAGACCAAGGATCAGATGGGAGGGTTTTATCTTCAAACTGGACCCGTTCTCAGTCCAGTGGAGAGGAGGCCCCGGGCAGGCCAAGGATCAGATGGGAGGGTTTTATCTTCAAACTGGACCCGTTCTCAGTCCAGTGGAGAGGAGGCCCCGGGCAGACCAAGGATCAGATGGGAGGGTTTTATCTTCAAACTGGACCCGTTCTCAGTCCAGTGGAGAGGAGGCCCCGGGCAGACCAAGGATCAGATGGGAGGGTTTTATCTTCAAACTGGACCCGTTCTCAGTCCAGTGGAGAGGAGGCCCTGGGCAGACCAAGGATCAGATGGGAGGGTTTTATCTTCAAACTGGACCCGTTCTCAGTCCAGTGGAGAGGAGGCCCCGGGCAGACCGAGGATCGGATGGGAGGGTTTTATCTTCAAACCTCTCACTGGACCCGTTCTCAGTCCAGTGGAGAGGAGGCCCCGGGCAGACCGAGGATCAGATGGGAGGGTTTTATCTTCAAAACTCTCACTGGACCCGTTCTCAGTCCAGTGGAGAGGAGGCCCCGGGCAGACCAAGGATCAGATGGGAGGGTTTTATCTTCACTGGACCCGTTCTCAGTCCAGTGGAGAGGAGGCCCCGAGCAGACCAAGGATCAGATGGACCCGTTCTCAGCCCAGTGGAGAGGAGGCCCCGGGCAGACCGAGGATCAGATGGGAGGGTTTTATCTTCACTGGACCCGTTCTCAGTCCAGTGGAGAGGAGGCCCCGGGCAGACCGAGGATCAGATGGGAGGGTTTTATCTTCAAACCTCTCACTGGACCCGTTCTCAGTCCAGTGGAGAGGAGGCCCCGGGCAGAGGATCAGATGGGAGGGTTTTATCTTCAAACTGGACCCGTTCTCAGTCCAGTGGAGAGGAGGCCCCGGGCAGACCAAGGATCAGATGGGAGGGTTTTATCTTCAAACTGGACCCGTTCTCAGTCCAGTGGAGAGGAGGCCCCGGGCAGACCAAGGATCAGATGGGAGGGTTTTATCTTCAAACTGGACCCGTTCTCAGTCCAGTGGAGAGGAGGCCCCGGGCCGACCAAGGATCAGATGGGAGGGTCCAGTGGAGAGGAGGCCCCGGGCAGATCGTGGATCAGATGGGAGGGTTTTATCTTCAAACTGGCCTGAAGAGATTTAATTCTCTCAGTCGGACCGTTTGGGTTTTGCCAGTTAGGAAATAATTAGTCTCTCAAGACAGACTTGTCGACTAAGACAATTTTGCAAAGGCTTATTCTGCTCGGCATTATTGGAAGTGCTGAAAACTAAATTATTAGCGAAATACATTAGATGGAACTGCCTGTCCCCACTTCCATTATAGAGCTGTAATGCATATTATAACAAACTAGCATAGGTATTTCTCACCTTGAGGTGTTGGAGAATGACGAGAGAGACTCTATCCTCCACAGACCAGTTTGACCGATAGGTGATGATTAAGCCATTTTGGGCGGGAACCCATTTTGGTGTTTCAAGCATTATGTTACACTTTAGCTATTGAAAAATAGCAGATCTACAAGCTCATAGCGCGGCACCGACTGCCGCGCTACGAGCTTGTAGGTCTGCTATTTTTTTTTAAATCATGAAAATGTGGTGCAAATTTGGAATATATATAGCGAACGTTTTAAACTCAAATCTTTGCTTCTGGGAGGTCCCTGGAACTACATATTTTCAGATGGGTGTCGACGGCCAATTACATATATTTTTGGGGGTCCTTCACAAGACATTTTTTGAGAACGACTGACACAGAAACATGGGTTTTTCAGAAAACTGTCAGGATTCTGAAGACATTTTGTAGAATCGTCCTCAGGTCAAAATGGATTAAAAAACAGGACATGGCTACAGCTTGTGATGGGATTCCACCTGCAGCTGCAGCTTGACCTCAGAAGTAATGCAGGTCCTGACAAGTAATTACAATTTAGAGGAAACTTAATAACAGCTACTGGTGAATTAACAACTATTGGACTTTTAAGACTGTTCTGAAAACTATCATGTTACAGTGATTATTATTATCTCTTTTCTTTTCTTATTTTTCTTTCATTTCTGGTCAATTAAAAATTGACCAGAGTTGATGATTGAGTCCGAATGAAAATTATCTGGCGGAACGAGAGAGTTGTGCATGCTTGAGCAAACCCTGTCAGTTATTCCAATTAAGTTTGCGGAGGGAAAATAAATAAATTCAGTCCCAACAACACAAGGTATCTCAAGCAAAATGTAGATAAATTGTCAAGAGAAAACTAATTACAGTGACTGTTGACATGCATGAAGGATCTATTGCACATTATCTGTATGAATGGACCTTGTAAACCCCCTTTATGAAGGATCTATTGCACATTATCTGTATGAATGGACCTTGTAAACCCCCTTTATGAAGGATCTATTGCACATTATCTGTATGAATGGACCTTGTAAACCCCCTTTATGAAGGATCTATTGCACATTATCTGTATGAATGGACCTTGTAAACCCCCTTTATGATGATCCCATCACGTTTTTTTTGCTTTTTTTGCGTTTCCGATCATTTGATTTTAAGTATCCCGATCCGATATTTATAGTTGCGAAGGCAGTGATTGCGAATTCAGTGAGCAGCTTACTATGGAAGCCAAGCTAAACTGTCTGTCTGTGCGCGCATGTGTCACGCTGTGACACCACCCGCCTGCCACCAGAGGGCGCAGCTGTATCACACAAACAAATACACACACACACACACAACACGCACGCACGCACGCACACACACTTACAAAACAAAAATACAAAAAGTACGTAATTTATTCTAATTTTATTTAACGTATCGTATACAGCAATACAAGGCAAGAAATAGCATACAAGCTTGAGAGACAAACACTATAGAGCAATTTTATCCGAATATCAAGCTTTTGAGAACACAACATAATATCGCTTGGCCTACCTTTAAGTGGTTAACCATCAGTTGCATTTCCCCATGGCACACGTATGTTTTATTTAGAAAGAATGAGGTGTAAATGTTGTGTGAGAAGAAGCTCAAAAGGAATTAAAGAAGTAAAGAGAAGTGGATCAGTGGAGGAATAATGTGCCCTCGAAAAGCCATTTCCCACTGACAATCATTATGATTGCTTCCTTTGTGGAGATACCTGTTTATCCCATTTTGTGCGGGAACCCCATTCGGTGTTCATTATGTTATGCTTTAGCTATTGAAAAATAGCAGATCTACAAGCTCATAGCGCGCCACGAGCTTGTAGGTCTGCTATTTTTTTAAATGTGGCCCAAATGTTTGAATATATTGTTTTAGAGCGAACATTTTAACTCAAATCTTTGCTTCTGGGGGGGTCCCTGGAACAACATATTTTCAGATGGGGGTCGGCGGCCAAATACATATCATTTTGGGGGTCCTTGACATGAAAATGTTTGAGAACCACTGACATAGAAACATGGATTTTTCAGAAAACTGTCAGGATGTAGAAGACATTTGTAGAATCTGATCTCAGGTTAGAATGGTTTATTATGCAAAAGACGAAGGCAGGAAAACCGTGTTGCCCAGCCCCCTATTTATAGAGGTCATGGATATTGATGCAATCGGGGAGATGTGACACACATTTTCACAGCTGAGTGGTTTTGCACTGTGGAATGAGTTTGGTATACTGTGCTCACTTCAAGCACTAAAATCCCAAACCGTAACAACCATGCTCTGTTCATTAATTATTACGGGTCCCCAAACTTTTTCTGTCTGTGACCCCCAGAAATAATATTTAAACTAAGGGAACACCCCCCCCCCCCCCCCCCCCCCACCCTTTCCAAGCATTTGGAAATGTCAAATGCAGGTGGTGAGGCATTCAATTTAGACTGGCGTAGACCATTTATTTTGCCTCCTCCTTCTAATTCTTATATCTTATATATCTTTCACCAGTTTTTAACCCATTTTGGGGCGGGAACCCCTTTTGTTTTTTTAAACATTATATTATACTTTAGCTATTGAAAAATAGCAGATCTACAAGCTCATAGAATGAACTATGAACTATGAACTTGTAGGTCTATTTTTGAAAAATCGTGAAAATGTGCCTCAAATCTTTGAATATATATTATTACAGAGTGAACATTTTAACTAAAATCTTTGCTTCTGGGGAGGTCCCTGGTACAACATATTTTCAGATGGGGGGGGGCGGAGGCATATTATAATTTTTGGGGTCCTTGACATGAAATATTGAGAAAAACTGATACAGAAACATAAGGTTTTTCAGAATTTTGAAGAAATTTTTTTTATCTCGACGTCGGGCCTAAATGGGTTAATAGTTTATTGGTTACTTTTCATAATCAAGGTCCCTTGCACACTGCTGCGTTTTTTGGATTTTATAAAGGTGACCTTAATATAAAGTGTTTTTTTTTGCCATATTACTAACCAATTATGAGCTATCATGAACATACTAACCAAGAATGAGCTAATGATCTTCTCTTCATCATGTGATGACTTTATAAGGCGTTGTGGTGTCATGCTGTGATCAGCGTTTCCATGACAACCAACAGATGGCATCGTGTGACCTTGCTGCGTGATATTGCTTATAGTCATAGTAAAAGTAAACAACAAAATGCCATTGCACTCATTCAGACCCGACCCCGAACACGTGCTGACCAGCTGCCCCATATACCGGCCACCGAATGGTGATCATGGGTTAATTGACCTAGACAATGACACACTGGACTGGCTTGCTGCAACGGAGCTGAAGGTCTAAGGACAGAAGAAGAAGACCCGACCCGACTTGCGAGAATATCAAACCCGTTTGATATGATCGGAACAGAATGTGGGTCTCATTTCGGGGGGGGAAGAAACCGGGTCAAGCTATAATACCGCCTCATACCTTACAGTTGAGTAAAGACTGAATTGACGGCCGTGACTCGTCTTGATTTTATTATGACTTGACTGTGACTCTGAAATCGTTTGAAAAGTCAGCAGGTGTACAGTAAGCCCTGCTTAAGACTAGAGAGCTATATATGGAGCAGAAGTTCAATGGCACGGGGGAAAAGTGACAGCGTATAAAGGTTAAGCTAACTCATTTTGTAATCGTGTCAGGGTTTGGTGGTAACAGTCTCGTGGAACCATTTTGACAAGATATTATCATAGTAATTAATTCAGTGTAGTGGAGCCGATGGAGAGGGAAAGTGGAGATAATGTGTTCAAGACATCTGAAAGTCACCTACATTAATCCATTCTGGACGGGAACCCCTTTTGGTGTTTTAATTAAGCATTACGTTATGCTTTTAGCTATTGAAAAATAGCAGATCTACAAGCTCATAGCGCGCCACCGAGTGGCGCGCTATGAGCTTGAAGGTCTGCTATTTTTGAAAAATCGTGAAAATGTGGCGCAAATCTTTGAATATATTTTTAACGTTTTTAACTCAAATCTTTGCTTCTGGGGTGTCCCGGCAGGAACAACATATTTTCAGATGGGGGTCGGTGGCCAAATACATATAATTCTAGGGGTTCTTGACATGAAATATTGAGAACCACTGATATAGAAACATGAGGTTTTTCAGAAAAAAATACATTTTAAAAAGAATGTTTTTTTAATTTCGACGTCAGGCCAAAACGGGTTAATCCTTTTACAAGGCTTCTACAATGCAGGGGTTGATGAAATATGTTGCCATAATATATTTCTGCTTATTTTTCCCCAATAAGGACAGTAAGGTTAACTAGAGATGCGTTTAAGTGTTTTATTGGCACTACTTTGCGCTAAATGTGCAATAATATTTAAATGACAGAATCCTGAACCCGGTCCACTTCGGTATGAATCCTGAACCCGGTCCACTTCGGTATGTAAATCCTGTGTTTTTACAACTCATTCAGCCTTTTTATGTAACATACATAAAGCTTGTGTGTACTGTAAAAGATGATTGTTAATCATTATGTAAAGTTCTAGTCTGCATGCAGCACATGTATTGATGGCACTTTAACAGTCGACTGTGGCTCAAGAGGTAGAGCAGGTCGTCCAATGATCCATGGGTCGGCGGTTCGAATCCCGGCTCCTCCTGTCTACATGTCGAAGTGTCCTTGGGCAAGACACTGAACCCCAAATTGCTCCCGATGTGCTGGTTGGTACCTTGCATGGCTTCCGCCGCAATCGGTGTATGAATGTGTGTGTGAATGGGTGAATGTAATGCACAATCTATGTAAAGCGCCTTGGATAAAGGCGCTATATAAATGCACCATTTACCATTTATTTACCATTTAACACAAGTTGTGCTGAAGTGAGGATGTGTTGTGAAAACGACCTTCATTTAACCACATGAACCCTATAGCTTCTCTATAGGGGCGAACATTCCCTACATTCCTCCCTGTGCATTGCAACAGGTTTTCAATGTAATGAGTCCCAGGATGCAGGGATGGTCTTTTAGAAATGAGTCCCAGGGACATTTTATGAGTCCCACTTCAACGACGTCATATTTTCCCATGTTTACAAATTGCAGCATTTAACTCCCATTTCATTTTATATGGTTATAATGTGGTTATATTCATGTAGAAAACAGAAGAAACTAGAAAAAGTGCCCTTCCGGGCACAGGTCTCCACCAGGAGGATAGGAGTGTGTGTGATGTTTGGCAAAACAGGAGGATGTTTTTTTGTTTTTTTTTGCAACAATTTTCTTCATTTTGTTGAGGAAATGCAGAGCCAGATCACTCATAGCATTTCTGAGGATAGAATTCTGGATGAGCAGGACATGTGCAGCATTTTGTACAAAACGGGCCACTCCTGAAAACTTTAGAAGGCAATCTTAGCCAATCAGTGTACAATCTGAGAAATCCAACAGACTCGTCTTGATCACATGACTACAGAGATCATGTGTACCGATTGCCATTTCTTCATACGCCTTTGATGGCAATTGGATGATTTGAGGCATTTTGTTCCAAAAATGTGTTTTGCAAAAATCAACCTGTTGGTGGTGCTATAACAGGCCAATGTGAAAAGGGTGGGATATATTCCTCAGCCCAGTAAGAATGTGTGAAAGATTTAATGTAAATTGCATGCTGCGTTCATGATTTGAGGCTTTTGTTTAAAACGGGGCAATCTTGCAAACTGTGAAAGCCAATTATAGCCAATTAGGATGGAATATGAAATATGGGACAGATCCGACTTGAGCACATGACCATAGAGATACTGTGTAACGATTTGTGAGTAATATCAAAAAATGTGTTTTACAAAAGTCGGCCTCCTGGTGGCGCTATAAAAGGCAGATGCGGAAAATGCAGGTCAAAGGTTTGTCCTTGGCCTCTAGGGAGTGTGCATGCAACGTTTCACGCAGATCGGTGCAGTTTTAGGTAAAAAATGTGAAAAGCTGCATCATGGTGGCGCTATAACAGGCCGTTCTGGAAAATGTGGGGCAGATGTTCATCGTTGGCATCCAGGGAGTGTGTGTGCAAAGTTTGGCATCGACCGGGTTAACGGTGCCGGAGATTAGCTGGTAACGGACGGACGGACGGAAGGAAGGACGGACGGACGGACGGACACACACACGGACGGAGTGCAAAACATACTCTCTCCCCATGCCTTCGGCCTGGTGGAGACAAAAATGATTATTTAGCTAGCAAAATAAAACTAGAATAAAAAACAGTACAGTAGTGCATCCTGTGGATTCAGAGGTCGTTGTTTTATTGCGTCCCTTAACTATAAACTGCATTTTGGGTTGCAAAATGCACCCTATTTTAATGTCTGAACGTGGCAACGGCCGGGTTGTGAGCTTGCAGATCGGCTATTTTAGGCATTGTGTAGGGAGGGGTCCGGGGAAGAAAAAGGATGTCCAGAGGATAGTCCCTTGGGAGGACTCTGGTCAAGTAAATTAGATAGAGTTTAAGTGGCTAAGTAGACAAAATCGTTTTGTTGTTACCTCTGGAATTAGTTTACTGTCAAATGGCAATTTGTACCTACTGTGAAAAATGCAACACAAGCCAGATTCTCACATTATGCTCTAAGGTGAGGCACTTTGGCAAACTCTTCAAAGAAACAAAGTGATTGAATCGTAAATCGTAACGTAAACTGTTCATTAAGCTGTCCATAGTATATCATATTGTTGGGCGGCTGTGGCTCAGGAGGTAGAGCAGGTCGTAGAGCAGGTCGTCCAATGATCCCTGGGTCGGCGGTTCGAATCCCGGCTCCTCCTGTCCACATGTCGAAGTGTCCTTGGGCAAGACACTGAACCCTACGTTGCCTCCAATGAGTTGGTTGGTGTGAGCTCGCCACCATTGGTGTGTGAATGTGGGAAGTGAGGACGCTGGCGTCGACTGTTCGCCGCTTCACCTCCCAATGTATGAATGAATGAACCATTGTAAAGCGCTTTGAGCACTTGGAAAAGCGCTATACAAATTATTATTATTAGGGACCAAGAAGTCACGCAGTGACTTTGGTCACTTATTGTTTTTGTGTTTATTTTTCTTCTCCTTCTCCTTCTCCTTCTTCCGCCAAAAATAGCTGTTCTGACTGAATGGTGCAGTCGGTTTTCGCGAAACGCGGTAATCTGGTAGAGGGCCATGCCAAACGGTGAATATGCGAAGCCCAAGACGATTGGCCAAATGGTGGCGCTATAGCGCTCAATTGAAAATGCTAACTTTGAACGTGCATAGCTCATGAACCGTTTGACCGTTGGCAATGACACTTTGATACCCATATGAGTCTCCTCATGCTGAACAACTTTCGTGTTCTGACTTTTGACCTCTGACCTTTAGATCAC
Organism: Electrona antarctica; assembly: GCF_951216825.1. Lineage (NCBI taxonomy): Eukaryota > Metazoa > Chordata > Actinopteri > Myctophiformes > Myctophidae > Electrona > Electrona antarctica. The sequence continues at coordinate 46,591,328 of NC_136794.1, forward strand.
CCGCCATTTTGAATTATATGATCAGTACTTCTTCTCCTTCTCCTTCCGCCAAAAATAGCTGTTCTGACTGAACCGTGCAGTCGGTTTTCGCAAAACTTGTCAACATGATAGAGGACCATGCCAAACGGTGACTATGCGAAGCCCATCATGATTGGCCAAATGGTGGCGCTATAGCACTCAATTGATGCAAAACTTGCAAACTTGCAAACTTTGAACATGCATATCTCATGAACCGTTTGACCGTTGGCAATGACACTTTGATACACATATGTGTCTCCTCATGCCGAACAACTTTCGTGTTCTGACTTTTGACCTCTGACCTTTAGATCACCCGCCATTTTGAATTATATGAAAAACAGTTCAAATGTAACTCCTCCCAGAATTTTTGCTCAAAATGCACGAAAACTTCTACACGTGAACATTGGACCTATAAGGACAAATAATCGTAGCACATTTTTTCTAAGTGAAGTTTTTATGAGCCAATGAAAATTGCGCACGCACACACACACACTAAAGTTTGAGTACTTATGCTGAACTAACACTGAATGATTTTCCTGTTAACAATGGAGTAACTGATTGTCTCCGTGTAGCTCAGTCAGTCGAGCTCTTGCCCTTGGACCGCAAGGTTGTGTGTTCAAATCCAGCTAACTCAGCTTGTCAGTCTTATTTGTACATATTGTTGAACGCCCTGTGGGCTATATCAGTGAGATCAATAACTTTAAAGACTGGTGTGATAATAGCCACCTTATGTTAAACACCACAAAAACTAAAGAGATGATCTTCAATCCAAATCCATGGTTATGAACGATTGTCTGCCTAACACACACACGCATGCAGGCACGCAGGCACGCACGCACGCACGCACGCACGCACGCACGCACGCACGCACGCACGCACGCACGCACGCACGCACGCACGCACGCACGCACGCACGCACGCACACACTGCCACGCACGCGCACACGCAGCCACGCATGACCCACGCATGCCACACACACACACACACACACACACACACACACACACACACACACACACACACACACTTTAACTGTGCGTGAAAACACACTGTAGTAATGGATAAAGACATGCCCAAAATGAGGACACACCTTCTTGTTACCAAATCACTGAATGGTTTTACAGTTTACAATGTAGTCACTGATTGTCTCTGTGTAGCTCAGTCAGTAGAGCTCCCGCCTTCGGTCCACAAGGTTGCGAGTTCAAATCCCGGTACCGACAACTCAGCTCGTCAGTCTCATTTGTGCATGTTGTTCTTATTGCTCATTGTTCTTCTTCTATCTTGGTCCCGCTTTATCGCTGCTTGCAGCTATATTTATTATTATTGTTGCTGATGGACAGAAACCTAATTTCTCTCCATCTCTATTTGTTTTGTAAATGAACGCCCTACTTCATCCAGTTTTGGGTATTAGGCCTACATCCCCTGCCAGCGTCGATGCAACAGTATCGACATCTTTAAGAAACAAAACAAAATGTATATCCACATGATGGTTAATACTACTAATACTGTATGGACGTAAAATAATGATTTCAGAGAAAGGTGAAAATCGAAAGCAGGGATTACAAGATTTTCTCGGGCATGGATAATGATGTTCAATTAACGGTTTAACTGTTCTCCCGGTGAGACACAGATTTAGTTAGCATACTGTAAAGTCCGGACCATAATAATAAGCATCCTTTCGACAGCCACAAAATGGTCCAAAATGCAGAGAGGACAGAGCCAGATTATTAGGTACGCATCCTCCTGTTATCCTGTTAACATAATAGCCATATATAGACCCCTTCAGTATTTAATTTGGGATCACTGGTCACAGTGCTTAGGGCCGGGGGGCGGCGGTGGGGGGTGGTGGTGGGGGACGGTGGAGGCCAACTCCACAGAGGTACTCCAGGTGACGACGAGGTTCACATGAGGACAAAATGATAATCATATTTTCACACATAGCTCTTCACAATGTTAACCGCTTGAACACGAGCATATCCCTATTTCCAATCCTGACTGGGGGAACAGACCCAAAACAGCAGATCTAATCTACAAGCTCTCAGCACGTGGCGGTGTTGCGTGTTGTGAACTTTTCGCAGGGAGATTTGGGGTAGAGGGAAAAAAAGTTCTCTCGTGTATACACAGCGCCAGTAATCCAGATGAAAGTTTATTAGCTTTGAACCCAAATAGCATCCCTATTCACGGGGCTAACATTCAGGGATCTACAAGCTCACAGCGCATTGCAACACACCATATTGTGAACTTGTAGATCAACTATTTCCGGTGAGGGTTGGGGGGGTGGCTACAGCAGTTGTTATTACCCTCTGTAGTTATAGAGGGTTTTTATAATAAGTGGTTAACACACTTATTATTAAAAAAAAAAGGCCTGACGTCGAATAAAATAAAATAAAATAAAAAGTCTTCTGAAAGAATATATATTCAAAGATTTGTGCCGCATTTTCACGATTCATCAAAAATAGCAGACCTACAAGCTCATAGCGCGCCACCGAGTGGCGCGCTATGAGCTTGTAGATCTGCTATTTTTCAATAGCTAAAGTATTGCTTAAAACACATTAAAACACAACATTGCTTAAAACACCAATAGGGGTTCCCGCCCCCAGAATGGGTTAATTGAAATGCATTGACTGCATGATTGACGGCGGGCGGGGGAGGGGGAGGGGGGGGGTGGGGGGCATCGGGACATGATTAACATTTCACATGTACATACTGTACATACAGTATGGGCTCAGACCATATAGTGTCTGATTGGCAAGAAAAACAAAATCAGTTGGTATTTATCCCATTTTGGGCGGGAACCCCTTTTGGTGTTAGCATTATGTTATGCTTTAGCTATTGAAAAAAAGCAGACCTACAAGCTCGTAGCGCGGCACCGAGTGCCGCGCTACGAGCTTGTAGGTCTGCTATTTTTGAGTGGTGCAAACCACTCCAAAAACCAGCTTTGTCTGTACCCGTGTATGTACCTGTGTACCTGTATGTGGCCCCACGCACAGGTGAGCATGGTTGCTATGGTTAGTGTGTGACGTCACTGGTGCAGTGACGTGACTCAGTGACTCAGTTCACACGGGTGAGATTTTTGAAAAAAGACTGACATAGAAACATAGCTTTTTCAGAAAACTGGCAGGATTTAGAAGACATTTTTATAATCTGATCTCAGGTCAAAATGGGTTATTCAACCAGAGGACTGCTGACACGAGCAACATCCCAACTGTCAAAAGTTACTACTTCAACAGAATACCTACCGTGCTGCTGCTGCTGCTGATCTATTTCAGGTTCAGCAGCTCATTCCAATTTATCCCATATAGACCCGACTTCGAAATTTAAAAAAATGTCTTCTAAATAAAATTACAGTTTTCTGAAATACCTCATGTTTCTGTATCAGTGGTTCTCAAACGATTTCATGTCAACATGTAATATGCCGCCGATCCCCATCTGAAAATATGTTATTCCAGGAACCCCTCAGAAGCAAAGATTTGAGTTAAAAAAACATTCGCTCTGAAAGAATATATATTCAAAGATTTGTGCCTCCATTTTCACGATTTTTCAAAAATAGCAGACCTACAAGCTCGAGCTTGTAGATCTGCTATTTTTCAATAGCTAAATTATAACATAATGTTTAAAAACACCAAAAGGGGTTCCCGCCCAGAATGGGTTATATTTGTCGTTCCGCCACGGTCTGTCCTGTCCTGTCCCTCCTCCACCACCACTGTCACTCTGTCCATCTCTGAGGAGCCTCTCATCCCCCACATCGTAATGACCTCCTCTGGGACCCGAGGCGAAGCCGTCTGGAAGGAATGGACCTGGCTGACTGTTCTGTTCTGTTTGGCGGATCCAGTGACTTCAGCACTCGGTGCGGAACAGGCAGCGACAAAAGAGCCGGGACATTCTCTGCCCGGGTTGGGGGAGAGCTAGCTGCTGACCATTCCCTTGTTATAGGAGCAGCTTACACACAAACACACACACACACACACCAGATGAAAAGGACACTACTAACATGCTCGGTGGAGCCTCCGTTTCTCGGTGTGATGACAGCGAGGAGGATCAAGAGCGGAAAGTGCACTTTGATGGTAGCCGACACTGACAGTCCCTCTCTCGTTAGTCGGGGGGGGAAATGATGTCTCTGGCTGCCTGGCAGTGGTATCGTAGAGGGACAAACTGGTGGTTGGCTCCGTGGAGCCATGAAAGATAACCCGTTTTGACCTGAGATCAGATTCTAAAAATGTCTTCTACATCCTGACAGTTTTCTGAAAACCTCATGTTTCTATGTAAGTGGTTCTCACACCATTTCATGTCAAAGGACCCCCAAAAATATATGTAATCGCCACTGACCTCCCATCTGAATATATGTTGTTCCAGGGACCCGCCAGAAGCAAAGATTTGAGTTAAAAGCGTTCGATCTGAAAGAATATATTCAAAGATTTGTGCCACATTTTCGCGATTTAAAAAAAATAGCAGATCTACAAGCTCGTAGCGCGCCACTCGGTGGCGCGCTATGAGCTTGTAGATCTGCTATTTTTCAATAGCTAAAGCATAACATAATGCTAACACCAAAAGGGGGTTCCCGCCCAAAATGGGATAAGAGAAAGGATAAGATCAGCTGAATCTGAATTGATCCCTGGAGGGAGGTAGTGTGTAGGTGCCGTATTGCGGCAGCGGCAGCAGCAGCAGCAGCAGCAGCAGCAGTAGTGGTGGTTAGAATGAAACACACGAGGTAACAACTGGGGAAGAACCAAACTACGATCAAATAGAGATCAAATACTGATACACTGTGCTGCTGGCCCTCTAGGGTACCAGTGCTGTAAAGTAACTAAGTACATTTAGTAAAAGTAAGTAAGTACATTTTATGTATAAAGCACCTTTCGAAACAAGGTTACAAAGTGCTGAACAGTGACAAAATATAAAACAATCAGGTTAAACAACATAGTAGTAAAATAATGCAAGAAATATATATATACACATAAAAAACACATATATATATATACACACGTATATACACATACATACATAAATGCATCATAATCAATACTTGTGCCTCGTTTTTACGATATTTAAAAAATAGCAGATCTACAAGCTCGTAGCGCGCCACCGAGTGGCGCGCTACGAGCTTGTAGATCTGCTATTTTTCAATAGCTAAAGTATAACATAATGCTTAGTTAAAACACCAAAAGGGGTTCCCGTCCAGAATGGGTTAAGTACTGTGCGATGTGACGCATTGTGAGCTTGTAGATGTGCTATTTTCAAAAAAATATTTTTTATATATTTTAAAACGTGAAACGGGGCCATTTTGCTGCATAATGAGCATTTTTTCTTTCCGTAATTTAAGTACATTTTGATGTCGATACTTTTACTCAAGTACATTTTGCATTCTGGACTTTTACTTACGTAAACGGTATACTTTATTACTTCTATAGTGAAATGTGAGTACTTTATCCAGCGCTGCTATAGAGCGTCGCAGTCCCGCACCCTCGAGAGACCCGGAAAATAAATCCCCGTTCATTTTCCTCATAGACTTTTCAGAAAGTATTTATTTAAAGACGGTTACGACGCGGACAAAGACAACTCTTGTCGTGACAAATCATGACAACAAACACAATTTTTCGGGCTGAACAAATAATTAGAAAGAAGAAGAAAACGGCAGGTTACAACACTTTTTTTGTTGTTTTTCTTCTTTGTAATTATTTGTTTGGTCCAAAATATTGTTTGTTGTCATGATTTGTCACGACAAGAGTTGGCTTTGTACGACGCTTATAAGGTCTTTAAATAAATACGTTTTGAAATGTCTATGGGAAAAATGCATTGGGAACTATTTCCTGGGCCTGGCGTCGTCATGAAAGGGGGCGGGACTGCGATGCTCTATATACCAGGGGTCTGCAACCTTTTCTAAATGAAGTGCCATGTTTTTATTTTCTAGATCGTCAGTGTGCCATATCAACATTAATTAATTTTAATGACACCACGTGAAAAATTCCAACATATTTTGCTTGACCACAAATATATATTTTTTCCTTATTTTTAAATATTTTCTTTCATGTTGTTATAATGATCATTATACTCAGGGCAATGACAGAGTTCAGTTTTAATGAATGTAGATTAGAATGCAGGATGTAATTTACACACAAATGTGTGTACATTTTTTTAAATAGTTTATTTAAAACCATAAATACTCTGCCAGTGATCACCCTCCTTTGTGCCAATGTTGGCCCTGGTGCCTAAGGTTGCCTCCCCCTGGTGCCTAAGGTTGCCTCCCCCTGGTGCCTAAGGTTGCCTCCCCCTGGTGCCTAAGGTTGCCTACCCCTGGTGCCTAAGGTTGCCTACCCCTGGTGCCTAAGGTTGCCTACCCCTGGTGCCTAAGGTTGCCTACCCCTGGAGTAGACCACTGGTGCCTAAGGTTGCCTACCCCTGGAGTAGACCACTGGTGCCTAAGGTTGCCTCCCCCTGGTGCCTAAGGTTGCCTCCCCCTGGTGCCTAAGGTTGCCTCCCCCTGGTGCCTAAGGTTGCCTACCCCTGGTGCCTAAGGTTGCCTACCCCTGGTGCCTAAGGTTGCCTACCCCTGGTGCCTAAGGTTGCCTACCCCTGGTGCCTAAGGTTGCCTACCCCTGGTGCCTAAGGTTGCCTACCCCTGGAGTAGACCACTGGTGCCTAAGGTTGCCTACCCCTGGTGCCTAAGGTTGCCTACCCCTGGTTCCTAAGGTTGCCTACCCCTGGTGCCTAAGGTTGCCTACCCCTGGAGTAGACCACTGGTGCGTAAGGTTGCCTACCACTGGTGCCTAAGGTTGCCTACCCCTGGAGTAGACCACTGGTTCCTAAGGTTGCCTACCCCTGGTGCCTAAGGTTGCCTACCCCTGGTGCCTAAGGTTGCCTACCCCTGGTGCCTAAGGTTGCCTACCCCTGGAGTAGACCACTGGTGCCTAAGGTTTCCTACCCCTGGTGTAGACCACTGGTGCCTAAGGTTGCCTCCCCCTGGTGCCTACGGTTGCCTCCCCCTGGTGCCTAAGGTTGCCTCCCCCTGGTGCCTAAGGTTGCCTACCCCTGGTGCCTAAGGTTGCCTACCCCTGGTGCCTAAGGTTGCCTACCCCTGGTGCCTAAGGTTGCCTCCCCCTGGTGCCTAAGGTTGCCTCCCCCTGGTGCCTAAGGTTGCTACCCCTGGTGCCTAAGGTTGCCTACCCCTGGTGCCTAAGGTTGCCTCCCCCTGGTGCCTAAGGTTGCCTCCCCCTGGTGCCTAAGGTTGCCTCCCCCTGGTGCCTAAGGTTGCCTCCCCCTGGTGCCTAAGGTTGCCTACCCATGGTGCCTAAGGTTGCCTACCCCTGGTGCCTATGGTTGCCTACCCCTGGTGCCTAAGGTTGCCTCCCCCTGGTGCCTAAGGTTGCCTCCCCCTGGTGCCTAAGGTTGCCTACCCCTGGTGCCTAAGGTTGCCTACCCCTGGTGCCTAAGGTTGCCCCACTGGTGCCTAAGGTTGCCTACCCCTGGTGCCTAAGGTTGCCCCACTGGTGCCTAAGGTTGCCTACCCCTGGTGCTTAAGGTTGCCTACCCCTGGTGCCTAAGGTTGCCTATCCCTGGTGCCTAAGGTTGCTATACTCCTGGTGCCTAAGGTTGCCTACCCCTGGTGCCTAAGGTTGCCTACCCCTGGTGCCTAAGGTTGCTATACCACTGGTGCCTAAGGTTGCCTACCCCTGGTGCCTAAGGTTGCCTACCCCTGGTGCCTAAGGTTGCTATACCCCTGGTGCCTAAGGTTGCCTACCCCTGGTGCCTAAGGTTGCCTACCCCTGGTGCCTAAGGTTGCTATACCACTGGTGCCTAAGGTTGCCTACCCCTGGTGCCTAACGCCAGGGCTCCACCGGGCGCGTCAGCGTCGCGTCTCCGTCACCGTCAGGGAATGTTCCCTTTTTAATCAATGAAGGGTGGCTCCACTGCCCGCGTTGCGTTGCGTTGACGGAGACGCGACGCGTGCATTAAAATTGAACCGGTGCGTTTTTTGACGCACGCGACGGAGACGCAACGCGTCCGGTGGAGCCCTGGCGTAAGGTTGCCTACCCCTGGTGCCTAAGGTTGCCTACCCCTGTTATATACTGTCTCTGCCAGCGTTGGCACAGAGGAGAACACTCACTGGCATGCTGGCACAGCACATGTTTTAAATGTAGCCAATTCAAGTCCCCTCACATCTGTATGCAAATTAATTCTATATATTCATTCATTCGGGCGGTGGTGGCTCAGGGGTAGAGTGGCCGGATGGTAACCGCAAGGTCGCCAGTTCGAACCCTGTGGGCTCTTCCAGAGTTGGTGTCGAAGTGTCCTTGAGCAAGACACTGAACCCCTAATTGCTCCTGATGTGCTGGTTGGTGCCTTGCATGGCTTCCGCCGCCATCGGTGTATGAATGTGTGTGTGAATGTAATGCACGTGTGTGTGAATGCACAATCTATGTAAGGCGCCTTGGATAAAGGCGCTACATAAATGCACCATTTACCATTTATTCAAACTCTGAACTCTGACCAGGGAGGGAGTCTGGGAGATACAGGATGGCTTATAATACAATGCCCTGATGTGACCACCAATATATATTTTTGACTGGTGCAACCACTCCAAGGAACAGCAATGTCCGTGTTCAACTATGTTTGTGTGTGACTATGTTTGTGTGTGACTATGAGCACCAGTACCAAAAGTGGCGCTGTTGTGCCAGAAACAGAGAGAGAGAGATAGTGCTGCACTGTTGCCTGCTAATGAGAGAGAGAGAGAGAGAGGGGGGGGGGGGGGGGATTTGCACCACTCAGTTCACACGGGTGTGATTTTTTTTAAAGAAGCAAAAATCAATCAAGACTATATCAAGAAAATAAAGACGTGGCACTTCATGTCAAAACGGTGTCATGCTGACCCCTGACCCCCATGCTGACCCCTGACCCCCACGCTGACCCCTGACCCCCATGCTGACCCCTGACCCCCATGCTGACCCCTGACCCCTGCTTTATCTGCACTGCATCTCCAATGAATGAACAATATAAATACATGTAAATATATACTAGTCCATGTACCCGTCTGGGTATACAAAATATGTGCAGAGTTTGGGTTATGTGCTAAGTACATGTGTTGCATTCATATCGCTGAACATTAAAACCCATTTTGGGAGTGTGAACCCCTTTTGGTAAATGGTAAATGGTGCATTTATATAGCGCCTTTATCCAAGGCGCTTTACATAGATTGTGCATTACATTCACCCATTCACACACACATTCATACACCGATGGCAGCGGAAGCCATGCAAGGTACCAACCAGCTCATCAGGAGCAATTTGGGGTTCAGTGTCTTGCCCAAGGACACTTCGACATGTAGACAGGAGGAGCCGGGATTCAAACCGCCGACCCATGGATCATTGGACGACCTGCTCTACCTCTTGAGCCACAGTCGGTGTTAGCATTATGTTATGCTTTAGCTATTGAAAAATAGCAGATCTACAAGCTCATACGAGCTTGTAGGTCTGCTATTTTTGAAGAATCGAAGGACTGACATAGAAACATAGCTTTTTCAGTAAACTGTCAGGATGTAGAAGACATTTTTAGAATCTGATCTCAGGTCAAAGGTGAGTCGACCCCCAGCTAATGCTGCATTGCCCGGGGATGTGTACACTAGTGCTCACTACAAAGTATTTGCAGACTTTTAGTTATACCGTAGTGAGTCCATACCCGGGCATGTGTACAGTCAAAGTATTAACAGACTTTGTAGCTTGTAGATTGGCTATTTGAAGAAGAAAGCAGAAAGTTAATAAAATCCTACTTTGAATTACTAAAAAGGGGATATTGAGTACATCAGCTGTTTTTCTGCCATCTTTTATTCTTATATTCCCACTTCTGTCAAACAGAAGTGGTATGGTGGAAAAGCTGGGAAACTGTACAGTACAATACTGTACATCTTACTTACTTAGACGTTCCTCCCGTTCCTATTGGAACATTGGGCGACGAGTCCTCTCCATTTACTCCGGTCCCTAGCTTCCCTTCTTGCTCCGTGCCAGCTGACACCCATCTGGCTTAGGTCTTCCTTAGCTGTCTGTCTCCATGTCTTCTTTGGCCTCCCTCTCTTCCTCTTTCCACCTTCTGGCATCCATCCAGTCCATTCCCACACTTGCCGGTCTCTCTCTTGGCAGTCGGAGTACGTGCCCAGCCATTCTTCTCCTTTCATTGACGATGACAGACAGTGGTGCTATGTACTGTACATCAGAAGATATTAAATTAAATTTGTTTTAGGCGGGGGCACAGTCGGTAGTTCTGTCACCTCACAGCTAGAAGGTCCTGGGTTCGATTCCCGCTGGGGACGCTGTGGGCGCTGGGGGCGTGTTCTCTCCTATCCTCTCGCCATCAGTGCCCATACCCGAGGCGGGGTTGGCGAAAGGGCCTTTCTGTGTGGAGTTTGCATGTTCTCCCCGTGTCCCCTAGGGTAGGTAGTAGGTACACTAAAAAAAACCTGCAGTAATCCTGGTCTCTAAAAAAAACTACCTCCCCATGGCCAGCCGGGGCGCCTGATGGAGGGGAAAGGAACTGGTCGGAATAATGTGTTCCTTCCACGTCCGGCCGGGGAAACTCCCCCCTGTCAGGTGAAAGGAAGCAGCTTGGACTCCTCATGCATAGAAGGAAGCATGAGGTCAGTCCGCTGTTCTCCCCAGGTTGGCAGAGGAAGTGTAGCGCCCATGATTACATTAGATAATTGAAACTGGGTGAAACAATGGGTTGCAAATATCGTAAAATAAATAATAATAATATTTGTTTTAGGCTTTTCTGCTTTTATTGATAGACACAAGTGAAGAATGGCAGGAAAGAGGGAGAGAGAGACGGGAGACATGTGGCAAAGGTTGTCATGAACGGGACTCTAACACGCGACACGCTGTCAGACCAGAGCCTATATGTGGCATGCGCCTGGACCAGCGGGCGCCCACAATAAATCTCCTTGAACGAAGACAGAGATATTTCTTATTTACTTTAATGAAAACATCTTAGAAATGTACTTGGAGGAAGCTACAGTATTAAAACCCATTTTGGGCGGGAACCCCTTTTGGTGTTAGCATTATGTTATGCTTTAGCTATTGAAAAATAGCAGACCTACAAGCTCATAGCGCGGCACCGAGTGGCGCGCTACGAGCTTGTAGGTCTATTTTTGAAAAATCAAAGAACGACTGACATAGAAACATAGCTTTTTCAGAAAACTGTCAGGATTTAGAAGACATTTTTAGAATCTGATCTCAGGTCAAAATGGGTTAAGCCCTACCACACTAAAGGGTCGAGGCGGTTTTAGCGTTGTCCCTGTGGTGTGATTGTCTTGTTGCACGTTGACCCACGTTGACCCTAGTGATTCAACGCACGGAATTCAAGGGCCCCAAACCACACCAAAGGGTCGAGACGGTTTTAACGTTGACTCCTTGCAACCGTTTGAACCCAAGGAGTTGCAACATGGTGACCCTTTGGTAAAGAATAAATAGACTTCTGTCTGAGGTTTCTGAGGTCTTTACTAAATTCAATTTCAATTCTATTCAATTGGCATGAGAAAACATACGTTTACATTGCCAAAGCAATGTTATCTCAGAATTCTGAGGTTTTTCATTGGTCATTTCCTTCTTCGTTTTTTTCGCATGCGTGTGTTTGATATTTTGTCACGCTTTGAGCTTGTATATCTGCTACTTTTTATGCTTTTGTGTAACACTGTATGTAATAGGATGAAGTAGGGCATTCATTTACAAAAAAATCAAGTTAAGTATTTCCAATTTTCAGTACTTTTACAAAAAAATTACTTTCACCGCACTACAATTATTTGAAAACGTATACTATTACTTTGTTGATTTTGATTATAACAAAACATACATTACCCACTTCAGCCCTATATACATTCCGGCCATCTACAAGCTCACTATAGTTTGGTCTCCCCCTGTCCCCCCCCCCCCCCCCCCCCATCCCTCCCCCCCCAACACCACATCTCTTAGCCAAAAATAGCCGTCTATGTTCTGAGCCTCTGCTACGGCCTACGGACAATAGCAGAATGTAGCTTTTCATTGTCCAGTCTACTGGAACGTTGTACTTAACCCATTATGGACTGAGGTCGATTAAAAAAAAGGCTTCTAAATCCTACATTTTTTCTGAAAAACCCATGTTTCTATGTCAGTGGTGCTCAACCTTTTTCATGCCAAGGACCCCCAGAATTATCTCTATTGGGCCACGGACCCCCATCTCAAAATATGTAGTTCCAGGGACCCCACTGAAGCAAATATTTTAGTTAAAAAAAATGATTTGCGCCACATTTTAAAGATTTTTCAAAAATAGTGGCGCGCTACGAGCTTGTCGATCTGCTATTTTTCAATAGCTAAATTATAACATAATGTTTAAAACACCAAAAGGGGTTCCCGCCCAGAATGGATTAAATTACCAACCCCGTTTTATAAACAACATTTCTCATTGGACAGGTCACGCAGACACCAACAGTGAGTGCAGTGTGCATAGGGTCTCCTGATAATAGTGGACGTCTGCTCTTGGGTCCACTGTTTGTCCCTGAGGACATCTGGTGGACCCACAGAGGACCCTGAACAGAGGTTGTGTGCAGGAGACATTGTGTGGACGTCCTGGTCACACTCTGTGTCCCTGTGGAGTCGGACTGTGGATATGTAGAGGACCTGGTCCACTTTGTGTCCCTGTAGAAATGTAAAGGACTTAAAGCAGGTCCCGAATATAGACGTCTGCCAAGGGTCAGTGGTTCTCAAACTTGTATTAATTTCAAGGACCCCCAGTTCGATACGCATGAGGCCCAAGGACCCCTATACAGGGCTCCAGCGTGCGACCTATTAGGTCGCATATGCGACTTAATTTATTAAGGGTGATACTTAAAATTGAATGAGGTCGCACAGGTGCGACTTGCTGGAAGGATGAGTGGAGGGAAAAAAAACATCCCGCAGTGCTTGCCCGTTCCATTGATTGAAAACATTGGACGTTCGCCTGACGCCCAGTGTTCAAAGAACGATCGTTCACGAAAACCCACAAATAAGCCCTTCAGATTTGGATGGTCAGAGCGGCGCGATTACATACAAAGTCAATTCAAAGACGAGAATTGCGCAAACGGGCGCGGCGCGACCTGCCGCGGTACAAACTGGACGAACCGAGGCGAATATATATTTAGGTCTGAACGCAGTTTATCAGACACAAATTAACTAATCTTTCTCAGCTGTACAATTTCACTGGAGTGCGCAGCGCGCATATCTAACTGCATGATGATCAGTCATGATCTACACAGACAGCCGACTCCCGACCCAAACACTGAGTGAAACTTAGTAAACGTGTTGTTTGATTAAACATGTGCCACGAAAAATAGCTTCCAAAGCTTGTTATGTTTGCATCGAGGAGGTAGCCTATGTGTCCATACCATAGGTCCATACATGCTGATCGGCCAACAAAATACATTAATCTCCCTCCCAGTGAGTGAAGAGCACTGATGCCTGATTTATTCTTCGTGTTCCGTGCTGAAAATAGCTGATCTACAAGCTCACAACGCGTCGCGTCCGCGACGCGTTGTGAGCTTGTAGATCAGCTATTTTCAGCACGCGGAGATATGCAGGCTCTGAGAGCATTCAGAAACTTTTGCCTTCACAATAAAAGCATGCAGCTTTCACAAGTTGGCCCATAAAGACAAGGAAAAGGATTAAGAATTTGGTGGCATTTCACATTGCAAAAGATTTTTTCCAAAATGTAGAAATATTATAATAAGGAATTAATTTGGATAATGGTAATGGAGATATTGTACAAATTGTCACTTTATTAATCCAAAAGGTTTGGACTGCATTTAATTTTCAACACAAAACCTTAAACTGACTTTCTGTGTGTGGAATATAAATATTGCCTTTATTGACTGAGTGACTTTGTGGTGGGTTGAAACCATCTACAGTGTTTTGAAGTATAACCAGGTAGGTTGCTGTTTTTTACACAGTGACCTTTGTAGGGGGTTTTATGATTCAAACCTTTAATGGTGGAAACCACTACATAAATAAATGGCGCCCGATGTGGGGGCATGATAAGATCATGTATTAATACCACGCTATACAAAGAAAAAATGGTGCTACCTAATTTGTGGTGGCGCTACCAAATGAAAAGGTAGGTGGCACCAGTGCTACCTGTGAAAAAGTTAGTCTGGAGCCCTGCCCCTATACCATTCTCCATTACAATTTACAATTTAGGCATTTAGCAGACGCTCTTAATCCAGAGCGATTTACATTAAGCAAGAACAAAAAAGCATGGGAATACATCACATATATAAAAAAGCATTTATCTTGAAACATGCATAAGCTAAGAACGTAACTAGAACATATCTATATAATGACACACATATATACTATGCTATACTATACATAATATCCTATGAAGTGCTATGACTACATACAATGCAATTATTGTGCTGTCTGCATAAGGGGGTAGGGTAAGTGCTATGGGCCATGATGGAGTCTGAAAAGGTGGGTTTTCAGACTCCATCTCTGGGTCCCTTTTATCTATAAAATCTTAACTCAAGGGGCCAGTTCTTCAATAACCACCAGCCTACGATCTAGGCCAGTAAACTACCACTAAATGACCGATGACCTATGCCCTACGACGTCATCAGTCATTTAGTAGCCTGGAACTCACCTATGCTTTTTATGGCATAGGCAGCTCCCGGCAGGATCCGCCGGCAGAAACTATGCGCAGCTGCTAGACATGAGACTAATTAATTAGAGCGACAGAGAGTGAGAGGAGTGTGTGTGTGTGTGTATATGTGTGCGTGTCAATTTAACAAAGGTCAAATCCTGATGAAGTGGATGGAACTGGGCTTAACACTTCTCATAAGACCAGTATCAGACATATTCATTGCATTTCTTATTTCCTCCTGCGATTACCTTTTTAATTTGAATTTTAATTAGAGAAGCTAATTTGTTTTTATCCCCTTCTCCCAATTTTGTTGTTGTGCCAAAATCCTCCCCATGCAGACCATATTTCTTGTCTTTCGTGTCACAGACACACACTGTATGTGAGCTGGTAGATATTTAGATAGACATTTTCTGCGCACGGCTAAATACAAACCTGGCATTTTGACGCCATCAAGGCCTGCCAAAATGAATTTTAGTCGACTAAAGCAACTGTATAGATTTTGATGACTAAAATCTTATATTTAGTCGACTAAAATGTGACGAACTAAATCGAATTGTATTCAAAAGACTGACTAAAACTAAATCAAAGTTTGCTGTCAAAATGTATTAATTAATTAGTTAATTCATTCATTAATTAGTTGACTTAATTGACTCCATGAGTCAGGGAAATACCACACGTTTGTCATCACGCCACCCGCCTCAAAACAGTGTCCTACTGCCCTAGTCTCCAAGAATCAAAACAGTGTCCTACTGCCCTAGTCTCCAAGAATCAAAACAGTGTCCTACTGCCCTAGTCTCCAAGAATCAAAACAGTGTCCTACTGCCCTAGTCTCCAAGAATCAAAACAGTGTCCTACTGCCCTAGTCTCCAAGAATCAAAACAGTGTCCTACTGCCCTAGTCTCCAAGACAGTGTCCTACTGCCCTAGTCTCCAAGAATCAAAACAGTGTCCTACTGCCCTAGTCTCCAAGAATCAAAACAGTGTCCTACTGCCCTAGTCTCCAAGAATCAAAACAGTGTCCTACTGCCCTAGTCTCCAAGACAGTGTCCTACTGCCCTAGTCTCCAAGACAAAACAGTGTCCTACTGCCCTAGTCTCCAAGACAAAACAGTGTCCTACTGCCCTAGTCTCCAAGAATCAAAACAGTGTCCTACTGCCCTAGTCTCCAAGACAAAACAGTGTCCTACTGCCCTAGTCTCCAAGAATCAAAACAGTGTCCTACTGCCCTAGTCTCCAAGAATCAAAACAGTGTCCTACTGCCCTAGTCTCCAAGAATCAAAACAGTGTCCTACTGCCCTAGTCTCCAAGAATCAAAACAGTGTCCTACTGCCCTAGTCTCCAAGAATCAAAACAGTGTCCTACTGCCCTAGTCTCCAAGACAAAACAGTGTCCTACTGCCCTAGTCTCCAAGACAAAACAGTGTCCTACTGCCCTAGTCTCCAAGACAAAACAGTGTCCTACTGCCCTAGTCTCCAAGACAGTGTCCTACTGCCCTAGTCTCCAAGACAGTGTCCTACTGCCCTAGTCTCCAAGAATCAAAACAGTGTCCTACTGCCCTAGTCTCCAAGAATCCTCAAAACAGTGTCCTACTGCCCTAGTCTCCAAGAATCCTCAAAACAGTGTCCTACTGCCCTAGTCTCCAAGAATCCTCAAAACAGTGTCCTACTGCCCTAGTCTCCAAGAATCCTCAAAACAGTGTCCTACTGCCCTAGTCTCCAAGAATCAAGACCCAAAACAGTGTCCTACTGCCCTAGTCTCCAAGAATCAAAACAGTGTCCTCCTGCCCTAGTCTCCAAGAATCAAGACCCAAAACAGTGTCCTACTGCCCTAGTCTCCAAGAATCAAGACCCAAAACAGTGTCCTACTGCCCTAGTCTCCAAGAATCAAAACAGTGTCCTACTGCCCTAGTCTCCAAGAATCAAAACAGTGTCCTACTGCCCTAGTCTCCAAGAATCAAGACCCAAAACAGTGTCCTACTGCCCTAGTCTCCAAGAATCAAAACAAAACAGTGTCCTACTGCCCTAGTCTCCAAGAATCAAAACAGTGTCCTACTGCCCTAGTCTCCAAGAATCAAAACAGTGTCCTACTGCCCTAGTCTCCAAGAATCAAAACAGTGTCCTACTGCCCTAGTCTCCAAGAATCAAAACAGTGTCCTACTGCCCTAGTCTCCAAGAATCAAAACAAAACAGTGTCCTACTGCCCTAGTCTCCAAGAATCAAAACAGTGTCCTACTGCCCTAGTCTCCAAGAATCAAAACAAAACAGTGTCCTACTGCCCTAGTCTCCAAGAATCAAAACAGTGTCCTACTGCCCTAGTCTCCAAGAATCAAAACAAAACAGTGTCCTACTGCCCTAGTCTCCAAGAATCAAAACAGTGTCCTACTGCCCTAGTCTCCAAGAATCAAAACAAAACAGTGTCCTACTGCCCTAGTCTCCAAGAATCAAAACAGTGTCCTACTGCCCTAGTCTCCAAGAATCAAAACAAAACAAGTGTCCTACTGCCCTAGTCTCCAAGAATCAAAACAAAACAGTGTCCTACTGCCCTAGTCTCCAAGAATCAAAACAAAACAGTGTCCTACTGCCCTAGTCTCCAAGAATCAAAACAGTGTCCTGCTGCCCTAGTCTCCAAGAATCAAAACAGTGTCCTACTGCCCTAGTCTCCAAGAATCAAAACAGTGTCCTACTGCCCTAGTCTCCAAGAATCAAAACAGTGTCCTACTGCCCTAGTCTCCAAGAATCAAAACAGTGTCCTACTGCCCTAGTCTCCAAGAATCAAAACAGTGTCCTACTGCCCTAGTCTCCAAGAATCAAGACCCAAAACAGTGTCCTCCTGCCCTAGTCTCCAAGAATCAAGACCCAAAACAGTGTCCTACTGCCCTAGTCTCCAAGAATCAAAACAGTGTCCTCCTGCCCTAGTCTCCAAGAATCAAGACCCAAAACAGTGTCCTACTGCCCTAGTCTCCAAGAATCAAGACCCAAAACAGTGTCCTACTGCCCTAGTCTCCAAGAATCAAAACAGTGTCCTACTGCCCTAGTCTCCAAGAATCAAAACAGTGTCCTACTGCCCTAGTCTCCAAGAATCAAAACAGTGTCCTCCTGCCCTAGTCTCCAAGAATCAAGACCCAAAACAGTGTCCTACTGCCCTAGTCTCCAAGAATCAAAACAAAACAGTGTCCTACTGCCCTAGTCTCCAAGAATCAAAACAGTGTCCTACTGCCCTAGTCTCCAAGAATCAAAACAGTGTCCTACTGCCCTAGTCTCCAAGAATCAAAACAGTGTCCTACTGCCCTAGTCTCCAAGAATCAAAACAGTGTCCTACTGCCCTAGTCTCCAAGAATCAAAACAAAACAGTGTCCTACTGCCCTAGTCTCCAAGAATCAAAACAGTGTCCTACTGCCCTAGTCTCCAAGAATCAAAACAAAACAGTGTCCTACTGCCCTAGTCTCCAAGAATCAAAACAGTGTCCTACTGCCCTAGTCTCCAAGAATCAAAACAAAACAGTGTCCTACTGCCCTAGTCTCCAAGAATCAAAACAGTGTCCTACTGCCCTAGTCTCCAAGAATCAAAACAAAACAGTGTCCTACTGCCCTAGTCTCCAAGAATCAAAACAAAACAGTGTCCTACTGCCCTAGTCTCCAAGAATCAAAACAAAACAGTGTCCTACTGCCCTAGTCTCCAAGAATCAAAACAGTGTCCTACTGCCCTAGTCTCCAAGAATCAAAACAGTGTCCTACTGCCCTAGTCTCCAAGAATCAAAACAGTGTCCTACTGCCCTAGTCTCCAAGAATCAAAACAGTGTCCTACTGCCCTAGTCTCCAAGAATCAAAACAGTGTCCTACTGCCCTAGTCTCCAAGAATCAAAACAGTGTCCTACTGCCCTAGTCTCCAAGAATCAAAACAGTGTCCTACTGCCCTAGTCTCCAAGAATCAAGACCCAAAACAGTGTCCTACTGCCCTAGTCTCCAAGAATCAAAACAGTGTCCTACTGCCCTAGTCTCCAAGAATCAAGACCCAAAACAGTGTCCTACTGCCCTAGTCTCCAAGAATCAAGACCCAAAACAGTGTCCTACTGCCCTAGTCTCCAAGAATCAAGACCCAAAACAGTGTCCTACTGCCCTAGTCTCCAAGAATCAAAACAGTGTCCTACTGCCCTAGTCTCCAAGAATCAAAACAGTGTCCTACTGCCCTAGTCTCCAAGAATCAAAACAGTGTCCTACTGCCCTAGTCTCCAAGAATCAAAACAGTGTCCTACTGCCCTAGTCTCCAAGAATCAAAACAGTGTCCTACTGCCCTAGTCTCCAAGAATCAAAACAGTGTCCTACTGCCCTAGTCTCCAAGAATCAAAACAGTGTCCTACTGCCCTAGTCTCCAAGAATCAAGACCCAAAACAGTGTCCTACTGCCCTAGTCTCCAAGAATCAAGACCCAAAACAGTGTCCTACTGCCCTAGTCTCCAAGAATCAAGACCCAAAACAGTGTCCTACTGCCCTAGTCTCCAAGAATCAAAACAGTGTCCTACTGCCCTAGTCTCCAAGAATCAAAACAGTGTCCTACTGCCCTAGTCTCCAAGAATCAAAACAGTGTCCTACTGCCCTAGTCTCCAAGAATCAAGACAGTGTCCTACTGCCCTAGTCTCCAAGAATCAAGACTAGAATGGGGATCAACTGAGCAGGGGAAGTATGACATTTACTGCCTACGTCATAACTGTCAGGTGCAGCAAGCTCACTATGGGCTTTTATCTCCCATTGGCTTAGAGGATGGCTTCACGTTGCAGCGTTCAGACTATGGGTTTTATCTCCCATTGGCTTAGAAGTGCTAGAGGCAGCCAATCATGAAAAAGTGTCCACTAGGTCCTCACTAGTCTCAACATCAACAGTATAGCCAGGTTGCACCTGGCTAATAAAGCAGTTAACATTCGTCCGGTTGCTATCACCACCAGCTATGGGATCTTTACAACTCCTCATTTACCTCGGTTCAAAGCAGGAGGGGCTACAGAGGGGATGAAAATTATCCTTCCTCTTAAAGTGAACGCACAGGTTAACTACACTAATGCTACCACCTAGCGGCACACAAAGAATTAACACAATCAGTGCCGGAAGTCCTACAAAATAGGAGCTCTGGGGTGCGGGAAAGATATGGCCGCTTTTACTCGGAAGTCGGAAACCCATGACCTGGAAACAATCCGCTCAAAAAAGTTTGCTTTACATTGCTAGCTTACATTCCTATAGTTTTAATCCAAAAAGTGTTCATATTTTGCGGGAGAGACGGATGAGGAGCAGAAATGAAGCGCTAGTATATCGATCCGTTCAAAACCACGGAGAGTGCCCTGGATTAGGAGAGCCGAGTCATTCTTTCTGCTAAGTCAACGGTAAGCTAACACGAGCCGAGAGTGTAGCATACGGTAGCCAAAAGGCGAACTAAAAAAAAATAAAGGAAAAAAATCTGAATATTATCTCGCCCCATATCATTGAGGATGCGCTAGGACGTCTGAGGACGTCGTATGTACGCGTCGATTGGGACCCCTAGGACGTGTGGCTGCTTAGGGGCTCAACCGGTGGGTTCGAATATATACGTACCTAGCAGATAACGTCCCATAGCTGGGGGGTACGAATATACAGTATTCGTAATTCAAAATAAAAGAGTTAATATCTTTGAGATAAACTAGTCTAGCTTATCTCAAAGTTATTAACATTTTTTTTTGATTACCTTTACTCTACTGTAGAGTAAAGGTAATCAATAACATAAAAGGAAATTCACTACATCTGCATCTACGTCATCAATGCGTCCCTTTGTCAACAAACTGAAGAAATCCCCGGATACATAGCTCTTGATTAAACACTGCTTAATCTGAAACCTAATGCTCCAAGTCGTCCTGGCCTGATTCTGTCATTCACATCTGTTCTCCATGTACTTCTGCGGTTATTGAAATGTGAAGAGTCTGAAGACGATCGTTGAAATCAATTAGAATCATGTTTGGGCTGGTGTTACTGGTGTCTGCTTGACATGCACTAAAACCCTGCTGGCTCGCAGACATCCCCAGGGTGGCTCCAGAAATCCACTAGATGTCTGGGCGATATATCGGCCAGGATTTGAGTTATTTTGACTAAACTGGAATGTTGCAATCATCCAGCCAATGTGTCTCAATGTTTAACCACAACCCTGTAAGACCCAACGATGCTTCTCGGTAACATTTTTATTTTAATTAATCACTTAATTCTTTTTTTTTCTTTCTATTCTTTTTTCACCTAAACATCAACATTGATGTTCATTGTTTAGTCTTGCAATGCCATTGGTCATGATATTTGCATATAAATACCCCCCACAGAGGCACAAATTTACACAACTTCAAAATCTCTGGACTCTTTCTAATCAAAATTGACCTATGACCTTTAATCTTTAACCCTGATAAAAGTAACTAAAATGCATGTAATACATATATTTGTGTGATCATTAGAATGTCTAGAACATGTATTATGTATTATTGTGAAAGATATCCACCGAATGTAAATTATTAATTTATTATTATTATTTTAATAATTATTATAAATTTGCATAAAATGTTCATTAAACTTTTTTTTTTTTTTTTTTAACATATTTTTTTAACATAAGTCCTAGTAGTACAAAGTAGTAGTAAGGTTGAAATCTATTTTTTGCAAGTAGAAATGTATCCGGGTCTTACAGGGTTTTAAACCCCCAGCATGGGCCCTCTCCTGGGGGGAGGGAGGGCGGAGGGGGAGATCACTCTTCAAAAATAGATCTACAACTAGCCTTCTTTTAGGTTGGCTATTTTTGGTTAAAGGACCACTTCACCACTTTTCAACCTATCTTCATATAATAGGTCCTCACTAATAATCATGATAAAATGGCACGATTTTTTTTCTACTCAGTCTGTGTCTCATAGGAGGGCTGTGGGCAGTTTAGAAACCGTCTTCCAGTGACATCATCATTAGGCAGATTCTTTGTTAGATTTTCATTATCGTGAGAACGATGGCTTCCATTTTCGCATTGCAACTTTTCAGGACTAGAAAGCCTGCCGTTTTTATTAGCTTGTATTCCCCATCGATGATGTCACTGGAGGACGGTTTCTGAACTGCCCACAGCCCTCCTATGAGACACGGACCGAGTAGAAATAAAAAATTTTCATGATTATTAGTGGGGACCAATTATACGAAGATAGGTTGAAAAGTGGTGAAGTGGTCCTTTAAGATATTTGGTGTGTGTGTGTGTGGGGGGGGGGGGGGGCGGGGGGGTCCAAAAGTAGTTATAAGTCGGTTTCACTGGGTTCAAGTGGTTAACAGCTTTAAACCTGGCACACTTGTTTTGGGGCATGTTATTTTCTGCCAAAAATGTTTGCATAGGGCTCTTTTTTTTATGAAACAGTTGTTAATTCTCCCCAGGTTAATGGGCGTTCATATCATTTACAAGGCAATGCTACAGTGACTGCGCTGCTTGTTGCTGAGACAGCACAGGGATGCAGTGCTTAGTGGAATCATGTTCCTTTGACGGAACATGATTCCATCTAGGTTTAGCCCGTTTTGGCCTGATGTCGAAATAAAAAAAACGTTTGCTCTGAAAGAATATATATTCAAAGATTTGTGCCCCTTTTTTATGATTTTTCAAAAATAGCAGACCTACAAGCTCGTAGAATTATCTCTATTGGGCCACGGACCCCCATCTCAGAATATGTAGTTCCAGGGACCCCCCAGAAGCAAATATTTTAGTTAAAAATGTTCGCTCTGAAATATATATTCAAAGATTTGTGCCACATTTCCACGACTTTTCAAAAATAGCAGACCTACAAGCTCGTAGCGCGCCACTCGGTGGCGCGCTATGAGCTTGTAGATCTGCTATTTTTCGATAGCTAAAGCATAACATAATGCTTAGTTAAAACACCAAAAGGGGTTCCCGTCCAGAATAGGTTAGAAAGGACCAGGGTAAGCGATAAAAGGTAAAGGTGGAAGAAATGTGGTTTTTATTTGGCCCAAAGTATGTAGAAAGTGTAAGATGGGTTACGGAACAAAGCGAAAGTGACAGCCAAAAGGAAGTAGCTGCGTATAAATTCAATAGAACAGCTGCTGCTGCCTAGGCGTAGAGTCGACTAACTAAGCAGAACTTACAGCAACATAGTGAGTACTTCTCTTATCGCCCCTGTAGCATTATAGACTCTGACGCTGGCTGTAATCGCAGGGGCACAGATCATGTTCCTCCTCCTTAGGGGTGGCGTGGGTCATAGATGGGTGTTGATGTCGGCCAGAAACCTCATCTCCATATTATAAACGTTATGTTTTTCGTAAATCCACACCCTACTTGATCATACTACACTAACTACAGGGTCACACAAAGGCATCAAAAGTAGCAGCTTCACAAAGCTCGACATGTGGCATGAAGCGATTCAAGCTTGTGGATCTGTTATGCTTTTGATGCTTTTGAATCCTGAAAAGTAGCAGTTTTGGACCCAATAAGGATTCCACTGGAGAGAGACAATATTTTACATGTAAATAACAACTTGACGACTGCTATTCGCATTATGGGCACTGGCAGGGGCAAGCCGTTTCCTCGTGCGTGCGTGCGTGCGTGCGTGCGTGCGTGCGTGCGTGCGTGCGTGCGTGCGTGCGTGCGTGAGTGCGTGCATGCGTGCGTGAGTGTGACCTTGGAGCCAAGCACAGTTGTTGTATAAAGCATAGTTGTATAGGTCAAAGGTCCTACTCAGACAGACATACTGACGAACAGACAGACACACACATTGCTGGGCGTTGGAGATGGTGTGCCACGTACCGCTAAAAAAAAAAGCTCTTTACTATAAGCCATCGTCTTCTATTGTTTTCCGTTTTCTTCTCTTAAATGCTGTTAGCCTTATCTCGGGCCAAATGCCTAACCGAACCGCGTCCAAACTCCCTGCTGTGTGTTTTTGCCCATACGTTTTGTCATTAACAGGGCAATCAGCGAGTCGTTGTATTTGTATAATGCTTTGTATATCAAAGACACAATTAGGTTCACGCGCCTCTTTAAAAGCTTTAGCCCTGACTGAATTCCCACAACATCGTTCCTTTTGTGCGATGGTCAATTGTTCAGATTAACCCATTTTGGGCGGAGGTCGATAAAAAAGGCTTCTAAATCCTAACATTTTTCTGAAAAACCCATGTTTCTATGTCAGTGGTGCTCAACCTTTTTCATGTCAAGGACCCCCAGAATTATCTCTATTGGGCCACGGACCCCCATCTCAAAATATGTAGTTCCAGGCACTCCCCAGAAGCCAATATTTTAGTTAAAAATGTTCGCTCTGAAATATATTTGCGCCACATTGTCATGACTTTTCAAAAATAGCAGACCTACAAGCTCATAGCGCGCCACTCGGTGGCACGCTATGAGCTTGTAGATCTGCTATTTTTCAATAGCTAAAGTAGAACAGAATGCTATAAACGCCAAAAGGGGTTCCCGCCCAGAATGGGTTAATTAGCATGGTAACCCTGTACAGGAGCTTGGCTTGTACAACAGAACGAAGCTCCCAGAGCTGCCGTCCCGGATGCTCCTCTATTGGTCCCTCCAACACAGGGATCATGAATATGCAGGAGAGGAGCAGCCCCTCCAGGCCTCATAAAAGGCTGTGTTAACCCATTCTGAACGGGAACCCCCAGGTCTTTTAAGCATTATGTTATACTTTAGCTATTGAAAAATTGCAGATCTACAAGCTCATAGCGCGGCACCGAGTGCCGCGCTACAAGCTTGTAGATCTGCAATTTTTTGAAAAATCGTGAAAATGTGGCGCAAATCTTTGAATGTATATTCTTTCAGAGCGTTTTTAACTCAAATCTTTGCTTCTGGGGGGGTCCCTGGAACAACATATATATTTTCAGATGGGGGTCGGCGGCCAAATTCAGATAATTCCGGGGGTCCTTGACATGGAAAGGTTGAGAACCACTGACAGAAACATGGGGTTTTTTTTCCAGAAAACTAGAAGCCTTTTTTATTTATCTTTAAATGGGCCTCCGGTCTAAATGTGTTAAAGCTCCTCTAATTAAACTGAACTCTCCCCCTTTCCTTCCCAACAGAGAGCACGGCATCAGGGACCAGCCTCTTCAGGCTTCTCCCTCAGTTTGCTTATAGTGCATCATCTCCATTCTATACCGCAACACTGTCACGCACAGTGGTGGGAAAAATACTCACATTTCTTTCTTTTACTTAACTCATTCGGCGGCATTTGCGCCTTTTGAACACCGCCCGCTACAAACTCCCTCTGTGCCTTTTGACGCATTTTTTTAATATAATGTAGATCTGCTATTCTTTTTTTATAATTTTTATCCCACGATTTTGTAACCCATTTTTCACCCCTGTATCAATTATCTAATGTGATCCTGGGCTCTACACACCCTCCGCCAACCTAGTCCCCATATATGGGGGACATGGGGAGAGCAACGGACTTGAACTCATGCTTCCTTCATGCCTGAGTGTCCAAGTTGCTCCTTTACACCTGACAGGGGGGAGTTTCCCTGGTTGGACGTAGCGCGTGGAAGGAACACGTTATTCCAACCAGTTCCTTTCCCCTCCATCAGGCGCCCCGGCTGGCCAGGCGGAGGCAGTTTAGAGACCAGGATTACTGCATGTTTTTTTGTGAGGGTACCTACCCTAGGGGACACGGGGAGAACATGCAAACTCCACACAGAAAGGCCCTTTCGCCGGGCTTGGGGTTGGCGAAAGATCGGCTATTCTCAAATGGCCAAAATATATATAGTCCTGAAGTGCTTAATGTATGTTTTGTAATAATAATCAAAATCTCCAAAGTAACTAGTAATGTTTTCAAATAATTTTTAGTTGAGTAAAATTGCAATATTTGGATCCGAGATGTAGTGGAGTAGAAGTAAAAATATTGGAAATTGGAAATACTCAAGTAAAGTGCAAATACCTCAAAATTGTACTTATAAGTACAGTGCTTGAGTAAATGTATTCATGGTTACTTTCCAGTTTCCACCACTGTTAAAATGTGCCTAGTGCGTCGTCCCCCATTCTACCCCAACGCTGTCACACAATCAATAAAGTCCCAACATCACGAACGGAGAATGTCTCCTTTAAATTAATACTTGCTACTCTGTGTTGAGAGAACGTTTGAACGGTGGCGGAATGACTTGATTTAAATGCATTGAATACCAAATGACACCCTCGTCTCACCCTCGTCTGGCGGACGGGAAAGGTAATCCTTAATCCTCAGTAATAGCCCTCAGAAAACAGCCTCATGCACACACTGATTAAATGAATTACACAAACATTCCTTTGCATAAAATAGTGGCCATTACTTCAGCTCTGGCAAGGCAAACATTCTTTTTTCTTTTCTCTCTGTGGCACATCGTATTTTTGTTTACTGTATTCCCTAAACGCCAGGCTTGCTTGTTATCCCATTTTGTGCGGGAACCCCTTTTGGTGTTTTAAAGCATTATGTTATGCTTTAGCTATTGAAAAATAGCAGATCTACAAGCTCATAGCGCGGCACCGAGTGCCGC
The DNA here is from genome assembly GCF_951216825.1 of Electrona antarctica. NCBI lineage: Eukaryota > Metazoa > Chordata > Actinopteri > Myctophiformes > Myctophidae > Electrona > Electrona antarctica. Next base: position 46,617,462 of record NC_136794.1, read on the forward strand.
GATATGAGCTTGTAGGGTCTGCTATTTTTTGAAAAATCGTGAATATGTGGCGCAAACCTTTGAATATATATTGTTTCAGAGCAAACGTTTTTAACTCAAACCTTTGCTTCTGGGGTGGGGGGGTCCCTGGAACAACATATTTTCAGATGGGGGTCGGCGGGCCAATTACATATAATCTTGGGCGTCCTTAATTGACATGGAAATGTTTGAGAACGACTGACACATAGAAACATAAGGTTTTTCAGAAAACTGTCAGGATTTAGAAGACATTTGTAGAATCCTTCCTTCCCCAGGTGAAAATGGGTTATTCACTTTGTGTGCCCTTGTGCTGCAGTGGAGGAGGAATCAACTGTGATAATGAATAAGGTTCCCACCTATCAGGAGGACAACTCTGTGATAATGAATAAGGTTCCCACCTATCAGGAGGACAACTCTGTGATAATGAATAAGGTTCCCACCTATCAGGAGCACAACTCTCCCAGAGTAACTGTGGTAATGAATAAGGTTCCCACCTATCAGGAGCACAACTCTCCCAGAGTAACTGTGATAATGAATAAGGTTCCCACCTATCAGGAGGACAACTCTCCCAGAGTAACTGTGATAATGAATAAGGTTCCCACCTATCAGGAGGACAACTCTCCCAGAGTAACTGATAATGAATAAGGTTCCCACCTATCAGGAGGACAACTCTCCCAGAGTAACTGTGATAATGAATAAGGTTCCCACCTATCAGGAGGACAACTCTCCCAGAGTAACTGTGATAATGAATAAGGTTCCCACCTATCAGGAGCACAACTCTCCCAGAGTAAGTTGAATAAGGTTCCCACCTATCAGGAGCACAACTCTCCCAGAGTAACTGTGATAATGAATAAGGTTCCCACCTATCAGGAGCACAACTCTCCCAGAGTAATAAGGTTCCCACCTATCAGGAGGACAACTCTCCCAGAGTAACTGTGATAATGAATAAGGTTCCCACCTATCAGGAGGACAACTCTCCCAGAGTAACTGTGATAATGAATAAGGTTCCCACCTATCAGGAGCACAACTCTCCCAGAGTAATGAATAAGGTTCCCACCTATCAGGAGGACAACTCTCCCAGAGTAACTGTGATAATGAATAAGGTTCCCACCTATCAGGAGGACAACTCTCCCAGAGTAATGAATAAGGTTCCCACCTATCAGGAGGACAACTCTCCCAGAGTAACTGTGTTAATGAATAAGGTTCCCACCTATCAGGAGCACAACTCTCCCAGAGTAACTGTGATAATGAATAAGGTTCCCACCTATCAGGAGCACAACTCTCCCAGAGTAACTGTGATAATGAATAAGGTTCCCACCTATCAGGAGGACAACTCTCCCAGAGTAACTGTGATAATGAATAAGGTTCCCACCTATCAGGAGGACAACTCTCCCAGAGTAACTGTGATAATGAATAAGGTTCCCACCTATCAGGAGCACAACTCTCCCAGAGTAACTGTGATAATGAATAAGGTTCCCACCTATCAGGAGGACAACTCTCCCAGAGTAACTGTGATAATGAATAAGGTTCCCACCTATCAGGAGGACAACTCTCCCAGAGTAACTGTGATAATGAATAAGGTTCCCACCTATCAGGAGGACAACTCTCCCAGAGTAACTGTGATAATGAATAAGGTTCCCACCTATCAGGAGGACAACTCTCCCAGAGTAACTGTGATAATGAATAAGGTTCCCACCTATCAGGAGCACAACTCTCCCAGAGTAACTGTGATAGTGAATAAGGTTCCCACCTATCAGAGCACAACTCTCCCAGAGTAACTGTGATAATGAATAAGGTTCCCACCTATCAGGAGCACAACTCTCCCAGAGTAATAAGGTTCCCACCTATCAGGAGCACAACTCTCCCAGAGTAACTGTGATAATGAATAAGGTTCCCACCTATCAGGAGCACAACTCTCCCAGAGTAACTGTGATAGTGAATAAGGTTCCCACCTATCAGAGCACAACTCTCCCAGAGTAACTGTGATAATGAATAAGGTTCCCACCTATCAGGAGCACAACTCTCCCAGAGTAACTGTGATAATGAATAAGGTTCCCACCTATCAGGAGCACAACTCTCCCAGAGTAATAAGGTTCCCACCTATCAGGAGCACAACTCTCCCAGAGTAACTGTGATAATGAATAAGGTTCCCACCTATCAGGAGCACAACTCTCCCAGAGTAACTGTGATAGTGAATAAGGTTCCCACCTATCAGGAGCACAACTCTCCCAGAGTAACTGATAATGAATAAGGTTCCCACCTATCAGGAGGACAACTCTCCCAGAGTAATGAATAAGGTTCCCACCTATCAGGAGGACAACTCTCCCAGAGTAACTGTGATAATGAATAAGGTTCCCACCTATCAGGAGGACAACTCTCCACCTATCAGGAGCACAACTCTCCCAGAGTAACTGTGATAATGAATAAGGTTCCCACCTATCAGGGGGACAACTCTCCCAGAGTAATGAATAAGGTTCCCACCTATCAGGAGGACAACTCTCCACCTATCAGGAGCACAACTCTCCCAGAGTAACTGTGATAATGAATAAGGTTCCCACCTATCAGGGGGACAACTCTCCCAGAGTAATGAATAAGGTTCCCACCTATCAGGAGGACAACTCTCCACCTATCAGGAGCACAACTCTCCCAGAGTAACTGTGATAATGAATAAGGTTCCCACCTATCAGGAGCACAACTCTCCCAGAGTAATGAATAAGGTTCCCACCTATCAGGAGGACAACTCTCCCAGAGTAATGAATAAGGTTCCCACCTATCAGGAGGACAACTCTCCCAGAGTAATGAATAAGGTTCCCACCTATCAGGAGCACAACTCTCCCAGAGTAACTGTGATAATGAATAAGGTTCCCACCTATCAGGAGGACAACTCTCCCAGAGTAACTGTGATAATGAATAAGGTTCCCACCTATCAGGAGCACAACTCTCCCAGAGTAACTGTGATAATGAATAAGGTTCCCACCTATCAGGAGCACAACTCTCCCAGAGTAATGAATAAGGTTCCCACCTATCAGGAGGACAACTCTCCCAGAGTAATGAATAAGGTTCCCACCTATCAGGAGCACAACTCTCCCAGAGTAACTGTGATAATGAATAAGGTTCCCACCTATCAGGAGGACAACTCTCCCAGAGTAACTGTGATAATGAATAAGGTTCCCACCTATCAGGAGCACAACTCTCCCAGAGTAACTGTGATAATGAATAAGGTTCCCACCTATCAGGAGCACAACTCTCCCAGAGTAATGAATAAGGTTCCCACCTATCAGGAGCACAACTCTCCCAGAGTAACTGTGATAATGAATAAGGTTCCCACCTATCAGGAGCACAACTCTCCCAGAGTAATGAATAAGGTTCCCACCTATCAGGAGGACAACTCTCCCAGAGTAATGAATAAGGTTCCCACCTATCAGGAGCACAACTCTCCCAGAGTAACTGTGATAATGAATAAGGTTCCCACCTATCAGGAGGACAACTCTCCCAGAGTAACTGTGATAATGAATAAGGTTCCCACCTATCAGGAGCACAACTCTCCCAGAGTAACTGTGATAATGAATAAGGTTCCCACCTATCAGGAGCACAACTCTCCCAGAGTAATGAATAAGGTTCCCACCTATCAGGAGCACAACTCTCCCAGAGTAATGAATAAGGTTCCCACCTATCAGGAGGACAACTCTCCCAGAGTAACTGTGGTAATGAATAAGGTTCCCACCTATCAGGAGGACAACTCTCCCAGAGTAATGAATAAGGTTCCCACCTATCAGGAGGACAACTCTCCCAGAGTAATGAATAAGGTTCCCACCTATCAGGAGGACAACTCTCCCAGAGTAATGAATAAGGTTCCCACCTATCAGGAGCACAACTCTCCCAGAGTAATGAATAAGGTTCCCACCTATCAGGAGCACAACTCTCCCAGAGTAATAAGGTTCCCACCTATCAGGAGCACAACTCTCCCAGAGTAACTGTGATAATGAATAAGGTTCCCACCTATCAGGAGGACAACTCTCCCAGAGTAACTGTGATAATGAATAAGGTTCCCACCTATCAGGAGCACAACTCTCCCAGAGTAACTGTGATAATGAATAAGGTTCCCACCTATCAGGAGGACAACTCTCCCAGAGTAATGAATAAGGTTCCCACCTATCAGGAGGACAACTCTCCCAGAGTAACTGTGATAATGAATAAGGTTCCCACCTATCAGGAGGACAACTCTCCCAGAGTAACTGTGATAATGAATAAGGTTCCCACATATCAGGAGCACAACTCTCCCACAGTAACTGTGATAATGAATAAGGTTCCCACCTATCAGGAGCACAACTCTCCCAGAGTAACTGTTATAATGAATAAGGTTCCCACCTATCAGGAGCACAACTCTCCCAGAGTAACTGTTATAATGAATAAGGTTCCCACCTATCAGGAGCACAACTCTCCCAGAGTAACTGTGATAATGAATAAGGTTCCCACCTATCAGGAGCACAACTCTCCCAGAGTAATGAATAAGGTTCCCACCATCAGGAGGACAACTCTCCCAGAGTAATGAATAAGGTTCCCACCTATCAGGAGGACAACTCTCCCAGAGTAATGAATAAGGTTCCCACCTATCAGGAGCACAACTCTCCCAGAGTAACTGTGATAATGAATAAGGTTCCCACCTATCAGGAGCACAACTCTCCCAGAGTAACTGTTATAATGAATAAGGTTCCCACCTATCAGGAGCACAACTCTCCCAGAGTAACTGTTATAATGAATAAGGTTCCCACCTATCAGGAGCACAACTCTCCCAGAGTAATAAGGTTCCCACCTATCAGGAGCACAACTCTCCCAGAGTAACTGTGATAATGAATAAGGTTCCCACCTATCAGGAGGACAACTCTCCCAGAGTAACTGTGATAATGAATAAGGTTCCCACCTATCAGGAGGACAACTCTCCCAGAGTAACTGTTATAATGAATAAGGTTCCCACCTATCAGGAGCACAACTCTCCCAGAGTAATAAGGTTCCCACCTATCAGGAGCACAACTCTCCCAGAGTAACTGTGATAATGAATAAGGTTCCCACCTATCAGGAGGACAACTCTCCCAGAGTAATGAATAAGGTTCCCACCTATCAGAGCACAACTCTCCCAGAGTAACTGTGATAATGAATAAGGTTCCCACCTATCAGGAGCACAACTCTCCCAGAGTAATGAATAAGGTTCCCACCTATCAGGAGCACAACTCTCCCAGAGTAATGAATAAGGTTCCCACCTATCAGGAGCACAACTCTCCCAGAGTAATGAATAAGGTTCCCACCTATCAGGAGCACAACTCTCCCAGAGTAATGAATAAGGTTCCCACCTATCAGGAGGACAACTCTCCCAGAGTAACTGTTATAATGAATAAGGTTCCCACCTATCAGGAGCACAACTCTCCCAGAGTAATGAATAAGGTTCCCACCTATCAGGAGCACAACTCTCCCAGAGTAACTGTTATAATGAATAAGGTTCCCACCTATCAGGAGCACAACTCTCCCAGAGTAATGAATAAGGTTCCCACCTATCAGGAGGACAACTCTCCCAGAGTAACTGTTATAATGAATAAGGTTCCCACCTATCAGGAGGACAACTCTCCCAGAGTAACTGTTATAATGAATAAGGTTCCCACCTATCAGGAGCACAACTCTCCCAGAGTAATAAGGTTCCCACCTATCAGGAGCACAACTCTCCCAGAGTAACTGTGATAATGAATAAGGTTCCCACCTATCAGGAGGACAACTCTCCCAGAGTAATGAATAAGGTTCCCACCTATCAGGAGCACAACTCTCCCAGAGTAATGAATAAGGTTCCCACCTATCAGGAGCACAACTCTCCCAGAGTAATGAATAAGGTTCCCACCTATCAGGAGGACAACTCTCCCAGAGTAATGAATAAGGTTCCCACCTATCAGGAGCACAACTCTCCCAGAGTAATGAATAAGGTTCCCACCTATCAGGAGGACAACTCTCCCAGAGTAATAAGGTTCCCACCTATCAGGAGGACAACTCTCCCAGAGTAATGAATAAGGTTCCCACCTATCAGGAGGACAACTCTCCCAGAGTAATGAATAAGGTTCCCACCTATCAGGAGGACAACTCTCCCAGAGTAATGAATAAGGTTCCCACCTATCAGGAGCACAACTCTCCCAGAGTAATGAATAAGGTTCCCACCTATCAGGAGGACAACTCTCCCAGAGTAACTGTGATAATGAATAAGGTTCCCACCTATCAGGAGCACAACTCTCCCAGAGTAATGAATAAGGTTCCCACCTATCAGGAGGACAACTCTCCCAGAGTAATGAATAAGGTTCCCACCTATCAGGAGGACAACTCTCCCAGAGTAATGAATAAGGTTCCCACCTATCAGGAGGACAACTCTCCCAGAGTAATGAATAAGGTTCCCACCTATCAGGAGCACAACTCTCCCAGAGTAATGAATAAGGTTCCCACCTATCAGGAGCACAACTCTCCCAGAGTAATGAATAAGGTTCCCACCTATCAGGAGCACAACTCTCCCAGAGTAATGAATAAGGTTCCCACCTATCAGGAGGACAACTCTCCCAGAGTAATGAATAAGGTTCCCACCTATCAGGAGCACAACTCTCCCAGAGTAATGAATAAGGTTCCCACCTATCAGGAGCACAACTCTCCCAGAGTAATGAATAAGGTTCCCACCTATCAGGAGGACAACTCTCCCAGAGTAACTGTGATAATGAATAAGGTTCCCACCTATCAGGAGGACAACTCTCCCAGAGTAACTGTGATAATGAATAAGGTTCCCACCTATCAGGAGGACAACTCTCCCAGAGTAATGAATAAGGTTCCCACCTATCAGGAGGACAACTCTCCCAGAGTAACTGTGATAATGAATAAGGTTCCCACCTATCAGGAGGACAACTCTCCCAGAGTAACTGTGATAATGAATAAGGTTCCCACCTATCAGGAGCACAACTCTCCCAGAGTAACTGTGATAATGAATAAGGTTCCCACCTATCAGGAGGACAACTCTCCCAGAGTAATGAATAAGGTTCCCACCTATCAATGAATAAGGTTCCCACCTATCAGGAGCACAACTCTCCCAGAGTAATGAATAAGGTTCCCACCTATCAGGAGGACAACTCTCCCAGAGTAATGAATAAGGTTCCCACCTATCAGGAGGACAACTCTCCCAGAGTAACTGTGATAATGAATAAGGTTCCCACCTATCAGGAGGACAACTCTCCCAGAGTAACTGTGATAATGAATAAGGTTCCCACCTATCAGGAGCACAACTCTCCCAGAGTAACTGTGATAATGAATAAGGTTCCCACCTATCAGGAGGACAACTCTCCCAGAGTAATGAATAAGGTTCCCACCTATCAGGAGGACAACTCTCCCAGAGTAACTGTGATAATGAATAAGGTTCCCACCTATCAGGAGGACAACTCTCCCAGAGTAACTGTGATAATGAATAAGGTTCCCACATATCAGGAGCACAACTCTCCCACAGTAACTGTGATAATGAATAAGGTTCCCACCTATCAGGAGCACAACTCTCCCAGAGTAACTGTTATAATGAATAAGGTTCCCACCTATCAGGAGCACAACTCTCCCAGAGTAACTGTTATAATGAATAAGGTTCCCACCTATCAGGAGCACAACTCTCCCAGAGTAACTGTGATAATGAATAAGGTTCCCACCTATCAGGAGCACAACTCTCCCAGAGTAATGAATAAGGTTCCCACCATCAGGAGGACAACTCTCCCAGAGTAATGAATAAGGTTCCCACCTATCAGGAGGACAACTCTCCCAGAGTAATGAATAAGGTTCCCACCTATCAGGAGCACAACTCTCCCAGAGTAACTGTGATAATGAATAAGGTTCCCACCTATCAGGAGCACAACTCTCCCAGAGTAACTGTTATAATGAATAAGGTTCCCACCTATCAGGAGCACAACTCTCCCAGAGTAACTGTTATAATGAATAAGGTTCCCACCTATCAGGAGCACAACTCTCCCAGAGTAATAAGGTTCCCACCTATCAGGAGCACAACTCTCCCAGAGTAACTGTGATAATGAATAAGGTTCCCACCTATCAGGAGGACAACTCTCCCAGAGTAACTGTGATAATGAATAAGGTTCCCACCTATCAGGAGGACAACTCTCCCAGAGTAACTGTTATAATGAATAAGGTTCCCACCTATCAGGAGCACAACTCTCCCAGAGTAATAAGGTTCCCACCTATCAGGAGCACAACTCTCCCAGAGTAACTGTGATAATGAATAAGGTTCCCACCTATCAGGAGGACAACTCTCCCAGAGTAATGAATAAGGTTCCCACCTATCAGAGCACAACTCTCCCAGAGTAACTGTGATAATGAATAAGGTTCCCACCTATCAGGAGCACAACTCTCCCAGAGTAATGAATAAGGTTCCCACCTATCAGGAGCACAACTCTCCCAGAGTAATGAATAAGGTTCCCACCTATCAGGAGCACAACTCTCCCAGAGTAATGAATAAGGTTCCCACCTATCAGGAGCACAACTCTCCCAGAGTAATGAATAAGGTTCCCACCTATCAGGAGGACAACTCTCCCAGAGTAACTGTTATAATGAATAAGGTTCCCACCTATCAGGAGCACAACTCTCCCAGAGTAATGAATAAGGTTCCCACCTATCAGGAGCACAACTCTCCCAGAGTAACTGTTATAATGAATAAGGTTCCCACCTATCAGGAGCACAACTCTCCCAGAGTAATGAATAAGGTTCCCACCTATCAGGAGGACAACTCTCCCAGAGTAACTGTTATAATGAATAAGGTTCCCACCTATCAGGAGGACAACTCTCCCAGAGTAACTGTTATAATGAATAAGGTTCCCACCTATCAGGAGCACAACTCTCCCAGAGTAATAAGGTTCCCACCTATCAGGAGCACAACTCTCCCAGAGTAACTGTGATAATGAATAAGGTTCCCACCTATCAGGAGGACAACTCTCCCAGAGTAATGAATAAGGTTCCCACCTATCAGGAGCACAACTCTCCCAGAGTAATGAATAAGGTTCCCACCTATCAGGAGCACAACTCTCCCAGAGTAATGAATAAGGTTCCCACCTATCAGGAGGACAACTCTCCCAGAGTAATGAATAAGGTTCCCACCTATCAGGAGCACAACTCTCCCAGAGTAATGAATAAGGTTCCCACCTATCAGGAGGACAACTCTCCCAGAGTAATAAGGTTCCCACCTATCAGGAGGACAACTCTCCCAGAGTAATGAATAAGGTTCCCACCTATCAGGAGGACAACTCTCCCAGAGTAATGAATAAGGTTCCCACCTATCAGGAGGACAACTCTCCCAGAGTAATGAATAAGGTTCCCACCTATCAGGAGCACAACTCTCCCAGAGTAATGAATAAGGTTCCCACCTATCAGGAGGACAACTCTCCCAGAGTAACTGTGATAATGAATAAGGTTCCCACCTATCAGGAGCACAACTCTCCCAGAGTAATGAATAAGGTTCCCACCTATCAGGAGGACAACTCTCCCAGAGTAATGAATAAGGTTCCCACCTATCAGGAGGACAACTCTCCCAGAGTAATGAATAAGGTTCCCACCTATCAGGAGGACAACTCTCCCAGAGTAATGAATAAGGTTCCCACCTATCAGGAGCACAACTCTCCCAGAGTAATGAATAAGGTTCCCACCTATCAGGAGCACAACTCTCCCAGAGTAATGAATAAGGTTCCCACCTATCAGGAGCACAACTCTCCCAGAGTAATGAATAAGGTTCCCACCTATCAGGAGGACAACTCTCCCAGAGTAATGAATAAGGTTCCCACCTATCAGGAGCACAACTCTCCCAGAGTAATGAATAAGGTTCCCACCTATCAGGAGCACAACTCTCCCAGAGTAATGAATAAGGTTCCCACCTATCAGGAGGACAACTCTCCCAGAGTAACTGTGATAATGAATAAGGTTCCCACCTATCAGGAGGACAACTCTCCCAGAGTAACTGTGATAATGAATAAGGTTCCCACCTATCAGGAGGACAACTCTCCCAGAGTAATGAATAAGGTTCCCACCTATCAGGAGGACAACTCTCCCAGAGTAACTGTGATAATGAATAAGGTTCCCACCTATCAGGAGGACAACTCTCCCAGAGTAACTGTGATAATGAATAAGGTTCCCACCTATCAGGAGCACAACTCTCCCAGAGTAACTGTGATAATGAATAAGGTTCCCACCTATCAGGAGGACAACTCTCCCAGAGTAATGAATAAGGTTCCCACCTATCAATGAATAAGGTTCCCACCTATCAGGAGCACAACTCTCCCAGAGTAATGAATAAGGTTCCCACCTATCAGGAGGACAACTCTCCCAGAGTAATGAATAAGGTTCCCACCTATCAGGAGGACAACTCTCCCAGAGTAACTGTGATAATGAATAAGGTTCCCACCTATCAGGAGGACAACTCTCCCAGAGTAACTGTGATAATGAATAAGGTTCCCACCTATCAGGAGCACAACTCTCCCAGAGTAATGAATAAGGTTCCCACCTATCAGGAGCACAACTCTCCCAGAGTAATGAATAAGGTTCCCACCTATCAGGAGCACAACTCTCCCAGAGTAATGAATAAGGTTCCCACCTATCAGGAGGACAACTCTCCCAGAGTAACTGTGATAATGAATAAGGTTCCCACCTATCAGGAGGACAACTCTCCCAGAGTAACTGTGATAATGAATAAGGTTCCCACCTATCAGGAGGACAACTCTCCCAGAGTAATGAATAAGGTTCCCACCTATCAGGAGGACAACTCTCCCAGAGTAATGAATAAGGTTCCCACCTATCAATGAATAAGGTTCCCACCTATCAGGAGCACAACTCTCCCAGAGTAATGAATAAGGTTCCCACCTATCAGGAGGACAACTCTCCCAGAGTAATGAATAAGGTTCCCACCTATCAGGAGCACAACTCTCCCAGAGTAACTGTGATAATGAATAAGGTTCCCACCTATCAGGAGCACAACTCTCCCAGAGTAATGAATAAGGTTCCCACCTATCAAGAGCACAACTCTCCCAGAGTAACTGTGATAATGAATAAGGTTCCCACCTATCAGGAGGACAACTCTCCCAGAGTAATGAATAAGGTTCCCACCTATCAGGAGGACAACTCTCCCAGAGTAATGAATAAGGTTCCCACCTATCAGGAGCACAACTCTCCCAGAGTAACTGTGATAATGAATAAGGTTCCCACCTATCAGGAGGACAACTCTCCCAGAGTAATGAATAAGGTTCCCACCTATCAGGAGGACAACTCTCCCAGAGTAATGAATAAGGTTCCCACCTATCAGGAGCACAACTCTCCCAGAGTAACTGTGATAATGAATAAGGTTCCCACCTATCAGGAGCACAACTCTCCCAGAGTAATGAATAAGGTTCCCACCTATCAGGAGGACAACTCTCCCAGAGTAATGAATAAGGTTCCCACCTATCAGGAGCACAACTCTCCCAGAGTAACTGTGATAATGAATAAGGTTCCCACCTATCAGGAGCACAACTCTCCCAGAGTAACTGTTATAATGAATAAGGTTCCCACCTATCAGGAGCACAACTCTCCCAGAGTAACTGTTATAATGAATAAGGTTCCCACCTATCAGGAGCACAACTCTCCCAGAGTAATAAGGTTCCCACCTATCAGGAGCACAACTCTCCCAGAGTAACTGTGATAATGAATAAGGTTCCCACCTATCAGGAGGACAACTCTCCCAGAGTAACTGTGATAATGAATAAGGTTCCCACATATCAGGAGGACAACTCTCCCACAGTAACTGTGATAATGAATAAGGTTCCCACCTATCAGGAGCACAACTCTCCCAGAGTAACTGTTATAATGAATAAGGTTCCCACCTATCAGGAGCACAACTCTCCCAGAGTAACTGTGATAATGAATAAGGTTCCCACCTATCAGGAGCACAACTCTCCCAGAGTAACTGTGATAATGAATAAGGTTCCCACCTATCAGGAGCACAACTCTCCCAGAGTAACTGTGATAATGAATAAGGTTCCCACCTATCAGGAGGACAACTCTCCCAGAGTAACTGTGGTAATGAATAAGGTTCCCACCTATCAGGAGCACAACTCTCCCAGAGTAACTGTGATAATGAATAAGGTTCCCACCTATCAGGAGCACAACTCTCCCAGAGTATGAATAAGGTTCCCACCTATCAGGAGCACAACTCTCCCAGAGTAACTGTGATAATGAATAAGGTTCCAACCTATCAGGAGCACAACTCTCCCAGAGTAAGTTGTGTTTTTTGGTTCCTGTGTCAGTCCTGTACGGAGATATGCTGAGTTTATGTATTTTTTGTTTTGTTTTGTTTTCCGTTGCAGTTGTGTCGAGCACACAACCAACTCTCCCTGGCATGGCCAAAGCATTTTCGGGGGTCCCCAGCCAAAAACGTTGAGAACCCCTGGTATAGTGTCAATCACACACATACAGTAACCTTTACAGGTCACAAAGTCATAGTTATAGTACCAGTAAGACGCCCTGAGGGCGAGGGCTGGAACAACAGAGTTAAGAAGCAGGTGTTAACCCATGTTGACCTGAGATCAGATTCTAAAAATGTCTTCTACATCCTGACAGTTTTCTGAAAAAGCTATGTTTCTATGTCAGTCGTTCTTCGATTTTTTTGTGTGGTGCAACCACTCCCTTATGGAGCTGTGTGTGGGTGGGTGGCTGGCTGGGTGGGTGGCTGGCTGGGTGGGTGCGTCTGAGCACGAAAACAGCATGGTTGTTTTTCACCACATGTGCGCAACCTAACACACACACAAACACACACGCACATATTAACTGTATATATGGAGATTTTGGGTGTGCCAGTACAGTACAGTAGAGGGTACAGTAGAGGGACCCCCACACGGTAACTCTGTCATTTCTCAACCGTTTCGGACGCGGGGCGGCTCGCCGGAATCGGGCCGGCACCCTGGATGCGTTCCTGTGGGTCTGGCCATATGGAGCGTGTCTTGAGTGTACAGGGTTTGATGAGGTCAGATCAACACATGGAATTAATTATGTATTGTCCATATATGGAGCGTGAGGCACGACTGACGGACTGACTGTGACTGACTGACGGGAGATGCAGGTTTTCATAGTAAACTGAGACATACGGTCGCAATTATACAATTATACAACTGCTAATAACCATTATGAAATGCTGTCACTTTACTTAAAGGTCTCAAAGTCGTGCTATAGCGTAATATTGATGTTTCTAAGGTATTATTGCATTTCATAAACATATAAATGTATAATAATATTATGATACATTATAGCACTTCTCTATATATGCTTTTAAATAGAGCATTGGTGGTTAGTGTAAATGTGGCTCTCCACAGGACATCTGCAATCACATTGGGAGGGCGTGTGTGTGCGCGTATGGGTGTGCGTATGTTTGTGCCCGCGTGTGTGTGTGTGTGTGTGTGTGTGTGTGTGTGTGTGCGTGCGTGCGTGCGTGCGTGCGTGCGTGCGTGCGTGCGTATGTGTGTGCGTATGTTTGTGTCCGCGTGGGGGTGTGTGTGTGTGTGTGTGCGCGTGCACGGTGTCTATGATCTGGGTTTGTGGAACCCCTGGGTGTGTGTATATCTCTAGTGTTATCAGTTAATGAAGCCCAGCCTGGTGCTCTGCAGCTGTGGTGCAGCTCAGAACCAATATGAAGGACACTGTGTGTGCGCGCGTGCGCGTGTGCGTGTGCGCATGCTGCCTTCGTGGGGAACAATAGTCCCCGTGACGCTAGTGGATCCAGAAACATGTTGACCTAGTGGGGATACCGTTCCCATGAGGTGTTATTTTGTTTTAAGCTAAGAAGATATTTGTAGAGGTTTAAGATGAGGTATTCAGGAGTTAATACTGTGTGTTTAGGGTTAGGCATTTAGGCCTGACGTCGAAATTTAAAATCAGTTAAGACAGTTTTCAGAAAAAAACATGTCGTTCTCAAACTATTTCATGTCAAGGAGCCCCAGAATTATCTGTATTTGGCCGCCGACCCCCATCTGAAAATATGTTGTTCCAGGGACCCTCCCTCAGAAGCAAAGATTTGAGTTAAAAACGCGATTTTTCTAAAATAGCAGACCTACAAGCTCGTAGATCTGCTATTTTTCAAAAGGGGTTCCCGTCCAGAATGGGTTAAGGCTCACTGTATTTCACAGAAATTTGAGTGACAAAACTAAATAATAAAACTATGTACTTATGTAAGTAAATAAAAGTAGATTTCCAGAAGTGATTTATTTACAATGGACAATATTCATTCAAAATGGAATCACTTTGATCAGAGATCCCAACGTTGATGAAAGTAATCCTTGTTTACATCACATGCCTCAAAGCATTCAAACAGAATATTACTTTTGACATGCACAAAGTGTTTGTCTGTTTATTTTTAGTTCAGTCAGATAACTCACAAATAGATTTAACCAATATTCATTAGAGAATGAGAAAACATACACGTGTGCATATCATATTTTATCTTGTCTCTGCTACATTTTCTCCATACTCGGCAGTCGGCACAATTAAAAACCATTAAACATTAAGAGCAGGGAGATGGATATAAACGAACCGTTTCCGTCCGTAGGACGTGTCCACACGTCCTAGGGGTCCCAATCGACGCGCACATAGGACGTCTGAGGTAGTCCTAGCGCATCCTTAATGATACAGGGCGAGATAAGAATATTCTGAATTTTTACCTTTGTTTTTAATTGTCAGTTCGCCTTTCGGCTACCGTATGCTACGCTCTAGGCAATTGTTAGCTTATCATTGACTTAGCCGTTAGCGCGGCAGAAAGAATGACTCGTCTCTCCTAATCCAGGGCGCTCTCCGTGGTGTTGAACGGATCAATATACTGGCGCTTAATTTCTGCTCCTCATCCGTCTCCCGCAAAATATGAACGCTTTTTGGATCATATATCGTATAAACTAAAACGATCGCAATGTAAGCTAGCTATGTAAAGTAGTAGTTTTTAGTGGATTGTTTCCGGGTCATGGGTTTCCGAGTAAAAGCGGCCATGTCTTTCCGGCACCCCAGAGCTCCTATTTTGAAGGACTTCCGGCACTGATTGTGTTAACAACCCCCCATAGAGCGTTGCAGTCCCGCCCCCTTTCATGACGACGCCAGGCCCAGGAAATGATTCCCAATGCATTTTTCCCAAAGACATTTCAAAAAGTATTTATTTAAAGACGGTTACGCCGCGGACAAAGCCAACTCGAGTTGTGACAACTCATGACAACAAACACAATATTTTGGACCAAACGAATAATTACAAAGAAGAAAAACAACAAAAAGTGTTGTAACCTGCCGTTTTTTTCTTCTTTCTAATTATTTGTTCGGCCCAGAAAATTGTGTTTGTTGTCATGATTTGTCACGACAAGAGTTGGCTTTGTACGACGCTTAAAAGGTCTTTAAATAAATACTTTTTGAAATGTCTATGAGGAAAATGAACAGGGAATCATTTCCTGGGCCCTGGTATGGGGCGGGACTGCGACGCTCTATTGGGAAAAGAAATAACAGATTTCAATTGATCTGAAATATCAAAAGGTTTATACCAATAACCAACCATTCTCTTCCAACTGACATGTTTACATGAGGCATTGTGAACATACGTGGAATATTAGGGTCCATGTAAAGACTGTCACTGATTTAGATGGCCTTAGATCTGTGTTTTCGTCGACTAAAACTATGACGAAAAATGTTCGTTGACTACCTTCACTGACAAAAACAACATATAAACTAAATAAAAACGAATCCATGATGACTAAAACTAAGAGTAAATATACTGTCGATTTTGTCAACAAATAAAAACTAGACTAAAATGTTAGGAAGGGACTAGTGGACAAGAGATTCAGTATAAGTCATTTTACACTTGGTTGCATGCTGAAAATAGCAGATCTACAAGCTCACAGCGCGTCGTGCTGCGAGCTTGTAGATCGGCTATTTTCAGCAAGTGTAAAATCAGTCATTAGGATGGCATCAAGGCCCGCCAAAATACATTTTAGTCAACTAAATTAACTTTAGATGATATTTAGTCGACTAAAACTAGACTAACACTAAAGCATTCCAGGTGACTAAAATGTGACTGAAACTAAATGAAAACTATTCAAGAGACTATAATATGACTAAAAAACTAAAATAGAAAATTTCTGCCAAAAGCAACCCTGCTTAGATCCTCAGGTATAGGATGCTCCAAAGCCTGGGAGGTGTCTGGGCTGCAAAGAGCTAGACCGCCCCAGGTAATGAGGGCGAGGCTTGGGAGCCGACAGGAGGGCCTCCTATCTGAGCATCTAAGGCTGTGCACAGACTCATAGGGGACCAAGCATATCTAAAATGTAACCGGGAGCCTGTCCTTGCGCAGCTTTAGAAGTCATCAGGAAAGTCTCAAAATCAATTCAGAAACTCATACAGGCAACCCGCGGAGAGCAGCTAAGACGGCTGTGATATGTTCACACATATATATATATATATTTTAGAATCAGTCGGCAGTCTGGCAGGTGGATTCAGCTCGAGACAAGATGGCTTTTCAGTGTGTCTTCAAATGAAAGATATCTCATTTTCGACGAAGCTCAAATATTAATTTACCTGAAAGGGCAATACGGGAGGCAGGTATAGACAAACAGAGGCGCGCGGTAAAACCCTGTTTAACTTCGAGAGCGTGACGCATGAGAGTTGACATCACCAGAGTTCCTTGGCTGTTTACATTGGGAAGGCACAAAATGTCATCCCATTGTATTAGCCTCTCTGTCACAGCAATAACATCTGTGTCGTCCATTGTATTAGCCTGTCTGTCAGACCAATAACGTCTCCATCAGCATCTCATTGACCTGTTGTCAATGCCCATGTGCTGGAGGACAGCACTGGCAGATAATGAGTTTGTTTCCAATAAGGGACGGCAACAATAATGCAGGGGAGAGAGAGCGGCGCATGGTTGGCTTTGTGCTCCCGGCCCTCGTACTGTCGCTGATTGACAACAAGACTTGACCACGTAAGACCTGCGGCCCGATCCTACAAGTGTCTTCTAAACAGTTTTCTGAAAAACGTTACTAGGGGTCCATCCATCCATCCATCTTCAACCGCTTATCCGTAGTCTGGTCACGGGGGCAACAGCTCCACCAGAGTGCTCCAGACTTCCCTTTCCAGAGCAACATTAGTGACTTCCTCCTGGGGGGATTCCGAGACGTTCCAAGGCCAGTGAGTCGATGTGTTTCCTCCAACTGCGCCTTGGTCTGCCCCGGGGTCTCCTCCCAGTGGGACGTGGCCTCGAGGACCTCCCTAGGGAGGCGCCCGAGAGGCATCCTAACCAGATGCCAGAACCACCTCAGCTGGCTCCTTTCCAGGCGAAGGAGTCCGAGTCTCTCTCGTGTGACTGAACTTCTCACCCTATCTCTAAGGGAGATGCCAGCCACCCGTCGAAGAAAACCCGTCGTGTATAAATGGGGAAACCAAACTTGGTTTAAAATTCCACTCCTGCATGGTCCAGCACTCTTCAATCAACACGTTCCTGCCCCAGGCAGCGACAACAGAAATCAAAAGAAACAAAGTGGTAAAATCTATGTGACGAGACGGAGATGTAGTGAGTGCAGTGTCGACCAGGAGCTGCTCCATTAATAATGAATGGCAGACTGATTTGGCGAACAAACAGACGTTTTTTGTTTTTTTTGCCTTTTGCTGCCGAGTGCCGACAATTCAGAGACGGAAAAGCATCCTAGTTACTGCCACTCTCATGTCGGTATCTCCCTCTCCCTCTCTCTCTCTCTCTCTCTCTCTCTCTCTCTTCTAAAGGGCTCTCAGTGAAGCAGAGACTGTGTGACAGCACAGGTTCTCTGGAGGGACGTGTTTCCCAAATAGAGGGTCGGGACCCATGTTTTGGGTTGCAGACAAGTTGTTGAAGTCATGGGTGCAGTACTTAGTTTAGACAGTTTTTGGTTTAGACTAGTCATTTGGTTAGACCAGTCATTAGTCCTACATCTACAACCTATCTCGAACCCTCACCCTAACCCTAACCTCCCACGGGGCAGCACACCTTAACCTAACCTTAACCCATGTCTAACCAATGACTAGTCTAAACTAAGTATGCACCCCGAAGTGGCACATTATTGTGACTTCAATATTGTGACTTCTATTGTGAGCTTAGATGTTTCACTAGTCTGTGTCCCAGCCAGGCAAACGTCTAATTTCTGTTTTGGGTCTTGAGCTAAAAAGATTGGGAACACACGTCACAGACATGTAGAGGGGCCACACATGTCAGAGACATGTAGAGGGGCCACACATGTCACAGACATGTAGAGGGGCCACACATGTCAGAGACATGTAGAGGGGCCACACATGACACATCCACTATATCAAGACATAATCCCACAGTAAATAATACTCTCAGATCAGATCCGAGATCAGATTCTAAAAATGTCTTCTACATCCTGACAGTTTTCTGAAAAAGCTATGTTTCTGTCAGTCGTTCTTCGATTTAAAAAAAATAGCAGACCTACAAGCTCGTAGCGCGCCACTCGGTGGCGCGCTATGAGCTTGTAGATCTGCTATTTTTCAATAGCTAAAGCATAACATAATGCTAACACCAAAAGGGGTTCCCGCCCCAAAATGGGATAGCAGAGGGGGTGACTGTTCACTGTGATAAGACTCCAGCTAAAGAGAGTTTGCGAATGTTTCACAAAGTGAAACTTCACAGTTCATTGGAAGGAAGAAGTGAATTTAGAATCCTCAACTTCACTAGTTTAACGAGGAGAGAAACACGGCTTTAATCAGGAGTTCATCGCACCTACCTCGGCACATGGCGAGTCCCCCGCATCGGCTGCCAAGCGCGTCTTATCGCGCTGCAGGAGGAAGGGATTTCAACCTATTCCCCACGTTAATTACATCACTGTGTACAGTACGCTTAGCTATCGCCAATTAAAAGTGAATTGTTTTGGACAGCGGCAGGCGGCATAACATCAAATAATTCATTTTTACCTAGAAACGGTCCTATGTATAGACACGCTAGGCCTCTCCAACCGCAGGTTCTCATCTAATTAGCCCATTCTGGGCGGGAACCCATTTTGGTGTTTTAAGCATTATGTTATACTTTAGCTATTGAAAAATAGCAGATCTACAAGCTCATAGCGCGGCACCGAGTGCCGCGCTATGAGCTTGTAGGTCTGCTATTTTTGAAAAATCGTGAAATTGTGGCTTTGAATTATATTCTTTCAGAGCCAGTTTTTAACTCAAATCTTGGCTTCTGTGAGGTCCCTGGAACAACATAATGTTCAGATGGGGGTCGGCGGCCAATTACATATAATCTTGGGGGTCCTTGACATGAACATTTTTGAGAACGACTGACATAGAAACATGGGTTTTTCTTAGAAGACATTTGTAGAATCGTTTCCAGGTCGAAATGGGTTATGGCGGAATAATTACTCTGGGAAGTGATCACGATGTTGACACTCTATCCATCTCGCCGGCTCAGGCTGGGTAAACAGATGAGTTGAGCCACACGGCGCGGAACAAGAAGACGACGCGTGTGAATCAAAACAAACCAGGCCTGTATAAACACACCGGGAAGGGAAGAGGCTGCGCGGTTGAACTTTTATACTCTCTGAAAGTTTTTGCGAGTGATTAATAATCAACCACTTAAAACCCTGTGTTGTTCTTAGTAAAACAGTTGCAACTGTACTTGGTCTGTTAATTAATAATAATCTATCTATAAATGCGCCACGTCTCTGTATGTCTGTAATAATCTGTAATCCACGCAGGGCTGGACTGGGACAAATATTCGGCCCGGTCATTTTCGCGTGAATTTGGCCCAGACCGGCCTAGCAGAAACTCTACCGCCCGCTCCGTCGAGGCACACACACACAATCAAACAAGCCCTAATACCACCACTTTTACAACAACAACATAAATGATGCAAACCAACAGACAACTACACAACCCTTTGTTGCTCTCACAAGAATGATGCTGGCAAAAGGATTCAAGATAGAAGAGGGTTTATTTGTCACTCACTGATATACAGGTACAGTGAAATTATCATGATGGCACTGGCAGAATGGCAGCATGCCCGGACCTTTCCTGGTGGCCTGCCACCTATTGGCCTGCCTGCCTGAGCGGACCTTTCCTGGTGGCCTGCCACCTATTGGCCTGCCTGCCTGAGCGGACCTTTCCTGGTGGCCTGCCACCTATTGGCCTGCCTGTCAAAAGAATATGCCCGGTACGACCTGTGGCCAGTCCAGCCCTGAATCCACGTAATGATTTTGTAATACAGGAAATATACAGTAGACTGTGAATATTTGAAATGTCCATATAGGTTTACAAAATACATACTAATGTCCTGGAAACATTATCTTCTATGGTGTGTGTATATATCCATAGAAATACTGTGTACAAAGAAGCTAATGCACACCAAAGTCCTTGTAGCGGTGCCGGCACACGGGAGAAAACTGTAGAGGAAATCTTGCTATTGGCGTGTGCGGTCACCCTCTTGTTTTTTTCAAGATTTCCTCTACAGTTATATCCATAGAAATACCACCCCTTGTCTAACAAACATTCAGATTTGGTCTATTCACTTTGTAATTGAATTATTTTCCCATTAATTGTGTTGCGGCTCAATGGATTCTGTGGGGGATACTGGGCGTCCGTATACTTTGCTGCAAACAACAGTGCTGTTTTCTTATCTTGTTGTGCGTCCTCCCTATTTCTCAAAGCTGCGCGGCACTCCAGCCTTTCCAAGGAAATAAAATGAGAGCAGAAAAGAATGCCGAGATTATCTCAGATTTATAGGTAGTGAGGCTTGTACTAGTTTCCATACAATTTCCCACCACCCACTCCCACATTAACCCATTCTGGACGGGAACCCCTTTTGGTGTTTTAACTAAGCATTATGTTATACTTTAGCTATTTAAAAATAGCAGATCTACAAGCTCATAGCGCGCCACCGAGTGGCGCGCTACGAGCTTGTTGGTCTGCTATTTTTGAAATATCGTGAAAATGTGCCTCAAATCTTTGAATATATATTATTACAGAGTGAACATTTTAACTCAAATCTTTGCTTCTGGGGAGGTCCCTGGAACAACATATTTTCAGATGGGAGTCGGCCGCCAATTTCATATATTTTTGGGGGTTCTTGACATGAAAATGTTTGAGAACCACTGACCTAGAAACATGGGGTTTTTTTCAGAAAACTGTCATGATTTAGAAGACATCTTGTAGAATCGGTCTCGGTCGAAATGGGTTAAATCATCCTATAACGCTATCATGATGATAATAATACTTGTAATGTGTAGTACACTTTCCCCACACCAGGATACAAGAGTGAGTCACTGAGATAACGAACGTCAAAATGAAACAAACCAGTCATTATTATGGTGTTAGTTGTCGCCGTGCCGTGCGTCATCACCAGCTTCACAACAACAGCTGTGCATTTAGAGAAGGAAGGTGAAGGTCTGCAGCGGATGTATTTTGTAAAGGGCCATATGCTTTATGTATTTCATTTCATCTGTGCACTACTCAAGGCTAATGTACACCATTGTACCATTTGTATATAAATTATATTTATATAATGGTATAAATCCACTTTAACCCATTTTGGGGCGGGAACCCCTGTTGGTGTTTTAAGCATTATGTTATACTTTAGCTATTGAAAAATAGCAGATCTACAAGCTCAACTCGGTGGCGCGCTACGAGCTTGTAGGTCTGCAATTTTTGAAAAATGTGGTGCAAATCATTGAATATATATATTTCAGAGCGAACATTTTTAACTAAAATATTTGCTTCTGGGGGGTCCCTGGCTGGAACTACATATTTTGAGATGGGGGTCTGTCGCCCAATAATTCTGGGGGTACTTGACAGTTGACATGAAAAAGGTTGAGCACCACTGACATAGAAACATAGGTTTTTCAGAAAGATGTTTAGGATTTAGAATCCTTTTTTTTAATCAAACTCAGTCCAAAATGGGTTAAGGCTCATGCATATCTCGGTGGCAATTTAATCTTCTCTCTAGTTGCCCCAGAGAAACCCGAAGGAACCGAGTGGCCTTATCCTTCTTCACACAACAACGTCTGGCACCAGTTATTGAAGCTCACAGTGTGTCGCCATGCGTTGTATATAGTTATGCAGTGATACAGAATGCGACAGTGGTGGAAAGTAACTTAAGTACATTTACTGAACTATAACTATCTGTACTTAAGTACAATTTTGAGATATTTGTACTTTACTTGAGTATTTGCAACTTCTATACATCCAATAAAATCCAGTACAATTATTTGAAAACTTTAGTTAGACCTTCTAGTTACTTTGTAGTTTTTGATTTATTACTACAAAACATACATTAAGAACTCCAGCACTATATATATTTTTGGCCATTTGAAAATAGCCGATATACAAGATCGGCTATTTTCAAAATATGTATTATACGTTTTAACTTGTGTTACCCTATAGGCTTGAAGCAGAATTGCGCACCAGTGCTTTTCTCACCGTCATGTGATCTTATTACATCGAAAATAATAAATAAAATAATAATATAATAATACTAAAATATTATGAACAACATTCAGAGTGGACCAGAGCTCAGAGCATGCGGGCTGGGTCTTAACCAATTTTGGGCGGGAACCCCTTTTGGTGTTAGCATTATGTTATGCTTTAGCTATTGAAAAATAGCAGATCTACAAGCTCATAGCGCGCCACCGAGTGGCCTTTGGTCATTACATTATGAAAGACTCATTTCGGGGAAAAAAAGTACACATTTTCGAGCGATCAAAATAAGTGATTTAGCCTAAGATCCAGCGTGCACGGTCGGAGCTGTGCTGCATGTTGTAACTATGTCATATACCACTCATTATTGGATATAATAACTTAATTAAGGTAAGAAAATGGTTAATCTGGAATTCTCCTTTAACAATGCTCTGTGCCGAACCGTTACTGTACCTGCACACGGTATTGAAGAGGGAGAACGTGAAGAAGGCGTTGCCAACCTAAAGGAACATATAGGTTTAGGCCACATGGCTGCTGCATTCAACATTTCCAGGTTTTCAGTCAAAACGTCTGGCTGGCTTTTTCACATTTGCTTAAAAAAAAGTGGAATAATTCTCTACGAGTTTGGCTCTGGCCTTCATCAAGTTTCATTACTCTGGACCATGTAGAAATGGTAAGAGAAGGATTGCCCCCGAGGCCGTACTGTTGCATAAAACCCGATTTCCAGACAAATTGTAAAGCACTATATTTTTGCCCAATGTGCTGCAGCACCACGTCCACAACAACTAGGCCAGAGTCTGCCGCTTCAAATCAGTCCTGGAACACATCCTGCTCCTGGCTGAGCACAGAAACAAACAAAACATGTTAAAGATTTGCTTCCTCAACCTTAAGAAGGGAACCAAATAAAAATAATGAAGGCACAATACAAATTATGTTCAAACATGTAAATGTAAATGAAGAACGAATGTCTTTGCCACAACAACCCATTAAAAGACCACTTCACCACTTTTCAACCTATCTTCATATAATAAGTCCTCACTAATAATCATGAAAAAATGGCGCAAATTTTTTCTACTCTGTCTGTGTCTCTTATTAGGGCTGTGGGCAGTTCAGAAACCGTCTTCCAGTGACATCATCGATGGGGAATACAAGCTAATAAAAACTGCAGGCTTTCTAGTCCTGAAAAGTTGCAATGCGAAAATGGAAGCCATCGTTCTCACGATAATGAAAATCTAAACATTTTTGTAAAAAAATCTTGTTTAAAAAATAATCTGCCTAATGATGATGTCACTGGAAGACGGTTTCTAAACTGCCCACAGCCCTCCTATGAGACACAGACTGAGTAGATCAAAATCGTGCCATTTTATCATGATTATTAGTGAGGACCTATTATATGAAGATAGGTTGAAAAGTGGTGAAGTGGTCCTTTAAAACCAGGCAGGAAAGCATCTGTGTCATTTTAGATTCTAGCTATATAGTTTTTTCAGAACACAGGATTTAGAGCAGTGGTTTAGAACAGTGGTTCTCTAAAAAGCAGATAGAAAGGTCTTGAAAGTGTAATCTAGATATAGAACATCTTTTCTTCTGGGTGTCCCTGCAGCACAAAACATTTCCAGATGTCCGTGGCCATATACTGTATACATTTGTGGGTCCTTGACATAATAAAATAACAAAAAATTACCATAATGTTAGGCGGGAGCCTGATAAAGCCAGACCAAAAAAAAGAAAGAACGCCACTTTAATGGCCAGCGCAGCGGCGCGCGCCGTGGTTCAGTGTGTGTCTGTGTGAGAGTGAGAACGGAGTTCAATGGACTTATCGCCGAAATAAAGGATTTATGTAGCTCACGTTAGACTGTTAATGTTCCATTTCCATATCATTCTAATGGATTCCATTTCCAGTGGTGGTTAGTTTCCTCTGAAGTGAAGCAGCTATATGTCCAAGACTCCAAGTATCGTCCCCGTTCGGTGTCCAAAAGAACAAACATATAGCCTACAAAGTTTACAAACCATCCACGCACCCGCTCATGACGTGTCTCGACAGCTTAGAGATCTGTTATTTTAAATCGGGCACATATAACTTGGCGCGCCGCCGCACCGAGGGACGGCGGTTATAATACTAATCATTTTGGAAATCAAATAGCCTGCAGCCTGCAGTGTGACTGTAACATTGCGTGGTCATCATACACTACAGAATTATATAATTCATATGGTTGGTGACTATATGACGTTGATTAGGCCTAATTAGGTTATTCATTGCAGCCAGCTGGGTTTAACGAGATAGCTCAGTGCAACTGCAACATGACGAAAACGGAAAACCTGACGCTTCAGCTGTCAGCTGCGATTGATTTGATAAAACATTTAGCATATGAACTGAAGCTCATTTCCTCAGTCTACCGAGCAATCTTCGTTCCTACTCTCACCTATGGTCATGAAGTGTGTGTCATGACCGAAAGAATGAGGTTGCGAATACAAGCGGCCGAAATTAGTTTTCTTCGACGGGTGGCTGGCATCTCCCTTAGAGATAGGGTGAGAAGTTCAGTCACACGAGAGAGACTCGGAGTAGAACTGCTGCTCCTTTGCCTGGAAAGGAGGTGGTTCGGGCATCTGGTTAGGATGCCTCTCGGGCGTCTCCCTGGGGAGGTCCTCGACGCACGTCCCACTGGGAGGAGACCCCGGGGCAGACCAAGGCTCAGTTGGAGGAAACACATCGACTCACTGGCCTTGGAACGTCTCGGAATCCCCCAGGAGGAAGTCACTAATGTTGCTCTGGAGAGGGAAGTCTGGAGCACTCTGGTGGAGCTGTTGCCCCCGTGACCGGACTACGGATAAGCGGTTGAAGATGGATGGATGGATGGATGAAGCTCATTTGGTGCGCCGCAAGCCAGAGGCCAGCCAGCGGTATAAACAACCACCCCACCGTTCACTTCTCTCTGCTCATGCCTGCGAGCAGTCAGTATGTGTGCTGCCGCTCTGAGTCTGAAATGCCAGCACGCCGCGCCAAGCCCCCCGCCTCCACTCCTCCACTCCTCCGTCTTCCTCCTGTCACAATTAAGTGAATCGCCGATAGTGCAGCCCTCTTCATAATAAATACATACTTGTAGGCTATAGCCTACACATTATAATACAACAAAATCAAGGAAAATCACTGAGCCCGAGGCTCGGCCCGGCTAATTAGCATAAGTTTTGGGCCCCGCCCCGGCCCGAATACGTCGGTCGGTACCGGTCGGGCCAGGTCGGGTTCGGGCAGAGTTTGAGAACTGCTCCTGTTTGGGTTTGGGTTTTTCCTACACAAATAGACTCCCCCAAATAAATAGATAAATAAACTCCGGCACCTTTTTCGGATGTGCAGTTTCTAATTCCCTTCTAAAAGAGATACTAGCGTGTCAGTAAGAAGCTATAGCAATGATCTGATCACTAAAAACAGAGCACTATTAAGGAGCTTAACACCATTCAGTCCAACATGTTTGAAGCAGTGAGCAAACATGTCACTCACAGCAGGAAGGAATGCATTATAGCAGCCGGGACAGAATGTTGAATACAGTCTGAGTTTTTAGCTGTGGGGAACATGACAGTGGACCTGAATGCCAGATTACAGCACAGGATACCCTGCAGTGACATGGAATTGAACTGTGCTGTGGGGATTTGATGAGTCCACAACAAGCCCAGCAGAGCTGCTCGATACGTTTATGCCACCGTTTGATCATTTTAAACTGCTGCTGTGTTGATAACTTTTTATGAGGATGAGCAGTAAATAGACGGACTGATGCGACTGAGAATGACAGATAGGGAGGGGGGGAGGGGATTATTGGTGTAATACATTTTGATAGGTACCCTTAACTTATTCTACATTAACATTGGGTTAAGCATTCTGGGGTGTTAAGCATTCTGTTCTACTTTAGCTATTGAAAAATAGCAGATCTACAAGCTCGTAGCGCGCCACCGAGTGGCGCGCTACGAGCTTGTAGGTCTGCTATTTTTGAAAAGTCGTAAAAAAGGGTCCGCAAATCTTTGAATATATATTTCAGAGCGAACATTTTTTACTAAAATATTGACTTCTGGGGGGTCCCTGGAACATCATATTTTGAGATGGGGGTCCGTGGCCCAATAGAGATAATTCTGGGGGTCCTTGACATGAAAAAGGTTGAGCACCACTGACATAGAAACATGGGTTTTTCAGATTTTTCTTTAGGATTTAGAAGCATTTTTTGTATCGACCTCAGTCCAAAATGGGTTAACATTGTAGACACTAGACACAAGCCTTGTGTCTTTTCTATGTCTCCTTTTTCCTGGGCCTTATAATACAGAACAATACAACTGCTGAGGGTATATTCATCATTCTAGCTCCTAGCTGTGCTGCCACAGTCGGCAGACTCTAGATATTAACTGTAGGCTAAGGGTTGAGATTAGGTGTGCACAATTAATCTGTCATCATAATTGGCATAGGAAATTTCTGCTTTATATTTTTGTGTGACAATTTAACAAAAAAAAAAGAACAAAAAACATAGTTAAATAGAAAAAAAAAGATCAAAGTAACCAACAAACTAGGCCCTACTACAAAACTATAGTAAACATTGGCCCTCACGTTGCGAGGCATTGTGAAGTTGTACAGTAGATCTGCTATTTTTTTTACAATGTTTTTGTATTGTATGTATTTTATATTGACACTGACGTCAAACTGTCCATTCATTGTCAATGGGAATTTAACGAGGCCCTCAAAAACACACAAATATGAACTAAATTAAAGTATTAGTATGGGTTGTTTCACCATGACCAAACGACAGACGGCAACAATAGCATATAAACATAGCCGACGTTCTCATGCACTTTTCCCCCTCCTCAGTGGTTTGGCGAGTCCATCTGAAGTAGCACATCTCCATTGACCTAATGTTGGCATAATGCAGAGACTGAAGTAGCACATCTCCATTGACCGTTGGCATAATGCAGACTGAGACTGCCAATAAATACAGATCTCATTGTTACCATATTAGCATTTTTGCCACGGGCTATCTGTGGTTTTTATGGTCCCAAGTTGGGCACATTGGGGCGTGTGCAATCTGCACATTGGGCTGTGCAATCTGCGCATCCTTGGGTATTTAACCCATTTTGACCTGAGATCAGATTCTAAAAATGTCTTCTACATCCTGACAGTTTTCTGAAAAAGCTATGTTTCTGTGTCAGTCGTTCTTCGATTTTTCAAAAATAGCAGATCTACAAGCTCATAGCGCGCCACTCGGTGGCGCGCTATGAGCTTGTAGATCTGCTATTTTTCAATAGCTAAAACATAACATAATGCACCAAAAGGGGTTCCCGCCCAGGATGGGATAAACTAGTTGAGGAATATAACCATATGAAATGAGGTTATAACCATATGAAATGAGGTTATGTTCAGAATAAATCACTGGTGTACAATGATTTATTCTGACAGTTGTTAAAATCCAAACAAAAAGAAATAAATAAAAAAGGGAAAATAATATAATTAATTTACAGGAGCTTGAAATAACTCCCCCGACATGTTGATGCCGGGTTGCATCATCTTCGTGATTGACAAGCGAGACTCTTGAAATCGTCTCACAAGATGCAATTTACTTAAACGAGGAGAGACAATGCAGGTCGGGTTTATAATGAGCTGAGAAACGGTGCGGGTGACAAGCGGCGCTCACGCCAGAGTAGGACTGACAGCCACCGGTTCATCATCTGTCCAGCGTCGTCATGCCGGCCTCAAATAATAACCCATTTGGACCTGAGCTTGATTCTACAAAATGTCTTCCTTCTGCAAAACCCCCATGTTTCTAATGTCAGTGGTGCTCAAACCTGTTCATGTCAAGGAGCCCCACAATGATATGTATTTGGCCGCCGACCCCCCATCTCAAAATATGTTGTTCCAGGGACCCCCCCCCCCCCCCCCCCCCAGAAGCAAAGATTTGAGTTAAAAAAACGTTCTGAAAGAATATATTCAAACATTTCAACCAACATTTTCAAGATTCTTTTTAGCTGTTGAAAAATAGCAGATCTACAAGCTCATAGCGCGGCACTCGGTGGCGCGCTATGAGCTTGTAGATCTGCTATTTTTCAACAGCTAAAGTACAACATATCGCTTAAAACACCAAAAGGGGTTCCCGCCCAAAATGGGATAATGTATTGAAAGTATCTATAATGTAAATGTACTTTATTATGCACTACATAATCTATCAGTCTACTGTACCTCTGAATTACCCCCTCCACACCCCCACTCCCCTTTACAAAAGGAAGAAAAGAAAGAAAAAGACAGTAACACAGTACAAGTGGAATTAAATGTATTCAGACGATCTGCCTCTCTCTCTGTGGCACATCATTCAGACGATCTGCCTCTCTCTCTGTGGCACATCATTCAGACGATCTGCCTCTCTGTGTGGCACATCATTCAGACGATCTGCCTCTCTGTGTGGCACATCATTCAGAGGATCTGCCTCTCTCTCTGTGGCACATCATTCAGAGGATCTGCCTCTCTCTCTGTGGCACATCATTCAGACGATCTGCCTCTCTCTCTGAGGCACATCATTCAGACGATCTGCCTCTCTCTCTGTGGCACATCATTCAGAGGATCTGCCTCTCTGTCTGTGGCACATCATTCAGACGATCTGCCTCTCTCTCTGTGGCACATCATTCAGACGATCTGCCTCTCTCTCTGTGGCACATCATTCAGACGATCTGCCTCTCTCTCTGTGGCACATCATTCAGACGATCTGCCTCTCTCTCTGAGGCACATCATTCAGACGATCTGCCTCTCTCTCTGAGGCACATCATTCAGACGATCTGCCTCTCTCTCTGTGGCACATCATTCAGACGATCTGCCTCTCTCTCTGTGTGGCACATCATTCAGACGATCTGCCTCTCTCTCTGAGGCACATCATTCAGACGATCTGCCTCTCTCTCTGAGGCACATCATTCAGACGATCTGCCTCTCTCTCTGTGGCACATCATTCAGACGATCTGCCTCTCTCTCTGTGTGGCACATCATTCAGACGATCTGCCTCTCTCTCTGTGGCACATCATTTTTGATGCAACTCTGCAGCAATCAGCCCTCATTGACATTCACGGAACGCTCATGCCTTCCGTCACCGACATCATCGGCTCTGACAGTTCAAGCTTTTTTGTGTAAGCGGCGATGACATCAGATGACATGATGAGCTGAGTCAACTTAGGAAGTGGGAAGGAAGCTCCAGCTAAGACTCCAACGCCACCACAGTGCTATACCATGATATTGGGGCTTATTATTAGGGGCCAATGGCCATTTACATTTGTCAGTGGTGTAACTAGGTAATCAACTATGGTACTTAAAGGAGAATTCCATACTAGAAGGCTTTCTTACCTTATTTGTAGTTGTTACGTCCCCACCAAAGAGGTCCAGGTGTTATTTTGTGCAAAAGCGCATTATTGGCTATTTCTCCTACATAAGCCCTCAATGACTTGCATTGAATTGCATTGAATTGAATTGGGCTATGGGGTGTTGTGCTAATTCGCTTATTCCCATCGCTCAAAAATCTATGTTTTTTGTATATATCCTCTCTTCATAATGTAAATAGTATCCCAAGCGGGACACTTTACTACTTATTTCGATGGAAATAAGCGAATTAGCACAAAAACCCAACCCCCAATGAGGGCTTATATTAGGGGAAATAGCCAATAATGCACTTTTGCACAAAATAACACCTGGACCTCTTTGTTGGGGATGTAAAAACTACAAATAAAGGTAAGAAAGCCTTATAGCATGGAATTCTCCTTTAAGTACAAAGTAGTATTTCCAATTGTCAGTACTACATCTCAGAGGCAAATATTATACTTTTACTTAATTTTTTAGTGGTGCAACCACTCCAAGGAACAACAATGTCCCTATGGGGCTATGGGACTATGTCCCAATGTTTAGAGTACCAGTAGGGGCAAAAGTGGCGCTGTTGTGCCAGAAACAGAGAGAGAGAGATAGTGTTGCACTGTTGCCTTGTGACCCCAAAATGGGACCCCAAACCCAGTGCCTGGGAAGCAGAGGTCTAACGTAGTTTGGCCCAAATGTCTAAAGTTCTCCAGTTCTCCCCCTGCATGATGTGGCCGTCCCAAAGAAGGCTTTGAGACGCCGCCACACCTTCCTAACAGCTGTTCTGAGCAGGCCTGCATGCTGAGGGCTTTAATGAATGTGTTCTGTTGCACTCTGTGAGTCCTCCTCCCTCGTTGATAGTCCGGAGCTAATTGCTTCATTTTGGACACTGCAAAACATGGTGACATTTCTCGCTAAAAGAGTGTTGATGGCCTGGGCCATGGCTCAGTGGTCCAGGCACCTTGGCTGGTAATCCAGTCTGGCAGTGTGCCGCGGGTTTGACTCCCGATCCCGACGGCCTTTACTGCACGTCTTCCCCCCATCTCTCTCCCTATTTCCTGTCAGCCTACTGTCTGTCCCTCCATAAAAAATATAAAATAAAGGCGAAAGCCAGAAAAAAAACATGAAAAAAATAAATAAAGAGTGTTGATTTTGACAGCAAACTTTCATTTAGTTTTAGTCAGTCTTTTGAATAAAATGTAATTTAGTTTTAGTCATATTTTAGTCATCTGAAATGTTTTAGCATTCGTCTAGTTTTAGTTGACTAAATACAATGCGATTTTACTCGACTAAATCTACAGTTTATTTGGTCAACAAAATAAATATTTTGTCGGCGGCCGTCGTAATACCTGATTTTTACACTTGATTGCATGCTGAAAATAGCCGGATCTACAAGCTCACAACACGTCGCCCGAGCTTGTAGATCTGCTATGTTCAGAGTGCAACACTGGCACGCAACCAAACAAAATGACTTGTCATTTAGTTCTCCTGGATCTCTTCTCCAGACCAGTGTAGCCACTCCCTAACATTTTAGTCCAGTTATATCTGTTGACAAAATTGTCAATTATATCTTATTTACAATAATAGAACTAATATATAACTATAATATAACTAATATCTTAGTTTTAGGCCTGACTCACACCTTTACATCTAGCATACAACATTGTTGGATGCTAACGTAGATGTAAACAAAGGGTAAGTGTCATGGCCGCCCCAATGCATTTCCAATGGAAGTCACATGGTTTGACACAACATTTTTGTTGTACGGCTTTCGGCTGTGTTTCGACTGCCCCCCTCCCCCTCATACAACAAAAATGTTGTGTCAAACCATGTGACTCCCATTGGAAATGAATTGCGAGCTTGCATCAGTCAACAAGTCTCATGCATCAGCTATACAACAATCTGTTGTGACCGTGTGAGTGAAGCCTTAGTCATCATAGATTTGTTTTTATTTACGGACATTTTTCGTCATAGTTGACAAAATCAACACTGCAGTGTACTATGTACAACTTTGACGAAAAATGTCCGTTGACTACTTGGAGATGCTATATATACATTATAGTGTCTCCACAGTGTTGGTGTTCTGGTGTTGCTTGGGCTGCCGGCTGCAGGTGAAGGTGTTTTTCTTTAGTTTTTCTCTCTGAATACACAAGGGATGGTAAACAAGGGGTGGGCTCTGCAGGAGAGATGGGGGGGGGGGGGAGCTGGCTTATTTTGAAAAGGATGCCTCGTGAAGGTCGGGGCGACCGAAACGTTGCATTAATAAAATAAATGTACAGTTAAGGGGAAGGCGGTCTCTGGTCTCTTGTATTGTTCTTTTGAAACACAGCAGCGATAGTTATTGTATACTGTAGCCTACATGTAATTGTGTACTGTAGCCTACATGTAATTGTGTACTGTAGCCTACATGTAATTGTGTACTGTAGCCTACATGTAATTGTGTACTGTAGCCTACATGTAATTGTGTGCTGTAGCCTACATGTAATTGTGTACTGTAGCCTACATGTAATTATGTACTGTAGCCTACATGTAATTGTGTGCTGTAGCCTACATGTAATTGTGTACTGTAGCCTACATGTAGTGAAACACAGCAGAGATAGTTATTGTGTACTGTAGCCTACATGTAGTGAAACACAGCAGCGATAGTTATTGTGTACTGTAGCCTACATGTAGTGAAACACAGCAGCGATAGTTATTGTGTACTGTATACAGCCTACATGTAGTGAAACACAGCAGCCATAGTTATTGTGTACTGTAGCCTACATGTAGTGAAACACAGCAGCGATAGTTATTGTGTACTGTAGCCTACATGTAGTGAAACACAGCAGCCATAGTTATTGTGTACTGTAGCCTACATGTAGTGAAACACAGCAGCGATAGTTATTGTGTACTGTAGCCTACATGTAGTGAAACACAGCAGCGATAGTTATTGTGTACTGTAGCCTACATGTAGTGAAACACAGCAGTGATAGTTATTGTGTACTGTAGCCTACATGTAGTGAAACACAGCAGTGATAGTTATTGTGTACTGTAGCCTACATGTAGTGAAACACAGCAGTGATAGTTATTGTGTACTGTAGCCTACATGTAGTGAAACACAGCAGCCATTGTTATTGTGTACTGTAGCCTACATGTAGTGAAACACAGCAGTGATAGTTATTGTGTACTGTAGCCTACATGTAGTAAAACACAGCAGCGATAGTTATTGTGTACTGTAGCCTACATGTAGTGAAACACAGCAGTGATAGTTATTGTGTACTGTAGCCTACATGTAGTGAAACACAGCAGTGATAGTTATTGTGTACTGTAGCCTACATGTAGTGAAACACAGCAGCCATAGTTATTGTGTACTGTAGCCTACATGTAGTGAAACACAGCAGAGATAGTTATTGTGTACTGTAGCCTACATGTAGTGAAACACAGCAGCCATAGTTATTGTGTACTGTAGCCTACATGTAGTGAAACACAGCAGCCATAGTTATTGTGTACTGTAGCCTACATGTAGTGAAACACAGCAGTGATAGTTATTGTGTACTGTAGCCTACATGTAGTGAAACACAGCAGCCATAGTTATTGTGTACTGTAGCCTACATGTAGTAAAACACAGCAGCGATAGTTATTGTGTACTGTAGCCTACATGTAGTGAAACACAGCAGTGATAGTTATTGTGTACTGTAGCCTACATGTAGTGAAACACAGCAGTGATAGTTATTGTGTACTGTAGCCTACATGTAGTGAAACACAGCAGCCATAGTTATTGTGTACTGTAGCCTACATGTAGTGAAACACAGCAGAGATAGTTATTGTGTACTGTAGCCTACATGTAGTGAAACACAGCAGCCATAGTTATTGTGTACTGTAGCCTACATGTAGTGAAACACAGCAGCCATAGTTATTGTGTACTGTAGCCTACATGTAGTGAAACACAGCAGTGATAGTTATTGTGTACTGTATAGCCTACATGTAGTGAAACACAGCAGCGATAGTTATTGTGTACTGTAGCCTACATGTAGTGAAACACAGCAGTGATAGTTATTGTGTACTGTAGCCTACATGTAGTGCAGTGGTTCTCAAACATTGTTGGCACCCCTGAATGACATTGTTACTGTACTTTTCAGTATATACTGTAGCACCTTGCTCTTATGTCATATTAATGGGGGCGGCAGTGGCTCAGGGGTAGAGTTGCCGGTAAATGGTGCATTTATATAGCGCCTTTATCCAAGGTGCTTTACATAGATGGTGCATTACATTCACCCATTCACACACACATTCATACACCGATTGCGGCGGAAGCCATGCAAGGTACCAGCACATCAGGAGCAATTTGGGCTTCAGTGTCTTGCCCAAGGACACTTCGACATGTAGACAGGAGGAGCCGGGATTCGAACCGCCGACCCATGGATCATTGGACGACCTGCTCTACCTTTTGAGCCACAGTCGCCCCGCCGGAAGAGCAGCCGGATGGAAACCGTGAAGTTCCCAGTTTGATCCCTGTGGGCTCCCCCAGAGTTAGTGTTCGAAGTGTCCTTGAGCAAGACTCTGAACCCCTAATTGCGCCTGATGAGCAGGTTGGTGCCTTGCATGGTTTCCTCCGCCATCGGTGTATGAATGTGTGTGAATGGGTGAATGTAATGCACAACTTTTTACTATTTACATTACGGTATGTAAATAATGTATATGGGGTACCAGGGGGGTTAATATGCTGATATGCAAATGTTTTTTTGATATCCGTATTCTGTACTGATACAAGTGGAACAAATTTCCCCAGTAAGCTAAAGAGACTAGTGTTGAACTTATCATGATTTGAAATTGGATGCACTTGCCCGGAATACGTCAGATCTACAACCCATAATACGTCAGATCTACAACCCATAATACCTCAGATCTACAACCCAGCGAGCAGATCCTCTGAGGGACAAGAATATCCTCTGAAGTAGACTTTTTGTTCTTTGTAAGAGACGGGAAAGAGGGCTGTCTATCAGGTGAGCCATTTGGCTCATATTATAAAAGACCAATTTCATTAACTTTTTCAGTTCAAGTCAAATCAGTTTCAAGTCAAATCAATGTAGTTGTTAGACTTCTCTATGGGAGAATTGCGTTTTTGAATGATTTATTGAAAATTCTCTGTTGTGACTGTGCGACAACGAAAGACCTTCAGAGAAAGCTTGACTTGTCTGCTTCCAGGAAAAAAACTGAGTTGATCAAATGTTTAGTTTTTGTGTCGGAAGCCATTTAAAAGAGCCTGCATTTACACTGTGTAGTGTTTCTAGGACCACAAAAAACGTTATGGCCGTTTTAAGCCATATCTCATTTTAAAGGGTGAGTTGTCTAGTTCAATTAAAACCATGGTGTAAGAGGTATGGTGTTGCACATGCTCAGTTGCCCTCTAGGCCACACAAGAAGCCTGTGTGCAGCCTGCCAATCAAACACTGTCCTTTTTTGGGAAACACTGTCAAACACAACAACATAGAAATACACAACCTAGACTATAGAGCACAGCCACACCTGTCCTCATTGCGCACATACTGTAAGGCCTCCTGCATGAATACACAACCCTGTTTCCCTAAAGCCTCTTTAGCCTACACACACCTGTCGACATGTGGCAGTATTAAAACCATTCTTATAGCCCACACACACCTGTCGACATGTGGCAGTATTAAAACCATTCTTATAGCCTACACACACCTGTCGACATGTGGCAGTATTAAAACCATTCTTATAGCCTACACACACCTGTCGACATGTGGCAGTATTAAAACCATTCTTATAGCCTACACACACCTGTCGACATGTGGCAGTATTAAAACCATTCTTATAGCCTACACACACCTGTCGACATGTGGCAGTATTAAAACCATTCTTATAGCCTTTCGCAGAGAAATGTGTGGTGCGAGTGGTGACTTTCTTCATCTCATTTAAATATAAGAACTTTGAAAATAAGGCCTACTTCAGCATCAAAGAAATTAAATTGAATTACATTTTTTTTAAGAGTGAAGAGAGCCTACTGTCAGCTGTCCAGCAGTCCAAATATTATTACATTAAATTTCAGAATGGTAGGCCTGAGGCCTACCATTGCGTGGCACATCTATGCACGGAATGTCTATGTTCACAGGCTTCATGTGCGGCCTAGAGGGCAACTGAGCATGTGCAAAACCATACCTCTTACACCATGGTGTAAGAGGTGTCCTTTGGGAAACCGGGCCATTGTTACTGTACTTTTCAGTATAGCACCTTGCTCTTATCTTATGTCATTATTTGGTCTGCGGCCAAATACATATCAATGGTCCTTGACATGAAAAGGTTTGAGAACCACTATGCCATACGGCGGTGTCATTGACATTAAAGTCGTCCACAGGGTGAGACAAATACTGGCCCTTACAATGAGTCAATGTGTCAACAAACACTGTACTGTATGCTAGCATCCTTTACTTATGAGTCATCGTGTCAACAAACACTATACTGTATATGCTAGCATCCTTTACTTACTGTCGCTCTGGATTATGCGAGCGTCTGCTAAATGCCTACATTGTTGCGAACGCAGTGATTGCGAACGCAGTGAGCATTTACTATGAGACCCAGCAGATCATGTCTGTGTGTCTGTGTGTGTGTCACGCTGTAACACCACCCGCCCACCACCAGAGGGCGCAGCTGTATCACACACAAAAACACACATGCACGCACGCACACACACACACACACACACACACACACACGCACGCACGCACACACACAAAAAAAACGTATCTTAAAAAAAAACTTAACTTAAAAAAAAACTTAAAAAGAAAAAACTTTTTAAAAAAAAACCTAAAAAAGAAACACGCACGCACGCACACATACAAACACTGAAAACATAACTTAAAAAAACATTTAATTTAAAAAAACTTAACTTAAAAAACCTTAAAAAGTACGTAATTTATTCTAATTGTTGTTATTGCAATTTACGAGCTGCGTTCGCTTCCCGCGTTTGCGCGTCTTACTTGTAATACTGTAGGGCCCATGCATGTCTCAAATGCCAAGACATAGAAAGGATGGTATGTGCTTATTTAGCCACATCACACACACACACACACACACACACACACACACACACACACACACAGTCACATCAATATTCTGGTCATGTCATAATAGGCGAACCTATAGTCTGCACAGATATAGGCAAACGTTTGGCAAAAAATGCAGATTGTGTTGCAGCGCTTTGTGAGTTTGTGGATTGTAACCCCTGAGGCACCGACCCGGTCAACAAAGGGTTGGGTTTAAGATGCTGATATGCAAATGTTTTTTTTGTATCTGTATTCTGTACTGATACGAGTGGAACAAATTTCCCCAGTAAGGTAAAGAGACTAGTGTTGAACTTATCATGATTTGAAATTGGATGCACTTGCCCGGAATACGTCAGATCTACAACCCAGCGAGCAGATCCTCTGAGGGACAAGAATATCCTCTGAAGTACCTTTTTGTTCTTTGTTAAAAGACGGGGAAGAGGGCTGTCTATCAGGTGAGCCATTTGGCTCATATTATAACCCCTTCAGGCCTGACGTGGACATAACAAAAAAGGTTCGCTCTGAAAGAATATATATTCAAAGATTTGTGCTGCATTTTTACGATTTTTCAAAAATAGCAGACCTACGACCTATGAGCTTGTAGATCTGCTATTTTTTAATAGCTAAAGTATAACATAATGCTTAGTTAAAACACCAAAAGGGGTTCCCGCCCAGAATGGGATAAAAGACCATTTCATTAAAAATGGAATGCAGAAATTAAAAGATTGTTAGTGGTTTCATGTCAACTACAGTGGAGCGTTGAACGAAGATAATTAATATTCAAACCTGTACAAAAATAAATGAAAGAGTGAAAGACGGGTATAGGGTCGTTGGAATAACTAATTATCTCAAACCTTTGTTCTCGGTTGAATGGTCATTGTTGTCGGTACGTCAGATCTCATGGCCGGGGGCAGTGGCACTGGTTCCCCAGGGGGGGATATATATATATATATATATATATATATATATATATATATATATATATAATAATTTAGCAGACGCTCGCTCGCTGTTTAAATCGCTCGGTCGCTGTCTGTCAGTCAGAGTACTTCCTTAGCATAGAGCAAGACAGCTGCTCGCTTTCTGCGCCTCCTCACAACGCCATGACGCACGGACCGCCTCACGGAACCTAGCGCCTCCTCACAACACCACGACGCACGGACCGCCTCACGGAACCTAGCGCCTCCTCACGACGCCACGACGCACGGACCGCCTCACGGAACCTAGCGCCTCCTCACAACACCACGACGCACGGACCGCCTCACGGAACCTAGCGCCTCCTCACAACGCCACGACGCACGGACCGCCTAACGGAACCTAGCGCCTCCTCACAACACCACAACGCACGGACCGCCTCACGGAACCTAGCGCCTCCTCACGACGCCACGACGCACGGACCGCCTCACGGAACCTAGCGCCTCCTCACAACACCACAACGCACGGACCGCCTCACGGAACCTAGCGCCTCCTCACAACACCACAACGCACGGACCGCCTCACGGAACCTAGCGCCTCCTCACAACACCACAACGCACGGACCGCCTCACGGAACCTAGCGCCTCCTCACAACACCACAACGCACGGACCGCCTCACGGAACCTAGCGCTGCACAGCCCTGTCCTCCAACCTCAATCTGCCCTGCATTACACACGCCAAACATTCTAACAATCATCTTAATTAAATTAATTTGCGACAAAAAAAAAACATCTCCCCGCAATTAACGTGTCACCAGTGTCACCAGTGAAATGCATGTTGGGACGGACACAGATTAATACTGGGACACACTTTTCCACGCAACAGACCCAGTTCATATATTCAGAACGGGTAAGGACTAGTATATATATACACACACACATACACATACACATACACATACACATACACATACACACACACAGCTCCATCTCAATGAATTAGAATATTGTGGAAAAGTTCATTTTCTTCCATAATATAATTCAAAAAGTGAAACTTTCATATATTCTCAATCCATTGTGCATAAAGTGAAGTATTTGATACCTTTTTTTTGTTTTAATCTTGATGACTATGGCGTACAGCTCATGAAAATCAAAAGTATTAACTGCATACATTAATATACTTTTCAGATGGTCGACATTTCTCGTTTAAGAAAATCTCGTAAAATAATTCATTAAGATAGGATGTTTTGATTTTCATGAGCTGTACGCCTCATCAAGATTAAAACAAAACAAGGTTTTAAATACTTTATGCACAATGAATTGAGAATATATGAAAGTTTCACTTTTTGAATTATATTATGGAAGAAAATGAACTTTTACACAATATTCTAATTTTTTTTAAAGTGTCTAAGTGGTTAAACTGAATTGATGAATTATAAATATTATCAAAGTATTCTGAGGCACTGTAATTTTTCATTCCAGCACCCTAGGGTGCTCCACTTTGAGGAGCCCCTGGTGGATAGGGCATGTACTGCAGCCCTACATCTGCTCTGTTTGTTTTGTGGAATGAGGGGAATAAGTCAGCGTTGTTGACACATTGGCATATACTGGACACCAGGGCTGGACTGGGACAAAAATGTGTCATTTTCGCATGAATTTGGCCCAGACCGGCCCACCACAACCAGCTCGCAGATAGCAGAAAATCTACCGCCCGCTCCGTCGAGGCACACACAAACAAACAAGCCCTAATACCACCACTTTTACAGAACAACATAAATGATACAAACCAACAGACAACTACACAACCCTTTTGTAGAGGGTTTATTTGTCACTCACTGATACAGGTACAGTGAAATTATCATGATGGCACTGGCAGAATGGCAGCACGCCCGGACCTTTCCTGGTGGCCTGCCGGTACGTCCTGTGGCCAGTCCAACCCTGCTGGACACGTTCTTTACACTAACTGAAAGCCACAAGGGAAGAAGCAGCACCATTTGAGCAGCAGGGTACAGTTGAGACCACATTGAGCCCTGATGTGATCCCTTGTTAAATCTCTGTCGGCAAACCTGCTGGTCCGTAAAACTGTCTGGATTTGTCGAGGAATTTGCTGCATGCATATTATTCATGCTCCCCGTGGGAATTAACCTTTACTCATTCTGGTGACCCCACATGGCCTTTCCTCCTATAGCACCACTCTATCTATAAATGCACAGAATCTCTGTCTGTGTGTCCATGTCTGTTGTGGTCTCTCGCACATCTGTGTCGGTTGATCACTTGTCTCGTGTTACCAGACTGTTGCCTCCGCGATTTCCAAACGCTTCATCATACAGTCTGGGCCAACGGAAAAGGTCTCATGAGTATCCGGATACAGCGGAAGTGGAGCCTCCTCGCCACTTCCGTTTCGTCTTTACAGTTGCGCATATTTATCCTAATATAAATAGGGGAAAAAAGTGATGGTGATATGATATGACATATGGTGTAACGGGAGGGAATTAAGGACGTAAGAGAATATAAGAACATACAAATAAGAGAATATAAGTACAGTTCAGCACGAGGAATGTGCTGAAGAGCTCAGAGTTGTTGCAGACCTTTCTCCAGATACTGTATGTGGTGTTTCATAAAAGATGAATGAATGCTGGCTGCTATCTCCACGTTTAGTTTTTGACTCTGGGTTAACCCATTTTGGACTGAGGTCGATTAAAAAAAAAGCTCAACCTTGCTCAACCTTTTTCATGTCAAGGACCCCCAGAATTATCTCTATTGGGCCACCGACCCCCATCTCAAAATATGTAGTTCCAGGGACCCCCCAGAAGCAAATATTTTAGTTAAAAATGTATATATATATATATTCAATGATTTGCACCACATTTTCACGATTTTTCAAAAATAGCAGATCTACAAGCTCGTAGCGCGCCACTCGGTGGCGCGCTATGAGCTTGTAGATCTGCTATTTTTCAATAGCTAAAGCATAACATAATGCTAACACCAACAGGGGTTCCCTTCCCGCCCAAAATGGGTTAAGAAAGCAGATCTTTGATCCCCAAAGCAAACCAAAGAGCTATGGATGGTTCACCATGCAGCAGAAAGGTCAGAGATGAAGGTCGGCCCTGAACTATTCAATGCTTTATAAACTAAAGTAGTGTTATTCTTTTTAAATCAATTATTTGACAGACAGGGAGCCTGCAGTGTAAAGATCCGAGTGGTGTATTTGTTGGATTATGATCCACTTTTTTGGACTTAGTATAAGGTCTTACTCTTGAGCAGCAGCGTTCTGAATCAACTGCAGTTTTGATTTTGGCAGCAAATTTTGAATTTAGTTTTAATTTTGTTAGTCTAGTTTTAGTCGACTAAATATAATAAGATTTTAGTCGACTAAATCTACAGTTGATTTAGTCGACTAAAATGTATTTTGGCGGGCCCTGATGCCGTCGCAGTGAGACGGCAGACTGATTTTAAACTTGCTGAAAATAGCCGATCTACAAGCGAGCTTTGTACAGTAGATCGGCTATTTTCAGCATGCAACAATGTGTAAAATGACTTATTACCCAGGGGGCAAAGGGGGTTGACCTGCATTTGTCATAACATACAAAGTTGTCCACCAGAAATAATATCTATGACCCCATAGGATCACAACCTATATGGACAACTCGGTCAATTTTGTTGCGAAAGTCCAATATGGCCGCCCCCAATATTAGCCCCTATTAGTTATAATGGGGGGTGAATAGGGCAAAATTTTAAACTGAGAGATATTTCCACGAAACTTCTCAGGTTGATCAATGATATGAATACGAACATTTTTTGTATTGCAAGTTTCCATGAAATCCAATATGGCCGCCACAATATGGCCGCCACAATATTAGCACCAAGAAAATAGGTTTTGGCTCTAACTTCTGAACCAGATGAGCTAGAAATGCAAACTTGGTGTCTATTTCATGGTTTCTGACCATGAGAGACTCAATGGAATACCTATTTTTATTATTGGATGTGTCTGGACCCTTATTGTGCATATTTACAAGATGGTGGCTACCCGAAATAGTGCTTTACCATGATTTCTACCATGATTGTTGACTGTTTTGGCAAACACAAGCAATATTAATCCATTGGCTAAGATTCATGGCACAGAAGGAACATATTTTCTTGAGCTTGCATATTGTCAAAATGGCTGCAAAAGAAAAGAGACATTACATTTCCTGTCAGATCCTATTACCCAGGGGGGCAAACCACCCCTTTTTGGATACCTGCATTTGCCATAACATCAAAGGTTGTCCATCAGAAATATCTATGACCCAATAGAATCACAACCTATATGGACACACCGGTCAATTTCTTTGCTGGAAATCCAATATGGCCACCACAATATTAGCCCCCATTAGCCTATAATGCGGGTAAATAGGGCAACATTTTTAACTGAGGGATATTTCCACGAAACTTCACAGGTTGATCAATGATATGAATACCATAATGGTTTGTATTGGAAGTTTCCATGATATCCAATATGGCCACCACAATACTAGCACCCAGAAAATAGGTTTGGCTCTAAATTCTGATCCAGATGAGCTATAAATACAAACTCATGGTTTCTAACCACGAGAGATATATAAATATTTTAGCCATAATGTCCCTCTATTAAGTATTATTGTTCTGGGGTGTTTCTTTGCAGAAAGACATCCCTCTGGCTGTATTTTGGTTTTGTTCTACTGTTTCTGTTGGCATTTCCTCTGTTTATGTTGACAATCATCCCTGGCAGGGACGTGCATCGCTTCACTCCATTCCTGACTGGGGATGCATCACCATTACCTTGGACTCTGGCTTCCTGTCATGAAAGGACGCAATGAGAGAGATCAATGTCCCTGGACAGCCAAACTTGCCAGGGATCTGCCACAGGCCCTCACGATTGACTGTGTGAAAGGCCTTGGTGAGGTCGACAAACACCATATAGAGACCCTTCTGCTCTCTGCACTTTTCTTGCAGCTGGCAAATGGAAAAGATCATGTTACAGGTACCTCTGCCTCCATGGAAACCACATTGGGATCCAGGGAGAACATTCTCAGCATGGCTGATTAGCCGGTTGAGGATGATTCTCGCTAAGATCTTTCCTGTGATGTTCAGGACTCAGGAGGGCTATACCATGATGGTTATCGCAGTATGCCCCGTCCCCTTTTCTCTTGTAAACATGCACTATGGATGCATCCTTGAAGTCTTGAGGGACTTCCCCCTCTTCCAGATGACCTGGTACAGGTGCCAAGCCTCCATTCTTGTAGATGTCTGCGGGCAACCCATCACCTCCTGGTGCCTTTCCAGAAGTGGTTTGTTGGAGTGCTTTCACTGTCTCTGCACTGGTCAGCCAGATCAGCTTTTTTTGGCAGCTGGGGTATCGTGGCAATATCCTCTTCGGAAATTGAGGACTCTCTGTTTAAGTGTGCTAGGATGTCACTCTTGTCAGTGAGCAGGACACTTGTCAGAGGAGCGGACTGGAGTTGAGCCAGTGGTTTTGGGCCCATAAAGAGCACACAGAATGATGCATGCACCTGAGACATTCCCAGTCAGGAATGGAGTGAAGCTCCTGCTGCATCTTGTCTCCAGTCCCTGGCACATGAACAGATTTTCTGGCAGCCTTTGATACAGCTACATGATATTGTCTTGTTCATTGACATAGGCCAGGCTGGCTCTGTAGATGGACAGGGGACTGCATTCCTGTCACTGAGAGACCATCCAGACTCAGTGAAGGAAGGGATGTCCGGCTTGGCGATGCACGTCCCTGCCAGGAATTATTGTCAACATAAACAGAGGAAATGCCAACAAACAGTAGAACAAAACCAAAATACAGCCAGAAGGATGTCTTTCTGCAAAGAAACACCCCAGAACAATAATATATTTCGTGGTTAGAAACCATGAG
Organism: Electrona antarctica; assembly: GCF_951216825.1. Classification (NCBI taxonomy): domain Eukaryota; kingdom Metazoa; phylum Chordata; class Actinopteri; order Myctophiformes; family Myctophidae; genus Electrona; species Electrona antarctica. The sequence continues at coordinate 46,661,169 of NC_136794.1, forward strand.
TTTGTATTTCTAGCTCATCTGGTTCAGAATTTAGAGCCAAACCTATTTTCTGGGTGCTAGTATTGTGGTGGCCATATTGGATATCATGGAAACTTCCAATACAAGAAATTATGGTATTCATATCATTGATCAACCTGTGAAGTTTTGTGGAAATATCCCACAGTTAAAAATGTTGCCCTATTCACCCGCATTATAGGCTAATGGGGGCTAATATTGTGGTGGCCATATTGGATTTCCAAAGAAATTGACCGGTGTGTCCACCCACATAGGTTGTGATTCTATTGGGTCATAGATATTTCTGGTGGACAACCTTATGGCAAATGCAGGTATTCAAAAAAGGAGTGGTTTGCCCCCCTGGGTAATAGGATCTGACAGGAAATGTAATGTCTTTTCTTTTTCATTGTTTGCAGCCATTTTGACAATATGCAAGCTCAAGAAAATGTTCCTTCTGTGCCATGAATCTTAGCCAATGGATTAATATTGCTTGTGTTTGCCAAAACAGTCAACAATCATGGTATAAATCATGGTAAAGCACTATTTCGGGTAGCCACCATCTTGTAAATATGCACAATAAGGGTCCAGACACACCCAATAATGAAAATAGGTATTCCATTGAGTCTCTCATGGTCAGAAACCATGAAATAGACACCAAGTTTGCATTTCTAGCTTATCTGGTTCAGAAGTTAGAGCCAAAACCTATTTTTTTAGTGCTAATAATGTGGCGGCCATATTGTGGTGGCCATATTGGATTTCATGGAAACTTGCAATACAAAAAATGTTCGTATTCATATCATTGATCAACCTGAGAAGTTTCGTGGAAATATCTCTCAGTTTAATTTTTGTCCCTATTCACCCCCCATTATAACTAATAGGGGCTAATATTGGGGACGGCCATATTGGACTTTCGCAACAAAATTGACCGAGTTGTCCATATAGGTTGTGATCCTATGGGGTCATAGATATTATTTCTGGTGGACAACTTTGTATGTTGTGACAAATGCAGGTTTCCTAAAAAAAGGGTGGTTTGCCCCCTGGGTATATACTGGATCTCTTGTCCACTAGTCCCTTCCTAACATTTTAGTCTAGTTTTTATTTGTTGACGAAATTGTCAATATATTTAGTCTTAGTCATCGTAGCTTAGTTTTTATATATATAGTTTCCATTTAGTTTTCCTCAGTGAAAAAAGGTAGTCGACGAACATTTCTCGTCTTAGTTTTAGTCGACGAAATCAACACCATTGGCTGTCTGATCGATTTGTTTTTAGGGAGACCTGTGATGACACTGTTACAGTAGTCAAGTCTACTGAAGATAATGTAAAGCAGTGGTTCCCAAACTTTTTCGTGTCAAGGACCCCCAAATTAACATGTATAGGCCACGGACCCCCCATTTGAAAACATATGCCAGTGACCCCGAAAAGGGAGGATTTCTTTACGGCAGTGATTCCGAAACATATTAATTTCAAGGACCCCCAGTTTCACACGCATTATGCCACGGACCCACGATTTAATGGCATTTTTATCTTTGGTACCCCAATTTATATTGTAAAACCACTGTTAATTTAACTCTGAGAGTGTACAAATGGAACCAAATGGACCCGTTAGGGTCCATTTGGTTCCATTTGTACACTCTCTGAGTTACAGACCCATAAGGGTCCATTTGGTTCCAAATAATCATTTAGCTGGGGACCCCCTGGAACTCCCTCAAGTACCCCTGGGGGTCCCCGGACCCCACTTTGGGAACCACTGATGTACGTTTTTACTGAAACCTGCTGAGCCTGAGACGTGAATCCTTGATGTAAATCATTGCTTTATTCTTACGGTAGAACTACAGACACTTTATGGTTGTTTTATAATTCTTCCTCGGCTCCAAAAACACAGACTTCACTTTTGACTTTTTGTTTCATTGAAAACGATATGGCACACATCCTATCGTTCAAATTGTTCAATGCATTTATTCAGCGTTTGTATTGAACCTTTAGTCCCCGGGCGATATGCTTATGTAAATATGTGTTGTCTGCATAATTACGGTAAGATAATGTGTTGTTTACTTGTCTTCCCCGTAATCTGAGCCGGTGGAAGCGTGCAGATGTTGGAACAGCTAGACCACCCCAGAACAGAGACTTGGTGAACTCTGCATGTCGCTTTTCAATTTACATTTTAGGCGTTTAAGCAGACGATCATAATCCAGAGCGATTTACAGTCAGTAAAGCAAGGAAAACACAACATATTACATCAAATGCATAGAAATGTAGGATCATAGGCAAATTAAGAACCTATAATCATCAGGCTAAAACAGTATAATATATTTAACATGTTCTGGGCGGGAACCCCTTTTGGTGTTTTAAGCATTATGTTATGCTTTAGCTGTTGAAAAATAGCAGATCTATAAGCTCATAGTGCGGCACTCGGTGCCGCGCTATGAGCTTGTAGATCTGCTATTTTTGAAAAATCGTGAAAATGTGCCTCAAATCTTTGAATATACTCAAATACACATAATTCTGGGGGTCCTTGACATGAAATATTGAACACCACTGATATAGAAACATAGGTATTTCAGAAAACTGTCAGGATTTAGAAGACATTTCTCTCACACAGAGAGAGAGAGAGAGAAATATAATGCCCAATAGTACAATCATATCAACAGCTCTCCTATTATCTCTCCATGGCAGAAATGTAAATGATCATTAGTACAAAATCATAAAGATTTGAGGATTAGTAAGGCTTGGGGGGAAGGGGGAGGGGGGGGGGGGCTTTGCATATTGAAGCCGGTGATAAATGGACCGTTAGAATGGAACAGATTGCACAGGCGTTCTAACAAGAGTGAGGGAGTGGGACTACATTGTCTCAGACAGCATTTTGATAAAATGTCAAGCGGTGCACGCAGCGCCTCCGAGAAAAGTGTCAGCAACTGAGAGGCTTTGGACAGGCCCTGTCTGTATCACAGACATCACTTTAGAGGCAAGATATAAATAACAATTTGAATCTGCCATGTCTTGTCCCCCCCCCCCTCCCCCCCCCCCCCCCAGAAAGGTTAATCCATTTTGGGCGGGAACCCCTTTTGGTGTTTTAAGCGTTACGTTATACTTTAGCTATTGAAAAATTGCAGATCTACAAGCTCATAGCGCGCCACCGAGTGGTGCGCTACGAGCTTGTAGGTCTGCTATTTTTGAAAAATCGTTAAAATGTGGCGCAAATCATTGAATATATATTTCAGAGCGAACATTTTTAACTAAAATATTGGCTTCTGGTGGGGTCCCTGGAACTACATATTTTGAGATGGGGGTCCGTGGCCAAATAGAGATAATTCTGGGGGTCCTTGATATGAAAAAGGTTGAGCACCACTGACATAGAAACATGGGTTTTTCAGAAAAGGATTTAGAAGCCTTTTCTTTTTTATCGACCTCAGTCCAAAATGGGTTAATGCTGACTTGAGGCAATATCAGAAGGGTTAGGTGGTGAAGGTCACCTTTGGAACTTGCTATCAAATAATAATAATAATTTAAAAAACAGTCTCCGGTTTGCCATGGTCAACATGCTTCTTTCTGATCTTTCTAAAACAAATTGAAAATAAAAAAAGAAGATAATAAAAAAGTGTTTAACCTGCAACATCAGATGTGCAAACCCTTTGGCCCCAAAGAGAGACAGCTGAGTCTACGTGCTGAGTTACTGCAGAGGGAATATACAAGCCTTCCAATCCAAGCCTCAGTCAACATAAAAATAATAATAATTCAATGTAACCAGAGATTAAAATAGGGTGCATTTTGCATCCCAAAACGCAGTTAAATAAAACAACGACCTCTGCATCCTCGGGATGCACTACTGTGCTACTGCAGGGGTTCTCAACCCGTGGGTCGTGACCCCTCGGGGGGTCGCAAAATTATTTTGGGGGTCCCCAAATTATTTTCAAAATATTTTTTTCTTTTTTTTTGCAACTGAATGGCTTGAAAATGGAAATTAGAGTTTACATATAGTACACATAGTACATGCATACACCTCCCCTAATGATTATATCTGGTTTCAGTATTTATTTATTTATGGTGTATTGTCTCTATTATTAAGGTTATTGTAGCAGTCAATTTATATTGGGGGTCGAGAGGGGGCAGGGCGGGGGTCCCGAGACATTGCCAAAGCACTTCCGGGGGTCCCCGGCCAAAAATGTTGAGAACCCCTGTACTACTGTACTGTTTTTTATTCTAGTTTATTTTGCTATAGCTTTAGTTATAATAATCATTTCTTCTTCTGTTTTCTAGATGAATATAACCACATTATAACCATATAAAATGAAATGGGAGTTAAATGCTGCAATTTGTAAAAATGGCAAAATATGACTTGTTGAAGTGGGACTCATAAATGTCCCTGGGACTCATTTCCAAAAGACCATCCCTGCATCACGGGACTCATTACATTGAAAACCTATTTACATCATTGTGTATCAATCTTCTCTTGTAGTGGACAAGACGGCGTGTTTGTTAGCATCAAAATGACTTTGATAACTTTAACCATACAATTGTGTGTGTGTGTGTGTGTGTGTGTGTGTGCGTGTGCGCGTGCGTGCGTGCGTGCGTGCGTGCGTGCGTGCGTGTGTGCGTGTGCGTGCGTGTGTGCGTGCGCACGTGCGTCCTTGACATAAAAATGTCAAGGACAACTCCTGTTCTAAACAACAAATAAGCAACTACACTTTTAAAAAAACAAGCCCAAAGATTTGAGATTTGAAATAGGACATTCTACATTAGTACATTTTATATATAATGTCCCCCTGGACAGAGACACAGAGACGGACGCTGAACGCGGCCACAGTCCCGAGTCCTCAATTTGTTTTGTGTCAAAAACAAATGTCAAGTCGTTTTCTCTTGGACTGTTTACCCAGCAGTGTCCAGGGACTGTGAAGTTCATTTCTAGTGCATGTAGTAGTAGTAGTAGTAATATATATTTTTGAACCCCTTTTGGTGTTAGCATTATGTTATGCTTTAGCTATTGAAAAATAGCAGATGTAGAAGACATTTTTAGAATCTGATCTCAGGTCAAAATGCGTTAAATACACTGTATACTCGATGCACTGTACTAGATAGACTGATCTGAGTTGTTATAATACTGTGGTGGCCTTTAGGCCTTTTGACGAGGAGTACTACTATTACTAATGACAATACTAGACTAATTTGAATAGCATTATTTAAAGCATAATATTTGTGCTTCACAGTCCACTAAGTAAATGGACATAACTTCTCACTGTGGCAAATACAGTCCATTAAATGAATAGATAATGACTACAGTGCATAAATGGGTTTCTGTAACCACACCAAGGCACGTTTATTCCATACACACAGAGGCTAATTCAAATAGCCTCTGGAGTCGACTAAATGAAATGACTATAAAGAGCATACTATTAAGAAAGGGGTATTATAAAGGCAATACCATAAATATCACAACATGCAACACAGACCAGTGTTGATTTCGTCGACTAAAACTAAGACGAAAAATGTCCGTCGACTACCTTTTTCCACCGACGAAAACGAAATGGAAACTAAAGAAAAACTAAGCTACTGTACGATGACTAAAACTGAGACTAAATATACTGACAATTTCATCAACAAATAAAAACTAGACTAAAATGTTAAGTCATTAGTTGCATGCTGAAAATAGCCGATCTACAAGCTAACCCTAACGCGCTGCGACGCGTTGTGAGCCTACAAGTTCATAGCGCGGCACCGAGTGCCGTGCTATGAATTTGTAGGTCTGCTATTTTTGAAAAATCGTAAAAATGTGCCTCAAATCTTTGAATATATATTATTACAGAGTGAACATTTTAACTCAAATCTTTGCTTCTGGGGGGTCTCTGAAAACAACATATTTTCAGATGGGAGGCGGGCAATTACATTTTTGGGGTCCTTGACATGAAATATTGAGAACCACTGATATAGAAACATGAGGTTTTTCAGGGGAAAAAAAGACGTTTTAAAAATACATTTTTTTAAATTTCGACGTCAGGCCTAAATGGGTTAAAATAGACCTGAGAACTGGGGTAATTATGTTCAGCAATTTTTTTATTTTTTTTTAATGTTGTGTCTTTGTTAGAACTCTGGCAGCAGAATTCTGAATGAGCTTTACTGTAGATGCCAAGTGCTTGTGTTTGGAGAAGCCCTGCGAATATAGACTGTTACAGTAGTCTAAACCAAACGGTATATGTGCCTATTGGGAGTTTGTGACAAACCACACATTATTATTACAATATCGTTGCTGTCGGGCAGAAACTATCTACTGTACAATATCCATGTGTTCTAAATGAATGCCCTACTTGATCAAACTACATGCAGCATCACACAAAAGCAGTTTTGAGCTTGTAGATGTGCTAATTTAGCTTTTTTTTTTATTTGAATACTATACACTGGGCGACTGTGGCTCAGGAGGCAGAGCAGGTCATCCAATGATCCATGGGTCAGCGGTTCGAATCCCGGCTCCTCCTGGCTACATGTCGAAGTGTCCTTGGGCAAGACACTGAACCCCAAATTGCTCCCGATGTGCTGGTTGGTGCCTTGCATGGCTTCCGCCGCAATCGGTGTATGAATGTGTGTGTGAATGGGTGAATGTAATGCACAATCTATGTAAAGCGCCTCATTTTTTGAATTTAGTTACTGTTATTCACTGTTTGTAGGCCCTGCTTTGTGCACACCCATTTGGCTATTCAGAGACAGATTCTATACATGCCCAAATGTTAGGAAATGGCAAATCTAAAAGCTCACAATGCATCAGCTATTTTTACTATTTGGTGCTTTGGGCTTTTGATTTGACCGTTGCTGTTGAGAACCACTGGTCTAACCTTGTTTTTCTAGCTCTGGTTTGGACCCTGTATCCTCTAATCCAGGGGTTCTCAACCCGTGGGTCGCGACCCCTCGGGGGGTCGCCAAATTATTTTAGGGGGTCCCCAAATTATTTAAAAAAAAAAAAAAAAAAAAAAGCTTTTTTAAAAAAAGAAATTCACGATTTTTCAAAAATAGCAGACCTACAAGCTCGTAGCGCGCCACTCGGTGGCGCGCTATGAGCTTGTAGATCTGCTATTTTTAAATAGCTAAATTATAACAATGCTTAAAACACCAAAAGGGGTTCCCGCCCAAAATGGTTTAAGGTTATTGTAGCAGTCAATTTATATTGGGGGTCGGGAGGGGGCGGGGCGGGGGTCCCGAGACGTTGCCAAAGCATTTTCGGGGGTCCCCGGCCAAAAACGTTGAGAACGCCTGCTCTAATCCTTGCTATGTTTCTAAGATGAGAATAGGCCAATTTTGTTATAGATTTGGTGTGGGACGGAGTTTGCATTCTGATTTGAGTCAATAATGATACAAAGGTTTCTCAGGTTTAGGCTTCCAATGAAGGAAATGAAGATTTGCATCCACTTTCACTATATATTTATTATTTTTGCACCATGAAAATGATCTGTTTCATCCTCGTTCAGAAATGTACTTTGTTGTTTTTGCATGCCGGTAATTAGGCCTGGTTGAAATAAAGCGAGGTCCCAGGCTTGAGCCTTGAGGAGCCACACTCGTCTCGCTAGTTCACTCAGAAGTAGCTGCCAATGGAAGCCAAAAACATCGGTCTTGCCGATAGGACCTGAACCAATCTAAGGCCTCACTCAGACCTTTGCTGTATGCTTGTTGGATGAATGTTGTGTAGTGTCATGGCCGCCCCAATGCATTTCCAATGGAAGTCACATGGTTTGTAGTCCACATTTTGGACTACAAGCTGTTGTATGGCTTTCGGCTGTGTTTCGACTGCGCCCCTCCCCCTCATCCAACACAAATGTTGTGTCAAACCATGTGACTCCCATTGGAAATGCATTGGGGCGGCCATGACACTACACAACATTCATTTATGTTCATGGCCGCCCCAATGCATTTCCAATGGAGGTCACATGGTTTGACACAACATTGTGTTTTGTGAGGGGGAGGGGCGCAGTCGAAACACAGCTGAAAGCCATACAACAGACCATGTGACCTCCATTGGAAATGCATTGGGGGCGGCCATGACACTCACAACAAAAATCACTGCATTAACCGTGTGAGCTCAGCCTTAGGGTGCACTCACACGGTTAATGCAATTCTCTGTGCTCGTTGGATCAATACTGTGTTGTGTCATGGCCGACCAATGCATTTCCAATGGAGGTCACATGGTTTGACACAACATTGTGTTGTATGAGGGGGAGGGGCGCAGTCGAATGCGCCCCTCCCCCTCACACAACACAATGTTGGGTCAAACCATGTGACCTCCATTGGAAATGCATTGGGCCGCTGGGCGGCCATGACACAACACCCAACGAGCACAGAGAATTGCATGAAAGGTGTGAGCTCAGCCTATGACCGAGCCAGAGAGAGTACTATACGGTATACTGTCCCACCGAGCCAGAGAGAGTACTATACGGTATACTGTCCCACCGAGCCAGAGAGAGTACTATACGGTATACTGTCCCTCCGAGCCAGAGAGAGTACTATACGGTATACTTCCTCACCGAGCCAGAGAGAGTACTATACGGTATACTTTACCACCGAGCCAGAGAGAGTACTATACGGTATACTGTCCCTCCGAGCCAGAGAGAGTACTATACGGTATACTGTCCCTCCGAGCCAGAGAGAGTACTATACGGTATACTGTCCCTCCGAGCCAGAGAGAGTACTATACGGTATACTGTCCCCCCGAGCCAGAGAGAGTACTATACGGTATACTGTCCCTCCGAGCCAGAGAGAGTACTATACGGTATACTCTCCCACTGAGCCAGAGAGAGTACTATACGGTATACTTTACCCACCGAGCCAGAGAGAGTACTATACGGTATACTTTCCCCACTGAGCCAGAGAGAGTACTATACGGTTTACTTTCCCCCACTGAGCCAGAGAGAGTACTATACGGTTTACTTTCCCCCACTGAGCCAGAGAGAGTACTATACGGTATACTGTCCCACTGAGCCAGAGAGAGTACTATACGGTTTACTTTCCCCCACTGAGCCAGAGAGAGTACTATACGGTATACTGTCCCACTGAGCCAGAGAGAGTACTATACGGTATACTGTCCCACTGAGCCAGAGAGAGTACTATACGGTATACTGTCCCACTGAGCCAGAGAGAGTACTATACGGTATACTGTCCCACTGAGCCAGAGAGAGTACTATACGGTATACTGTCCCACTGAGCCAGAGAGAGTACTATACGGTTTACTTTCCCCCACCGAGCCAGAGAGAGTACTATACGGTATACTGTCCCACCGAGCCAGAGAGAGTACTATACGTGTTTGGATAATTATGGGTGTGCGAGATTTGTACTCATAAGGAGAAATTATATATTGGGTCAGATTGATTGGAGATTAAGCAGCTCCTCTAGGGTGAGAGAGCTCAGGTCCCCACATTCCATTCTACAAAACAGACCGGTGGTTATCAGGGGTTTTACGGCTTTCTCCTGTTGTGAGACAGGCCATTATTGACTCCTCTTCACAGGGAGAGTCAACTCAGCATAGAACATACAATAATTGAAGTAACCTATCTTTAATCCCTTTCAATTGTGTAAATGTGTTCTAAATAACCTATTATATATTGGGTTGGTAAAAAGGCTAAATGATAAATACCTGTAATAATCTAAGCAGTTTAAAGTAGTTAGACATTACAGGGACTGTAATAGGAGCTGCTGTAGCCAGAGGTGCAAGCTGGATGGTCTGTGGGATCTGATTGGCTGAAAGTGTCAGTATGGAGGTGGGATCAGTCAGAAGGCTGCATTGACTATTCTGTATGGCACAAAGTGAGTTAGATTCACCATACCATCGAACGTGAACATGTCTAGGCAGAGACCAGCGGTAATGTATTTGCTATATATTATGTGCTATAAATAGATGTTTGTGCATTATTCATAATCGATGTAATATGATGTTTGGATTGTAACCAGTGTTCTCTCTGTGTTCTTGTCATCCCGATCATTGTTTAATTACCATTTGATTATGATTGTAGATTTAAAACCACATGATTACACTTAATCACTTAATCAATGTGCCACTTAATGTGCCACATGATACTGAACTAAGTCTGAGATTCAACAATGACAAGCTAAGCTGTACCATAATCTGGGAGCTTAGAGTGTAAAATGATAGTAAACCCTACCAACAGAGCAGATAGAACTGTACCAATAGGACTGTAATCCAGAATCCGGGATACTGTCATCTTGTGTTGGGGGAAGTTAGGGGAAGTGTGAACAGAACGTGTGAATGTACGATTGTAAGTGTTTAATTAATATGAATTAATAAAAACCCTATAAAATGCACGTTTGAGTTCATCAAATATAAGCTATCATTGGGAGCATTTAGTTCACTGTGCGTGTACCGTGCGTGTTACTCACTTTAACTCTGCCTAGTGCAAGGGCTGGTCGGAGCCTCGGCCCAACATCGCCAAATAACCGAACAGTTTTAATTCGTCGGTGCCGTAATATAGTCTATAATCTAGACATATTACGGTTTTAAATCGTTGTGCACTAAAGTGCACAGATTTAATCATAGCGCTACTACAGCGCAATCGTGGCCGGGCGGTTTGACTAGTAATAGCCTATAATCTAGACATATTGCTAGTGTAAATCGCTGCGTGCAGCGACAAGATCTGTACCGTGCGCATCAGCGCACAGCTTAGATCACGGCCGGGCGGTTTGGAAGCATAATATAGCCTAAACTGAGATCGTTTGGACATATTATGGTTTCAATCGCTACCGCGTTTAAAGAACTTTAAATTAGTGGTCACTAAAGTGACCGCAATTTAAAGGCAGTCGTACTGTGCATTGGGATCAGTGCATAGTAATTCGCCGCCGAGCGAAAGTTAATTCGCCGCCGTGCGAACTGTTTAAACCATAGTTTGAACAGAAAGAAAGTGCCGCTGGGATCAGCGTGCAGCTATACACGCGCCCGGGCATATTTAAGATATAATATAGTCTGAACCGAAACCGTTTGACATATTACAGTTTAAATTGCTACCGCGTTGTAAAGGGCTTTAAATAGCAGTCACTAAAGGATCTGCAATTTAAAGTTTGTTTAATTCAGAATATAGTTCAACTGCGACGGTTTGAACTTATTTGGATGCCGTGCTGTTTGAACTAAACAGCGTAGATCGGTGTATAGTCACTAAAGTGACCACAATTTATAACAAAGATAAATTACTGTGTGTTGGGACCAGCACACAGAGTTGAATCGTGCCACACTGATAACCACAGGATTAAATCAGACAGAATTGGGGCCGAAAGACGGCACCCCGTTTGATTGTGGTTTTTCTGGTGTGACGTTATTCAACTGAACTTCAAGCCGTGCGTTGATAGCAGCGCACGTGAATGCGAGGCCGCAGTTGTTAGTATCCATAGGATTAAATCAAACTATAAATGCTGCCGTGACGGCATGCCGTTTTGATTTGTGCTACTAACTGAGCGGCACCGTTAAACTGTTTCCATGTGGGTATGGGTCCATGCGGAAACAGCAGTTAAAACCGTGAGCCACAAAAAGTGACTGCGGGTTTAACTAATGGTTTGGGAGTCATTGTTCGATAGGGCAAAGTTCTAATCGACGGTCAGTTTAGGAAACTGATTATTAAAGACTATTTGTAACCAAACATAAAGTTTAATTGAGACCGGATAAGACACCGGTCGTTTAAACCAAGAGAGGTGCTTTTTATAGTAACCACAATAAAAGTGTTTTCCTGCTGGGTGTTGGGCACCAAGGAGAACAGCAGTTTAGTGCATGTGAGGGGGGGGGAAATTCCTCTTTCTGTCATGCAATGTCCCAATGTGCTGAGACAGTGCAGGGGGACTGGTAATTACTGTCATGCGGTATAACCTACCAAAGTAGTAATTAATAGCGGTGATAAATGTTTAGAACAAAATAGGGTTTTAAACTCAGCATTGAAGGCGATGTAATAATCTTACCAGTCAATAATGTTTAACGCTGAAAGCGCGCTTTGAAGTGCGCATAAAGGAAGGGCGTGTCTATAATAACTGTTGCGTGACGCATCTAGCAAAACCTGTAATCCAGGTTTACGGAAGGCTTTAGAGTTTGACCGCCCACGGCCAATATAAATCTATATACTTATATTATATATAATCTATATAATATAAAAAGGTTATAGTATAAAAAGGTTTATTTGGTGAAGGTATTTAACAGGGAAGTATGGGCTTCTCTGAGAACAAGTAATGTCAGAGTCCGCTAATTAAAGCTGGGCAAAAAACTAACCATTTACTTGAGTGAATGAATGATTTGTGAAAGTCGACTAAACCACTAACCCAGTCCAATTAGTTCCTGTACTGTTTGTTAAAGGGAGGGACAGAGGGGGTGGAAAAATGGCTTCTTTACCTTTACATGAGCTACAGATACAGAGCTCACAGGCTCAAGCTATGTTTGATAGCACAACCTATAGGGTGGATCTTTGTATGGACAGGGGTTCATCCAGTGAGATAACTGAAAGTTTTGCTGAGCTGGACAGGGCGATGGACGATGTGATAGACGCGTCGTCAGATTACGAGATATTCCTTCAGGAACAAAACGAAGATAGACTCGCACACATAGAAAATGAATTACTGAATTTATATGTTAAACAGTACAACAGTGAAAGATACCGTGTAATCAGGGCTGCTATCTGTCAGGAGAATGACAGGGTAGCCAGAGGTGTCGTCACAGCAGGCCTCTGTGAGTGTCCTGCAGAGAGCAGGAACATAGGAGCCCCAGAGGAGAGGGGCATCCAGCCCGCAGAAGCAGCACCAGACGTCACGAGATGTGACATCACGGACCCTTTCGCCAGCGCAGAGACGGGCGGAGCGGAGACGGTGCCAGCGGGGACCGGGACAGCCCCAGAGGGGCGAAGAGACAGGGCTACCAGTCATCCGGGCTGGGAGCAGATAGAGCCTGTCACAACGGAGGCACAGCCTGGTGCTTCCTGCAGTATCCATGCAGGGAAGCCAGAGCCCTCTACCGTGGGCAACGAACCCACGACAGGACAAGCCCTCAGTCAGCACCGTAGCAGGCCAAGAGCGGCTACGGACAGAGCTGAGGGAACCGACGAGAACCACACGACGTTTCCGCAGCCTTCGACAGAGGAGGAATGGCCGAACATCGAAGTGGGACCGACAGCAGCAGCAGAGCTGTCAACAAGAGCGGAACAGGTGAGCGGCCTTCCGGAGGAGCCGGAGGCTGCCTACGCCTCACCGTTCATCATCAGAGCCATGCCCGCAGACGGTGTGGGCAAGGCCGACGGGTCGTCGATCCTTCTCACCACAGAAACGCCGAGCGTGATTTGTGGCATTACTGGTGCCAGTCCACGTGTTCAAGAGGCGGTGGGGGAGGTGCATGACACACACGCCAAGCACCCTGGGGTGACTTTCGTGAGGGGTCCAGGCGAGCCAGAGAAGCACCCTGGGGTGACTTTCGTGAGGGGTCACCCGAAGATTGCCCCCGTGAAGGGTGGCAAACCGGGAATGGCAAAGTCCAGTCTGGTACAGAAAACCGCAGTGTCGACACATTTGTTGTGTCGAGTTTGTAAAGCGGCTGAGAAGAAGGCCAAAATGGCTCCTGTCCTTTTAGATCCTAGAAAAGGAAAAAGATGGGGGTGGGTGAACGCTTTCATGCCAGCGAGATCAGAACTGGGTCAGAAAGAGTAGCATGTGAAATGCTTCTCTACCCATTTGTTTTTCCTACAGCAGGGAACAATTGGGGAGTGACAACAAGAGGTCACACAGCACACACACACACACACACACGCACGCGCACGCACACACACACTCACAGACGAGATGTGTGTCTACCAGTGCATATAAATGTGATGATGTATGTGGGTTCATTATATCTGTACAATAACAAGTTACAGGTAAATGGATTTAATTTGTGCCAATTAAGTCCTTATGGACAAAGGTAAAAAAGAATGCTGGTAAAATGATTAAGTTTCCTTCGATTGGGAGGGGGGAACACGGTCTCTCAAAGTGCAAGTGGGTTTTGTGCGTGAGCGCGTGTGCGCGCACGCACGCACAAATTAACACACACACACAAGCACAAAGACTGCATGTGTGAAAGACACATAATGTGGTTAAGATGTTGCAAGGGTTTGCAATTTTCAATTGGGTTGCTTTTGGTAAAAGTCAAAGTAAAAAATCCAAAAAGTCAAATGATACCAAGTTGTTGAGATGCAAAATCGGTTATTTTGTTAAAATCACAATTTGAAGTTCCTAGCAAGGTGACAAAATACTAAGACAAGTTTGTAATCATGTTTGGTTAGGAAAACAACCAGGGGTAATAAACTGCATTGTTTGAACATGTGTTTACCAACTGGGCCCCATTCTGCAACCAAAAGAGTCGTTTGCAGAGGTGGGGGAGCACGGGAAGAATGTTTCTTAAGATAAGGAACCAGTCTTGTGTGGAAAATAAACGGTCTTCTTCCTTAAACAAGGGGGTTGTTTAGATAAGTATGAAGCTTTGTCCGGGCAAACAGCCATAAAAATTAAACGGACAGAGGTGACCAAAAGTTCATGTCAGTTAGGTGACCCCTAACTGACATGAACCAGCATCTCTCCTACAAAAGTGGAGGTGCACTGTCTCACATTATTACAAGTATACATAAGTTTGATTAGCTGTAACTGAATTTAATACTTAAGGGTGCGTTGGGATAATTACAAAAAATGTCCACGATATCGACGCATGTAAACCTTTTATTATTTTCATTGTTTATTGATTTATGCAGTTAATGGGTTGTGTTTTATTTTAATGTGTTTCAAAGTTGTATAATGTTATAACTTCAGTATGTGGATCCAGTATTATTTAACAGGTTCCGAAATTACTAAAAATGGCATGCGCCCAAATATCAAAAAAAATAATGTTTCCGAAAAAAATTAATATCAAAAATAATCTTTCAGTTTATGAAAAATGAATATCCAGATCAATTTTCATCACTGCGTGAGGGGTGTTTGGATAATTATGGGTGTGCGAGATTTGTACTCATAAGGAGAAATTATATATTGGGTCAGATTGATTGGAGATTAAGCAGCTCCTCTAGGGTGAGAGAGCTCAGGTCCCCACATTCCATTCTACAAAACAGACCGGTGGTTATCGGGGGTTTTACGGCTTTCTCCTGTTGTGAGACAGGCCATTATTGACTCCTCTTCACAGGGAGAGTCAACTCAGCATAGAACATACAATAATTGAAGTAACCTATCTTTAATCCCTTTCAATTGTGTAAATGTGTTCTAAATAACCTATTATATATTGGGTTGGTAAAAAGGCTAAATGATAAATACCTGTAATAATCTAAGCAGTTTAAAGTAGTTAGACATTACAGGGACTGTAATAGGAGCTGCTGTAGCCAGAGGTGCAAGCTGGATGGTCTGTGGGATCTGATTGGCTGAAAGTGTCAGTATGGAGGTGGGATCAGTCAGAAGGCTGCATTGACTATTCTGTATGGCACAAAGTGAGTTAGATTCACCATACCATCGAACGTGAACATGTCTAGGCAGAGACCAGCGGTAATGTATTTGCTATATATTATGTGCTATAAATAGATGTTTGTGCATTATTCATAATCGATGTAATATGATGTTTGGATTGTAACCAGTGTTCTCTCTGTGTTCTTGTCATCCCGATCATTGTTTAATTACCATTTGATTATGATTGTAGATTTAAAACCACATGATTACACTTAATCACTTAATCAATGTGCCACTTAATGTGCCACATGATACTGAACTAAGTCTGAGATTCAACAATGACAAGCTAAGCTGTACCATAATCTGGGAGCTTAGAGTGTAAAATGATAGTAAACCCTACCAACAGAGCAGATAGAACTGTACCAATAGGACTGTAATCCAGAATCCGGGATACTGTCATCTTGTGTTGGGGGAAGTTAGGGGAAGTGTGAACAGAACGTGTGAATGTACGATTGTAAGTGTTTAATTAATATGAATTAATAAAAACCCTATAAAATGCACGTTTGAGTTCATCAAATATAAGCTATCATTGGGAGCATTTAGTTCACTGTGCGTGTACCGTGCGTGTTACTCACTTTAACTCTGCCTAGTGCAAGGGCTGGTCGGAGCCTCGGCCCAACATCGCCAAATAACCGAACAATACGGTATACTTTCCCTCCGAGCCAGAGAGAGTACTATACGGTATACTGTCCCTCCGAGCCAGAGAGAGTACTATACGGTATACTGTCCCACCGAGCCAGAGAGAGTACTATACGGTATACTGTCCCTCCGAGCCAGAGAGAGTACTATACGGTATACTGTCCCACCGAGCCAGAGAGAGTACTATACGGTATACTGTCCCACCGAGCCAGAGAGAGTACTATACGGTATACTGTCCCTCCGAGCCAGAGAGAGTACTATACGGTATACTGTCCCTCCGAGCCAGAGAGAGTACTATACGGTATACTGTCCCTCCGAGCCAGAGAGAGTACTATACGGTATACTGTCCCTCCGAGCCAGAGAGAGTACTATACGGTATACTTTCCCTCCGAGCCAGAGAGAGTACTATACGGTATACTTCCTCACCGAGCCAGAGAGAGTACTATACGGTATACTGTCCCACCGAGCCAGAGAGAGTACTATACGGTATACTGTCCCCACCGAGCCAGAGAGAGTACTATACGGTATACTGTCCCTCCGAGCCAGAGAGAGTACTATACGGTATACTGTCCCCACCGAGCCAGAGAGAGTACTATACGGTATACTGTCCCTCCGAGCCAGAGAGAGTACTATACGGTATACTGTCCCCTCCGAGCCAGAGAGAGTACTATACGGTATACTGTCCCACCGAGCCAGAGAGAGTACTATACGGTATACTGTCCCTCCGAGCCAGAGAGAGTACTATACGGTATACTGTCCCACCGAGCCAGAGAGAGTACTATACGGTATACTTTCCCACCGAGCCAGAGAGAGTACTATACGGTATACTTTACCCACCGAGCCAGAGAGAGTACTATACGGTATACTGTCCCACCGAGCCAGAGAGAGTACTATACGGTATACTGTCCCTCCGAGCCAGAGAGAGTACTATACGGTATACTGTCCCTCCGAGCCAGAGAGAGTACTATACGGTATACTGTCCCACCGAGCCAGAGAGAGTACTATACGGTATACTCTCCCTCCGAGCCAGAGAGAGTACTATACGGTATACTGTCCCCCCGAGCCAGAGAGAGTACTATACGGTATACTTTCCCCACCGAGCCAGAGAGAGTACTATACGGTATACTGTCCCCACCGAGCCAGAGAGAGTACTATACGGTATACTGTCCCCCCGAGCCAGAGAGAGTACTATACGGTATACTGTCCCCCCGAGCCAGAGAGAGTACTATACGGTATACTTTACCCACCGAGCCAGAGAGAGTACTATACGGTATACTTTACCCTCCGAGCCAGAGAGAGTACTATACGGTATACTTTACCCACCGAGCCAGAGAGAGTACTATACGGTATACTGTCCCCCCGAGCCAGAGAGAGTACTATACGGTATACTGTCCCCCCGAGCCAGAGAGAGTACTATACGGTATACTTTACCCACCGAGCCAGAGAGAGTACTATACGGTATACTTTACCCACCGAGCCAGAGAGAGTACTATACGGTATACTTTACCCACCGAGCCAGAGAGAGTACTATACGGTATACTTTACCCTCCGAGCCAGAGAGAGTACTATACGGTATACTTTACCCACCGAGCCAGAGAGAGTACTATACGGTATACTTTCCCTCCGAGCCAGAGAGAGTACTATACGGTATACTGTCCCTCCGAGCCAGAGAGAGTACTATACGGTATACTGTCCCTCCGAGCCAGAGAGAGTACTATACGGTATACTGTCCCACTGAGCCAGAGAGAGTACTATACGGTATACTGTCCCACTGAGCCAGAGAGAGTACTATACGGTATACTGTCCCACTGAGCCAGAGAGAGTACTATACGGTATACTGTCCCACTGAGCCAGAGAGAGTACTATACGGTATACTGTCCCTCCGAGCCAGAGAGAGTACTATACGGTATACTGTCCCCCCGAGCCAGAGAGAGTACTATACGGTATACTTTCCCTCCGAGCCAGAGAGAGTACTATACGGTATACTGTCCCTCCGAGCCAGAGAGAGTACTATACGGTATACTTTCCCTCCGAGCCAGAGAGAGTACTATACGGTATACTTTCCCACTGAGCCAGAGAGAGTACTATACGGTATACTTTACCCACCGAGCCAGAGAGAGTACTATACGGTATACTGTCCCCACCGAGCCAGAGAGAGTACTATACGGTATACTTTACCCACCGAGCCAGAGAGAGTACTATACGGTATACTGTCCCACCGAGCCAGAGAGAGTACTATACGGTATACTTTACCCACCGAGCCAGAGAGAGTACTATACGGTATACTTTACCCACCGAGCCAGAGAGAGTACTATACGGTATACTGTCCCTCCGAGCCAGAGAGAGTACTATACGGTATACTTCCCCACCGAGCCAGAGAGAGTACTATACGGTATACTTCCCCACCGAGCCAGAGAGAGTACTATACGGTATACTGTCCCACCGAGCCAGAGAGAGTACTATACGGTATACTGTCCCTCCGAGCCAGAGAGAGTACTATACGGTATACTGTCCCTCCGAGCCAGAGAGAGTACTATACGGTATACTTCCCCACCGAGCCAGAGAGAGTACTATACGGTATACTGTCCCCACCGAGCCAGAGAGAGTACTATACGGTATACTGTCCCTCCGAGCCAGAGAGAGTACTATACGGTATACTGTCCCCACCGAGCCAGAGAGAGTACTATACGGTATACTGTCCCTCCGAGCCAGAGAGAGTACTATACGGTATACTGTCCCTCCGAGCCAGAGAGAGTACTATACGGTATACTTTACCCACCGAGCCAGAGAGAGTACTATACGGTATACTCTCCCTCCGAGCCAGAGAGAGTACTATACGGTATACTTTACCCACCGAGCCAGAGAGAGTACTATACGGTATACTTTCCCTCCGAGCCAGAGAGAGTACTATACGGTATACTTTCCCACTGAGCCAGAGAGAGTACTATACGGTATACTTTCCCTCCGAGCCAGAGAGAGTACTATACGGTATACTGTCCCTCCGAGCCAGAGAGAGTACTATACGGTATACTGTCCCTCCGAGCCAGAGAGAGTACTATACGGTATACTGTCCCTCCGAGCCAGAGAGAGTACTATACGGTATACTTCCCCTCCGAGCCAGAGAGAGTACTATACGGTATACTTCCCCTCCGAGCCAGAGAGAGTACTATACGGTATACTTTCCCTCCGAGCCAGAGAGAGTACTATACGGTATACTTTCAGAGAGTACTATACGGTATACTTTCCCACCGAGCCAGAGAGAGTACTATACGGTATACTGTCCCACCGAGCCAGAGAGAGTACTATACGGTATACTGTCCCACCGAGCCAGAGAGAGTACTATACGGTATACTCTCCCTCCGAGCCAGAGAGAGTACTATACGGTATACTTTACCCACCGAGCCAGAGAGAGTACTATACGGTATACTTTCCCCACAGAGCCAGAGAGAGTACTATACGGTATACTTTCCCACTGAGCCAGAGAGAGTACTATACGGTATACTGTCCCACCGAGCCAGAGAGAGTACTATACGGTATACTGTCCCACTGAGCCAGAGAGAGTACTATACGGTATACTGTCCCACCGAGCCAGAGAGAGTACTATACGGTATACTGTCCCACTGAGCCAGAGAGAGTACTATACGGTATACTGTCCCACCGAGCCAGAGAGAGTACTATACGGTATACTGTCCCACTGAGCCAGAGAGAGTACTATACGGTATACTGTCCCACCGAGCCAGAGAGAGTACTATACGGTATACTGTCCCACCGAGCCAGAGAGAGTACTATACGGTATACTGTCCCACTGAGCCAGAGAGAGTACTATACGGTATACTGTCCCTCCGAGCCAGAGAGAGTACTATACGGTATACTGTCCCACCGAGCCAGAGAGAGTACTATACGGTATACTGTCCCACTGAGCCAGAGAGAGTACTATACGGTATACTGTCCCACTGAGCCAGAGAGAGTACTATACGGTATACTTTCCCCCCGAGCCAGAGAGAGTACTATACGGTATACTGTCCCACCGAGCCAGAGAGAGTACTATACGGTATACTTTCCCCACCGAGCCAGAGAGAGTACTATACGGTATACTTCCCCACCGAGCCAGAGAGAGTACTATACGGTATACTGTCCCTCCGAGCCAGAGAGAGTACTATACGGTATACTGTCCCTCCGAGCCAGAGAGAGTACTATACGGTATACTGTCCCTCCGAGCCAGAGAGAGTACTATACGGTATACTGTCCCTCCGAGCCAGAGAGAGTACTATACGGTATACTTTCCCCACCGAGCCAGAGAGAGTACTATACGGTATACTCTCCCTCCGAGCCAGAGAGAGTACTATACGGTATACTCTCCCTCCGAGCCAGAGAGAGTACTATACGGTATACTTTCCCCACCGAGCCAGAGAGAGTACTATACGGTATACTGTCCCTCCGAGCCAGAGAGAGTACTATACGGTATACTTTCCCCACCGAGCCAGAGAGAGTACTATACGGTATACTCTCCCTCCGAGCCAGAGAGAGTACTATACGGTATACTCTCCCTCCGAGCCAGAGAGAGTACTATACGGTATACTTTCCCCACCGAGCCAGAGAGAGTACTATACGGTATACTTTCCCTCCGAGCCAGAGAGAGTACTATACGGTATACTTTCCCTCCGAGCCAGAGAGAGTACTATACGGTATACTGTCCCACCGAGCCAGAGAGAGTACTATACGGTATACTTTCCCTCCGAGCCAGAGAGAGTACTATACGGTATACTTTCCAACCGAGCCAGAGAGAGTACTATACGGTATACTGTCCCACCGAGCCAGAGAGAGTACTATACGGTATACTTTACCCACCGAGCCAGAGAGAGTACTATACGGTATACTTTACCCACCGAGCCAGAGAGAGAGTACTATACGGTATACTTTACCCACCGAGCCAGAGAGAGTACTATACGGTATACTCTCCCACTGAGCCAGAGAGAGTACTATACGGTATACTCTCCCACTGAGCCAGAGAGAGTACTATACGGTATACTGTCCCTCCGAGCCAGAGAGAGTACTATACGGTATACTTTCCCCCCGAGCCAGAGAGAGTACTATACGGTATACTTTACCCTCCGAGCCAGAGAGAGTACTATACGGTATACTTTCCCTCCGAGCCAGAGAGAGTACTATACGGTATACTGTCCCACCGAGCCAGAGAGAGTACTATACGGTATACTGTCCCTCCGAGCCAGAGAGAGTACTATACGGTATACTTTCCCTCCGAGCCAGAGAGAGTACTATACGGTATACTTTCCCTCCGAGCCAGAGAGAGTACTATACGGTATACTTTCCCTCCGAGCCAGAGAGAGTACTATACGGTATACTTTCAGAGAGTACTATACGGTATACTTTCAGAGAGTACTATACGGTATACTTCCCCACCGAGCCAGAGAGAGTACTATACGGTATACTTCCCCACCGAGCCAGAGAGAGTACTATACGGTATACTTTCCCAGTCCAGTAGTATCGAATGGTCATCAGTGTCTAAAGCAACATTAAACGGAACCAACTAGGCATGTAACGATATATCGTATATCGATATATATCGATATTAATCCCGACGATATGAATCGATTCATTGAAATTTAAAAAATCGATTTTAATTTTTTTATATTCCATCATATTCAAGTGCTTTTGGAGAGAAATGATAGTCACTTTCAGTAGTAGAGCACTGTAGAGGGGAGCTGTGTGTGTCTGTGACTGTGCCCAGGTGATGATGGTCGTTGATACTCATCAAGGAAGGCAATTATGTTTCTGCACTGTCAAAAGTAATGCTACTTTTTTGCAATGTAGTTAAATAAGAAATCTCAGGGGGGAAGATAAATTATATAAAATTAAAAAAACTGTATTTTAAAAAAATATATATATATTTTTTTAATATCGTGAAAAATCGTATCGTGAGTTGAGTGCATCGTTACATGCCTAGAACCAACTAATGGGAAAACGCGGCATGTAACCGTACTTGAAAAAAGACATGGAAACCCAGAGAATGGGAAAAAAAAGGAAAAAAAGGCCTCTGAATCTTTACTCAGACGCTTGTTTGAGTTTTGTCTCCAGCCAGCCAGGCTTTTATACGCTGGCAATTGTAAAAAATGTCCAGCAACAGCCAGAGGAAATCTTTGTGGAAGCGAACCATTGTTTAGGGATAATTGTGTCTGGAAACACAGAGCTTTACAACACAAAGCTCTGTGTATGAATGTGGATGCTCTTTTTCATTGAGCAACGCGGCAACGAGGGAAAGCACGGGCTGACCCACTTTTAAGAGCCGTGTTGAAGGTGATGTATGAAGGATGTTGGGGAGCCCTGCAGTGAATGAGGAGAGGAACAAAGGCAGCTGGGAGTTCCCTGAAACATCTAATTGCCACAGTTTATTGTCACCGGACAATTATCATGTGGGGCACGTCATCTTCGTTTCCTCGTGACTAGACTGACTACCACCACGGGTGAACAAAAGAACAGGGAGTCAACGATACGTGTCACTCTGACCACCGAGATGCAGTTGAGTATGAACATGTATAGACCGTCGCAGTCCCGCCCCCTTTCATGACGACGATCGAGGGCCCCGGAAAAATTCCCAGAAAGTATTTATTTAAAGACCTTTTTTAAGCCTCCGACCCCCAAGCGTATAGCCATGAGATGGACATCACCAGGGAAGAGAAAAAGAGGCCGTGGCCCTAAGAGACCTGGAGAAGATCTGTGGAGAAGGAAATGAAAGAACTCGGATGGACCTGGAGCCCTGCTGTGCGGCACTGGGCAGTAGACAGACAGCCTTTGGCGTTCATTGGCGTTGACCTTATGTGCTATCCAGCACGAAGAGGATTAAGTAAGTAAGCCTCGGACAAAGCCAACTCTGATCGTGACAACTCATGACAACACAATTTTTTGGGCCGAACAAATCATTCGAAAAAAGAAAAACAACAAAAAAAGTGTTGTAAAAAGCTGATATATAAAACCTCACATCACTTTGCGGATGTGATCGGTGTGAGTTTAGAGGTCTGCTATTCCATTTTCTGCGTGCGCTACGCCTTCGCAGGATGGGGCATAAATTAGGCTTGATGGGCAGTTCTGGTGCCGTGATGTAAAACCCGATTCGGTCTTCTATTGACAGCGAACTGTAGGCGTGGTTTTGAGGACAACTGCATTGAATTTCTGTTAATGTTTACACACAACACAACAAGGTTCAAGGTTTCTTTATTTTGTCTCCCAAGGGAGAAATTTGTCTTGGACCCCAAGGACTCGCCCTGCAGCATACAGATACAATACAATACAATACAGTACAGTACAATACAAAACAATATACAATACAAGACAACAAAGGCACACAGTGACCTGTACAACATTAAAAACAGAAACCAAGGATTGCATAATTTCCACTGCGAGAATAAAAATAAATCCACAATAAAAAATCCTAAGCATTCATCCTCCATACTGGGTGAACACCATCTGGAAGTTTGATGGGAATTGTGGGATTACTTTCCTGCCCAACACTCCCTGCTGACAGATTTGAGGCCCTATATGTGAAGTGTCAATAGAGCGTCGCAGTCCCGCCCCCTGTCATGACGACGCCAGGCCCAGGAAATGAATCCCAATGCATTTTTCCCATAGACATTTCAAAAAGTATTTATTTAAAGACCTTTTAAGCGTCGTACGAAGCCAAGTCGAGTCGTGACAAATCATGACAACACACACAATATTTTGGACCAAACAAATAATTACATACGTTCTGAAATGTCTGAGGAAAATGAACGGAGAATCATTTCCTGGGCCCTGGTAGGGGGCGGGACTGCGACGCTCTATTAGACACCTGTGGACAGGTCATCGATGGGGGAATGCTAATGGAAACGGCAGGCTTTATATTTCTGGAAAGTTGGCATGCCATTATAAAAAAATCTAAGAAATTTGAAAAATAAAAAAGCCTATGATGATATCACTGGTTTCTGTAGTTTATTTTTTATTTTTATCATGAACATTAGTGAGCACCAATTATATTAAGAAGAATCACACCTGTGTGAAGTGAGGGGCGCTCTTATTACATAATCATACATCAACTCATTCTGGCCAATCAGAATTTGCGCCCTCACCTTCGTCTTCGATGTTTGTGTTATATGCAATGTTTGTGTTTACACAGACAGTCAAAATTGTACATTCATTGTCAATGGCATTTAACTGTTTGTGTTAGGACAAGGTTTGTGTTTACACACACATCGAAAACTGGACATAGGAGGGGCTATTTCCCCTCAAAAATGGGTTAAGTCGTGTAGTACTCAAGTAATAATAAATTAAAGTACTATGTATCGGTCAGTTAAAACCCATTCTGGGCGGGAACCCCTTTTGGTGTTATAAAATAGCAGATCTACAAGCTTGTAGATCTGCTATTTTTGAAAAATCGAAGAACGACTGACATAGAGAAACATAGCTTTTTCAGAAAACTGTCAGGATGTAGAAGACATTTTTAGAATCTGATCTCAGGTCAAAATGGGTTAAAATATTAAGAAAAAGGATTACAATGCGACAATAAATCAGTGATCACTTTATATACGATTCAATTATATACTTCATTCATTTACCATTAGAGAAGGTGGCGAAAAAACCTCCCATATTTGAGGTCAAACTCTAATGTGGTGGTCTATGTTTCTATGTTTGGCCTGTTTGGATCAGCTGGGATTTGGGAGGTCCACAGATGGTTCCTGGGAGTCAATGATACATGATGCCTATATGGATGCGGGGGGTAATTGCTGGTTGCGTTGCGAACATGACAAATTGCCTCCACCAAAGTGCGGTCCCCCAAGTGAAACCAGCAGCCAACGAGGTCACACTCGGGTTAACCCATTTTGGGCGGGAACCCCTGTTGGTGCATGTTTCAAGCATTATGTTACACTTTAGCTATTGAAAAATAGCAGATCTACAAGCTCATAGCGCGGCACCGAGTGCCGCGCTACGAGCTTGTAGGTCTGCTATTTTTTTTTTAAAACCTGAAAATGTAGTGCAAATCTTTGAATATATATATTCTTTCAGAGCGAACGTTTTAATTTTTCAAGTATTTTATTGAAGTTTGCACATTCAAGGACAGACAACAGATACATGTGAGCGAACGTTTTTAACTCAAATCTTTGCTTCTGGGGGGTTCCCTGGAACAACATATAATCACATATAAGGGGGGTCCATATAAGGGGGGTCCTTGATATGAAAATGATATGAGAATGACTGACATAGAAACATAGGTTTTTTCAGAAAACTGTCATGATTTAGAGAAGGCATTTGTAGAATCGTTCTCAGATCTAAATGGGTTAAGAGCGTTATAGGCTGCTTGACCTTGGCGATGCAGGCTCACATCCCACGCATCGTGACAGGGGACGGCAGGGGAGTGAGGCGGGGTATACCGGGCTAATCATAATAACACTTAAAACATTATGTGAGCTGAAACCGAGGACATGGCATAATAACAGGGGTAACTAGAAAAAGTGCCCCTCGGGGCACAGGTCTCCACCAGGGCAGGTCAGGTTGTGGCCTCCTGGTGGCGCTATAATAGGCCAATGTGAAAAGGGTGCCATTTCTTCATACGCCTTTGATGGCAATTGGATGATTTGAGGCATTTTGTTCCAAAAATGTGTTTTGCAAAAATCAACCTGTTGGTGGCGCTATAACAGGCCAATGTGAAAAGGGTGGGATATATTCCTCAGCCTAGTAAGAAAATGTGTGAAAGATTTCACGTAAATAGCATGCTGCGTTCATGATTTGAGGCTTGTATAAAACGGGGCAATCTTGCAAACTGTGAAAGCCAATTATAGCCAATTAGGATGGAATATGAAATATCGGACAGATCCGACTTGAGCACATGACCATAGAGATGCTGTGTAACGATTTGTGAGATTTTTGGACAGAATCTGGAGGAGTAATATCAAAAAATGTGTTTTACAAAAGTCGGCCTCCTGGTGGCGCTATAAAAGGCAGATGCGGAAAATGCAGGTCAAAGGTTTGTCCTTGGCCTCTAGGGAGTGTGCATGCAACGTTTCACGCAGATCGGTGCAGTTTTAGGTAAAAAATGTGAAAAGCTGCCTCATGGTGGCGCTATAACAGGCCATTCTGGAAAATGTGGGGCAGAGGTTCATCGTTGGCATCCAGGAAGTGTGTGTGCAAAGTTTGGCATCGACCGGGTTAACGGTGCCGGAGATTAGCTGTACACAGACGGACGGAAGGAAGGACGGACGGACACACACACGGACGGAGTGCAAAACATACTCTCTCCCCATGCCTTCGGCCTGGTGGAGACAACAATCAGTTCGGGGTCCTTGGCACGAATCAGTTTGCATTGCATTGCATTTGTGGAATCGCCCTAAGTTCATGAACTGAAGAAAATAATAAATGTAATGAATATGCTTGACGCTTGAAATGAAATATTAACTTTTATGACTTGATAAACTTGGTGGCATGTGACACTGGCCTGAATAAATCTACCTTTAAGATCATTCATTAATTAATTATTAATTATCATAGATTTTTTTTTTGTACTTTGTGTGATTTTTACTGTTTTATATGTATTGTACTCTTCTGTGATATGGATCTCCCTGGGTCTGAAATAAAGCATTGATTGATTGATTGATTGATTGATTAATGATACTGCGAAGCCCAATTTGCGGTTTCAACTTCCACTTAATATGAGCGCCTATTTCAAAGACCCAATCCTAATAACGATTAACAGGTTCCGTCCATCCGACGTGTCCACGCGTCCTATAGGGAATCCAACCGACGGGTTGCAATGACGTGTGTACACGTCCTAGGGTGTGTACACGTCCTAGCGCATCTTCAATGACATATTCTGTTTTTTTTCCTTTTTTTATTTTTGAGTGGGACTCCAAGGCCACCGTACGCTTCGCTCTTCGTTCATGCGCGGTCCCGTTTACTTCCCGTTTACTTCCCGTTTACTTCCCGTTTACCGCTGCAGAAATAATCTTCCATTCTTACCTCGCGCTGGTCGCGCTAAAGTCTCTAGAAGCGTAGCCTCGGAAACCCAGACGTTTTAATTTCCAGGGAGAAAAAAAAGTCTGGGTCCGAGTCCACTTCAATTCGGCATAGAGTAGCACAAACGTCGATCACTCTCTTCTGATCGTCTGCACCTTTGTTAAATTGACGCACACACGCACACCCGTACACACACACACTCCTCTCTCTCTGTCGCTCTAATTAATTAGTCTCATGTCCAGCAGCTGCGCACAGTTTCTGCCGGCGGATCCTGCTATCAGCCTATGCCATAGAAAGCATAGGTGAGTTCCAGGCTACTAGAAGCGAAACGAGAGACACGCTGAAGTCAGAAATGAAGACGGAACATTGCCCATCTGGTCAAAACCATGGAGAGTTCCCTAGATTAGGAGTCACGAGCCATTCTTTGTGAGTACAGGTGAGGGGATTTAGGCTGATTAGGCCCACTGCCCGAGCCTGACCAGAGCCTTTTGTGGTGGTTCTGGAGAACCGTGGGTCCGACCGACTCGATACCGGGCACTGCACTCCCAGCGCGTGTGTCGATTTTGAAGTCGGTCGGGCGAACGGTTCTCGAGTTACGTGCATGTGTGTCTGCCGACACACCAAACGGTTCTCGAGTTACGTGCATGTGTGTCTGCAGACACAGACGTGGCGCATTTATTTTAGGATATATTAAACATAGCTGCTTTACATTCTTTTGGGAGGCACGTCACACCCCGGCCACACTAAACGCTCGTAAATATCACATTTATATCACACAGTTTATTTTCGACGACCCATCAATAGTTCATGTGTCCAATGTGTCGACTTGCCTTCGGAGGCTGATATTTTCAGATCAAATTGGTCATGCCACGTTTCAATGGGTGGTGCCCCCGT
Organism: Electrona antarctica; assembly: GCF_951216825.1. Classification (NCBI taxonomy): domain Eukaryota; kingdom Metazoa; phylum Chordata; class Actinopteri; order Myctophiformes; family Myctophidae; genus Electrona; species Electrona antarctica. The sequence continues at coordinate 46,689,157 of NC_136794.1, forward strand.
GTGTATCCGGGCGCAGAGTGTGGCGCGTGGATGATAACTCGCTAACTCCCTTGATCTTAGCTTTGGCTCGGCTCCTCTTGTCGGATCCTGGCGCTGGTAATGGCTGCCGCTATTTTAAAGTAACCACGAGGGATGCATCTATTTTGCATTAAACCATTTCATTCTGACAAGTCTCACCGGGCGGCTGACAAATCCAAGTTTCAGAGGCCTACGCGTCGGATACTCAGATATACACTGACATATTTGACAAGCAAAGGCGTCGTGCTGTATTTGTAAGAGATTTAACCGATTATTTCCCAGCGCGCACAGACGTGCATGCAGTTCTGCGCACACACACACGCGTATAGTTTATGGTCCATTCATTGATATCTTTACCGTGGGCAAAGAGAACACATAAACCATGACACAAGTTAATTAAACACCATCGTACATCTTATCAAAAGGCAGTTTAATCCATTAAGACCCATTTTGACCTGAGATCAGATTCTAAAAATGTCTTCTACATCCTGACAGTTTTCTGAAAAAGCTATGTTTCTATGTCAGTGGTTTTTCGATTTTTCTAAAATAGCAGACCTACAAGCTCGTAGCGCGCCACTCGGTGGCGCGCTATGAGCTTGTAGATCTGCTATTTTTCAATTGCTAAAGCATAACATAATGCTAACACCAAAAGTTGTTCCTGCCCAAAATGAGTTAAGACCCGAGGCCTATAGGGGTCACCACCACCATGTCATCTTGTGGTGGACATTTTCTACAAAATTAGATGTTTGCCACGGACATACGATATAAGCGGTCAATAGTATTACCAGAAACCATATGGCAGAGAATGGGGAAGGCAGCTAAAAGGATATTTGACCAACTATTATAACGTACGGCCACATTGTAAAATGACTTTCGAAGTCAGGGGACAAGAAAGAGCGTGTTCGTGGTTAACCGTTTGACCATTTTGTGTGCTTTGTAGAAAACAACGATGGACATATTATTATTATGTCCATTATGGTAACGTATTAGGGCCTGCTTCAAGCTGCATTCATGCCTTTTGATGTTTTGACATAGGACCATCTCTGCCGGTCCCCCTAATCATGCACAGGCTTTGAATTGGATACTGAGGAAATAGCAAGTAGATATTTCATTGTTCTGTGCATGGTTCTCTCTCATGGACGTGTCTTTGTGAGTGATATGGGAAGCAGGCTGGCATGGTGAAGTGCTTACATGTTCGTATTAAGGACTTTTTGTTCCTTTTTTATTTTAGCATCCGGCTGATAAGGCACAAGAAGCTCTTTATGATTTGTTCTCAACAATGGAGAGTTCTAAGACTCATCATTCAGCCCAGGACTGATTGATTGAAGACGGATGAAGGTATAATGTGTAAAACCTACACGTGGATGGAGGCTTACAAAATTGGAACTTTGAAGATGGACAAATTCCACTCAAACTAATAATCAAACCACTCGATGACTACATTTTTCTGATTAGAGTAGACTAGACTTGTACAGTACGTGCCCGTCGGTTTACGGGCCTACTTGAGAACGATGCAAATTGGGAACCAAATAATATCCGTTGTCAACTTGTCATGGCACCCATTTTGTATGGCTGACGTAGACGGCCATAATACATTTTCTGAGAATATTGGCAATGACATACCGTAGCTAGAGGATGACTGCTTTATACTCGTATCTCATTAGGAGTCAAAGAAGTTGCATTGGTGAGTTTCAAGAGAATATCTGTGTGTATATAAAATGTAACAACAAGGAGTCTTTGATTGTGGGTTTAGTTTATACAGCAGGGACACTGAACGGATCCCAGTGGTACAGAGACTAACAATGGAAATATTTAGGTTTTAACCCATTTTGAGTTTTTGACCTGAGGACGATTCTACAAATCTCTTCTAAATCCTGACAATTTTCTTCAAAAACTCATGTTTCTATAGTGGTTCTCAACCTTTTGCATGTCAAAGACCCCCCAGAATTATCTGAATTTGGCCGCCGACACCCCATCTGAAAATATGTTGTTCCAGGGACCCTCCAGACGCAAAGATTTGAGTTGAAAACGTTCGCTCTGAAAGAATATATATTATTCAAAGATTTGGGCCACATTTTCACGATTTTTCAAAATTGCAGACCTACAAGTTGTAGA
>NC_136794.1:46691489-46715176 GCF_951216825.1 Electrona antarctica
TGTGAGGTGGTTCTGGATCAGAACACCAGTAGTGCTACAGGGGTATGTGTGTGAGGTGGTTCTAGATCAGAACACCAGTAGTGGCTACAGGGGTATATGTGTGTGAGGTGGTTCTAGATCAGAACACCAGTGCCAATACAGTATCTATATGGTTGTATAAAATAGCTCAAAGCTCTATTGCTGATTACTTAGGTTAGAACCCACCGCAGTGGTGTCCGGTTGGAACTTAAACCAGGATGCTTCGACTTCTGCCTTCTCCCTGAAACCGACCCTTGTTATATACTCTCCGACTATGATTGTCACGATGACTAAGCAGGTTAGATCTATCCATATATGGTTCTACCACATCTATCTGATATCAGCACTAGGTCGGCTCGGGCCAAATATAGGGATTGTCATACTAGACATGTCATATGTCATATAGCCCAACGTCCTAGTCAGAGTCTTCGTTACAGGTTGTGACCGTATACACTGACACCACGCTAGACAGGAACGCCCAAAAACGTCACATCCGGTTTTAGCCTGGGGTAAGAATTTTCTATGGCTGCCAATGCAACTTGGTCCAATCCTTAATCACATACGGACAAACATCTATGCCGATGCTATCTAACTTGCGGAGGTAGCGTGCCTTGTCAACGGGCAACAGATCTTTCAACGTATGGCATTGCAAATAGGTTTGATAATCGCTACTCTGCTCAATATTGTTTTGAAAGTGCCGCAAATTGCATTGCAGTGAACGAGAGCAAATCACAACTTCCCCCGGGGGTGGGCGGAGTCACCGTTTGAGGCGCTGATTACGCGCCGTGGTGTCAGTGTATAGGTCGCAGTTACTATGAAAACCTGCATATCCCGGAAGTTGTGTCATGTCGTGTCACGCCTCACGTCACGCCACATCATCAAAGCCATACATGGTTTGACATACTATAGATCTCCATATATGGAGCCGGCCAGCTGACGGCCACTGACGCCAGATTAATAGTTTTTTAAATAATTTATTTTTATCCCACGATTTTGTAACCCATTTTTCACCCCTGTGTCAATTATCTAATGTGATCCTGGGCTCTACACACCCTCCGCCAACCTAGTCCCCATATATGGGGGACATGGGGAGAGCAACGGACTTGAACTCATGCTTCCTTCATGCCTGAGTGTCCAAGTTGCTCCTTTACACCTGACAGGGGGGGAGTTTCCCTGGTTGGAAGGAACACGTTATTCCAACCAGTTCCTTAACCCCTCCATCAGGCGCCCCGGCTGGCCAGGGGGAGGCAGTTTAGAGACCAGGATTACTGCATGTTTTTTGTTAGGGTACCTAGCCTAGGGGACACGGGGAGAACATGTGAGGGTACCTAGCCTAGGGGACACGGGGAGAACATGTGAGGGTACCTAGCCTAGGGGACACGGGGAGAACATGTGAGGGTACCTAGCCTAGGGGACACGGGGAGAACATGTGAGGGTACCTAGCCTAGGGGGACACGGGGAGAACATGTGAGGGTACCTAGCCTAGGGGACACGGGGAGAACATGTGAGGGTACCTACCCTAGGGGACACGGGGAGAACATGTGAGGGTACCTAGCCTAGGGGACACAGGGAGAACATGTGAGGGTACCTAGCCTAGGGGACACGGGGAGAACATGTGAGGGTACCTAGCCTAGGGGACACGGGGAGAACATGCAAACTCCACACAGAAAGGCCCTTTAACCAACCCCGCCTCGGGTATGGGCACTGATGACGCGGAGGAGGGAACACGCCGCCAGCACCCACAGCGTCCCCAGCGGGAATCGAACCCAGGACCTTCTAGCTGTGAGCACTAGTACTGTGCCACCGTGCCCGTGATTAATAGTTTAACTCCTGCTTCTCAACTGTGTAATACGAAGCTCTGTTGTTTCAACACGAGGTCACTTCTCACCCTCAGGGCGTCTTACTGGTAATATTGATTAGAAAGCAAAGGAAATTATGTACCAACTGTGTGGTTAATGGGAGATATTGGCACTCAATTAAATTTCAATTTCAATTCAAAGGGCTTTATTGGCATGAGAAAACATACGTTTACATTGCCAAAGCAGAAAGCACAATACAACAATACAGCAATACAATCAAAACAAAAATGATGTACATTTGAAAGTCAGAATCTTCAATAGATCAATTTCTATGTACCAAGATCACTGGATGCAGGAATAGTGCAGGAATATACACGTATATGTCTTTCAGCCTATCACAATGTGAACTAATTTTGGCATAACTTTGGCATGATTGTGAAAAGTGCCTCTGTCATCATTGCACATGCATGGGGAGAGACTTCATAAGTAGGTTGGTTGCTTTTGTTAGGACTTTAATAGGAGCCTCACTGGATGAATTCTGAGAACAAAATGGCATCTTTTTCAGTCACTATAATTAGCAGCTGACATTTTTTTTTGGGAAGAAGAAGAGGCTAATGCCTAATTCAGGCTCCGCTATATCCATAATGCATTGTGAGCTCTATATCCATAATGCATTGTGAGCTCTATATCCATAATGCATTGTGAGCTCTATATCCATAATGCATTGTGAGCTCTATATCCATAATGCATTGTGAGCTCTATATCCATAATGCATTGTGAGCTCTATATCCATAATGCATTGTGAGCTCTATATCCATAATGCATTGTGAGCTTGTACATCAGCTAATGTTGCCACACAACATGGTCATACAACTAAGTATAACTCGTACTAAAGTGGTTTCTAAAGTGCTGTTGCCTCGCAGCGAGAACATCCTGATGCACGACCGGGGTCCAGCTTTGTGTGCGTGGTCGGTGTCTGTGTGTTCACAAGGGTTATGTGTGTGCGTGGTCGGTGTCTGTGTGTTCACAAGGGTTATGTAATGATAGTTAGTGTTGAGTTTGGGTAGGTGAGTCGAGAATTAACCTTAATGTACTTTGGTAGGTCATTCCAGGGGCGCAGATAGCATTTTATAACTGGGGGGGGACATATTTGGGGGCTATCTACGCGCACAAAGCCCGTGAAAGATTTCATGGGGAGGGAGGATATCCCCCCCCACTTTTGCGCATAATTACGCAGATTTTCCACGTTTTTTTAGAAGATTTCACGGGCAAAACACTGCCAACACACTGAACACAGCAAAACGCATGCAGCCACGGTACATGCCTTTTTTTTGGAGGGGATTATCCCTCATGAAACTGAGGTTTCCCCGGCCGGACGTAGCGCGTGGAAGGAACACGTTATTCCAACCAGTTCCTTTCCCCTCCATCAGGCGCCCCGGCTGGCCAGGGGGAGGCAGTTTAGAGACCAGGATTACTGCATGTTTTTTGTGAGGGTACCTACCCTAGGGGACACGGGGAGAACATGCAAACTCCACACAGAAAGGCCCTTTCGCCAACCCCGCCTCGGGTATGGGTACTGATGCCCACGCGGAGGAGAGAACACGCCCACAGCGTCCCCAGCGGGAATCGAACCCAGCCAGGACCTTCTAGCTGTGAGGCGACAGCACTACCGACTGTGCCACCGTGCCCCTTTTTTTAATCAATTCAGCAAGCAATTGGCAGCCAGTGAAGTGGAGCCAAGTTGTGTGAGGAAATACTACAAGCAAAATTCCTGTCAAGTGGGATCAACCACTCTATTGGTTGATGCCCGGTCAAAGTCAAAATAGAATTCCATGCAATGGAAAGCACCGCCCCATGAAGTGTGGGCCGTTGGGAAAACCTTTTTTTTGTTGTTTTGGTAAATTAAGGCCCTAGTTGATCATTACTACAGCGTCAGACACAAGCATCAGAAGTAGCACATCCGCAAGCTCAAAACGCGGCTCAAGCTTAACCCCTTTTGGTGTTAGCATTATGTTATGCTTTAGCTATTGAAAAATAGCAGATCTACAAGCTCAAGCTCAAGCTTGTAGCGCGCCACTCGGTGGCGCGCTACAAGCTTGTAGGTCTGCTATTTTTGAAAAATCGAAGAACGACTGACATAAACATAGCTTTTTCAGAAAAGTTACCGTTTTGGACACATGAGGTTTCTACCAAACAGAGACGGTATGTTGGTGGTCCGGGCCGGGGGTCCGGGGGAGTCCGGGGTGGGGGATCCGGGGCGGTCCGGGGAGTGCGATAGAGAGTTCACCTAGTTGTCTCAGTGAGCTGTAATGAGAGTGCGCCGGTCTTTTCCTCTGGGTTTCTCTCTGTATTAAACGTTAATTCTGAAGCCGTGCAGTTAGTGGGATATGTACAGTAGTATTGCAATGCAAGCATGTTTGCCTGTTCCTTGATCTCTACCAACATATGTTGTACAGTATGTACAGTATGCACTTGGTATTTAAATGAGTGCATATTGTACATATACGCACTTTTTATCTTTCCAATTGATCCATCCAATGATTCTGCAATGTTATGATTACACAGTGTGTGTTGGTTGTAGAATCATACATCATTGATCCATGCATCCTGCATGTCTGCATACTTTATCTCCATCCATCAACCTATCCAATCATGTACGCACGCACGCACGCACGCACGCACGCACGCACGCACGAACGCACGCACGAACGCACGCACGCACCATACGCACGCATGCACGCACGCATGCACTCAATGCTGCACAAATTGATCAATAGGACATACAGTATATTTTCCCAAAGTCTGTTTGCCTATAGATTTCTTATCCATTCAGACAAGGAAATACATACAGCTACAGTTCACAGCATGGTATGTGATCGCAGTGGTCTGGTGTCTCTCCCACACAAGACGGAGAGAGAGAATGAGTTTGCACGGTTTTGTGAACACTTTCTTTTGAGGCTATGGTGTACAGGTAGAAATGAAGAACCTTGGCTTAGATCCGTTCTGTTAGGCTGTATGCTTTATGAATAGAGACATCATGCTTTTGAAACGCACTCCATGCTTTAGTTGTTACTTAAAAAAATACATTCATGAAAGAAAGACGTCACTTACTCCATTTATTCTCACTCAGCCTTCTTCGCATGAACGTTTTGAAAGCATTCGCGGCCCACCCATCTGACCACTTTACACGGCAGCCTGTCGTTTGATGGGTGGGCCGTGTGCGTTTTGACCCAATTTAGTCGTATGCCAGTTGATTTTCCTCCCCACACTCCAACACTTCTGTGTGGTGTCACTGTGCTGTTGTATCCTACTGACTCACCTGCCAGTGAGGAGCCCCCACCGGGAGGACATACTGTTGTATCCTACTGACTCACCTGCCAGTGAGGAGCCCCCACCGGGAGGACATACTGTTGTATCCTACTGACTCACCTGCCAGTGAGGAGCCCCTACCGGGAGGACGTAGTCCAGAGCCTCAGTGCTACTCCCCCCCCGCCCCCCCCCCCCCCCCCCAGGCTGCAGGAATACGTACAGTGACAAAAATCACCCTCCCCCGAACACGGGCCAATTGTGTTCGCATCGATGCTCGACAAAGCTGGATGCACGATTCGAACCCCCACACTCCGTGGTGGTGGGCGGTTACTTTGCCGCTGCGCCACGTACCCGAGCACCTTTTGTTTTAGGGGCGACTGTGGCTCAGGAGGTAGAGCAGGTCGTCCAATGATCCATGGGTCGGCGGCTCGAATCCCGGCTCCTCCTGTCTATATGTCGAAGTGTCCTTGGGCAAGACACTGAACCCCAAATTGCTCCCGATGTGCTGGTTGGTGCCTTGCATGGCTTCCGCCGCAATCGGTGTATGAATGTGTGTGTGAATCAATGCACTGTAAAGTGCCTTGGATAAAGGCGCTATATAAATGCACCATTTACCATTTAGTGATTATGTTCTGTCGCTTGCATTGGCAATCAAACAAATAAAAAAATGGCAGCTTTTTGGGGAAAGAAAAAGAGTAAGGACACACTTTTGGAAACAGATACAAGGTCAGCAATGAGCAAGACACACAAAAAATCAAAAATAAATATATAAACCAAATACTTTAGTAATTGTTACATTTTATAGGCTTTTTAAGAGAGATCCATGGCTCTTCTCGAGTGTGCCAGAAGTGAAGCCTGGAGGGCTTCTCTGTCGTCTGGGAGCTCTTTGTGAGCACTCCGTATCCACCTGGACCAGAAGTGAAGCCTGGAGGGCTTCTCTGTTGTCTGGGAGCTCTTTGTGAGCACTCCGTATCCACCTGGACTGAAGTGCTTTACCGTTTGAACTCTCATCAAGAAGAGCATTTCTCTTTGTTCTTTGATTCTGAAGGTTGGAGCCTAACGTGGAATCTCTTCTCCGCGCAATTCCTGATCCCTGTGCTTCTTCTTCTTAATCCATTCTGGGCGGGAACCCCTTTTGGTGTTTTAACTAAGCATTATGTTATACTTTAGCTATTGAAAAATAGCAGATCTACAAGCTCATAGCGCGGCACCGAGTGCCGCGCTACGAGCTTATAGGTCTGCTATTTTTGAAAGATTGTGAAAATGTGTCTCAAATCTTTTATATTCTTTCAGAGCGAACGATTTTAACTCAAATCTTTGCTTATGGGGGGGGGGGGGGGGTCCCTGAGACAACATATTTTCAAATTGGGGTTGGCGACCAAATACACATAATTCTGGGGGTCCTTGACATGAAATATTGAACACCACTGACAGAAACATATAGGTAGGAAAATCAGGCCTAAATGGGTTAATGACTTTGGCGATGAAGGCCTGATCCACTGTGTTCTTTTACGAGCGATGTTATTCAGTTGCCGTGGCCATATGTGACTAAATTTGACTGAGGGACTGCCATTTTTTTGAATTTTCGTTTTTTCATGTCATATGAAAGCAGGGAATCATAGCTTCAAATTGACATATTGGTTGTTCAGTTTGACCCACCAGTTTTGGAGATATGGCTTATAGAGTAATGTCTTGCAGAAAACAGCGAGTTGAGAAAACAGGCTTGAAAGGTTCACTTCTGTGGTCTCTAACATTACACCTAGCTACATGTTTAAGCATTTATTTCATATTTACATGTCGATATCAGCTCTGACACTTATTTCAGACATGCTCTAGTATGTGAAGAGTCTGCCTGTGCTATTAACTCATTTTTTGGAAAAAAAAAAGAAAACTTTTTCTCCTCTGGTGAAAAGCTGGAATGTGCGCGATGGCAGTCTCTCAGTCAAATCTGGTCACATATGTTCCTCCAGAAAGAGTCCAGGTTGTTTATTTTCATCTCTCTTAGTCCCATTCTTCCATTAGCTCCCCAGCAGCAGTGAAATCAGGACAGTATATTCCAGTAGAAGCTGAATCCAGATTGTACAGTAAAACATTCATGGGATTTTACTTTGTTTTATGAGTTCAAGGGAAAAGTTTTCTCTCTGTTTTTCTTGTTCACACCCCATGCCATGCTGACTTCAACATCATTATGCTTCTATGATGTAGTTATTTATTTGCATGGGGTGTATGAGGTTGGGGGGGGGGGGGGGGGGGGGGCGTTTAATCCATTGCTGACTGTCTGAATACAAAAAAGTTACAATTTTGATATATGTTGTCTTCATATAATTGGTTCCATGCTCATGATAACATAGTGAATCAAAGTAAAATAGTAAAACAAAAATGCTACTCGTCTGTAGTTAAAAGTTAGGACCTATAACATAAAATTAAACTTTTTCAATTTCTTTTGTGTTTTTGGGGCTCCCATATATGTGTTTTCTATCCCCACAAATAACCAATTTTGAACAATCAGGCTTTCATATCATATGGGTGTTTGCAATGGAAATTGCTCTCAGGAACAGCTCAACTGATTTTCTCCTCATCGTGATGTCATCAATGTCACCCTACTTTGTATAATTCCTCCTCTTCTTCAGACTTCAGTTCCAAATTTGCATTTCCACTTTGTTTATAATGTCCACCATTGTTGATTTTCCAAGCTGGCATGGAATGGAAACAAGCCTGGTTTTATCTAGCATCGGTATTATAATGACTCAAATATTAAACAATCTGCATATCAGCGCCCCCCACCACCTGAGGACATTGTGGTATTGCAGCTAAAACCGCTTTCAAAGTCCAGAAAGAAAATGACAAGGACAGGTTATATCAGAGTGGTGATTGAGGCTCAAACCATTAGAAATAACTTTGAGGGACATAGACAATATGATATTAAATATTAAAAACAGTTTTAAAATGCATGTTATTTCTGCTTTAACCCATTCTGGACGGGAACCCCTTTTGGTGTTTTAACTAAGCATTATGTTATACTTTAGCTATTGATGCGGCACAAATCTTTGAATATATATTCTTTCAGAAGACTTCTTTATTTCGATGTCAGGCCTTAAGTTTTTGCGTTCAGCACAACTTATAAAATAGTGATTTTGGGTCCTACTGGGCTCATCACAACAATACATTCTTATGTCTCTATAATATTACATTCTTAATTGGTTCTTCATTCCTCCATTCTCCTTGTGTCTGTCTGTGACCTTGGCTTCCAATCCCAGGTTACTCATTGCAGCTTCAACCACTTGAACCGTCCCTATACTTAGTAAACTTGACCCCAGTTGGCTCTGTACTTGGTCTGCTCTTTCCCCCCCGCCTCTACCCCAAATGTCTTCGCGGGGAAAATAGCAGATCTACAAGCTATTGTAACACGACGCATTCTGAGCTTTTTATGGGATGAGCTATTTCCGAATGTTCCCTTCCCTCCAGTATCCCTTCCCTCAGCATCCATAGGGATGCTGAGGGTTGAATGTTCCCTTCCCTCCAGTATACTGTAGGGATGCTGAATGTTCCCTTCCCTCCGGTATACTGTAGGGATGCTGAGGGTTGAATGTTCCCTTCCCTCCAGTATACTGTAGGGATGCTGAGGGTTGAATGTTCCCTTTCCTCCAGTATACTGTAGGGATGCTGAGGGTTGAATGTTCCCTTCCCTCCAGTATACTGTAGGGATGCTGAATGTTCCCTTCCCTCCAGTATACTGTAGGGATGCTGAATGTTCCCTTCCCTCCAGTATACTGTAGGGATGCTGAATGTTCCCTTCCCTCCAGTATACTGTAGGGATGCTGAATGTTCCCTTCCCTCCAGTATACTGTAGGGATGCTGAATGTTCCCTTTCCTCCAGTATACTGTAGGGATGCTGAGGGTTGAATGTTCCCTTCCCTCCAGTATACTGTAGGGATGCTGAGGGTTGAATGTTCCCTTCCCTCCAGTATACTGTAGGGATGCTGAATGTTCCCTTCCCTCCAGTATACTGTAGGGATGCTGAGGGTTGAATGTTCCCTTCCCTCCAGTATACTGTAGGGATGCTGAATGTTCCCTTCCCTCCAGTATAATGTAGGGATGCTGAGGGTTGAATGTTCCCTTCCCTCCAGTATACTGTAAGGATGCTGAATGTTCCCTTCCCTCCAGTATACTGTAGGGATGCTGAGGGTTGAATGTTCCCTTCCCTCCAGTATACTGTAGGGATGCTGAGGGTTGAATGTTCCCTTCCCTCCAGTATACTGTAGGGATGCTGAGGGTTGAATGTTCCCTTCCCTCCAGTATACTGTAGGGATGCTGAGGGTTGAATGTTCCCTTCCCTCCAGTATACTGTAGGGATGCTGAGGGCTGAATGTTCCCTTCCCTCCAGTATACTGTAGGGATGCTGAGGGTTGAATGTTCCCTTCCCTCCAGTATACTGTAGGGATGCTGAGGGTTGAATGTTCCCTTCCCTCCAGTATACTGTAGGGATGCTGAGGGAATGTTCCCTTCCCTCCAGTATACTGTAGGGATGCTGAATGTTCCCTTCCCTCCAGTATACTGTAGGGATGCTGAGGGTTGAACGTTCCCTTCCCTCCAGTATACTGTAGGGATGCTGAGGGTTGAATGTGCCCTTCCCTCCAGTATACTGTAGGGATGCTGAATGTTCCCTTCCCTCCAGTATACTGTAGGGATGCTGAGGGTTGAATGTTCCCTTCCCTCCAGTATACTGTAGGGATGCTGAGGGTTGAATGTTCCCTTCCCTCCAGTATACTGTAGGGATGCTGAATGTTCCCTTCCCTCCAGTATACTGTAGGGATGCTGAGGGTTGAATGTTCCCTTCCCTCCAGTATACTGTAGGGATGCTGAATGTTCCCTTCCCTCCAGTATACTATAGGGATGCTGAGGGTTGAATGTTCCCTTCCCTCCAGTATACTGTAGGGATGCTGAGGGTTGAATGTTCCCTTCCCTCCTGTATACTGTAGGGATGCTGAGGGTTGAATGTTCCCTTCCCTCCAGTATACTGTAGGGATGCTGAGGGTTGAATGTTCCCTTCCCTCCAGTATACTGTAGGGATGCTGAGGGTTGAATGTTCCCTTCCCTCCAGTATACTGTAGGGATGCTGAGGGTTGAATGTTCCCTTCCCTCCAGTATACTGTAGGGATGCTGAGGGTTGAATGTTCCCTTCCCTCCAGTATACTGTAGGGATGCTGAGGGTTGAATGTTCCCTTCCCTCCAGTATACTGTAGGGATGCTGAGGGTTGAATGTTCCCATCCCTCCAGTATACTGTAGGGATGCTGAGGGTTGAATGTTCCTTCCCTCCAGTATACTGTAGGGATGCTGAATGTTCCCTTCCCTCCAGTATACTGTAGGGATGCTGAGGGTTGAATGTTCCCTTCCCTCCAGTATACTGTAGGGATGCTGAGGGTTGAATGTTCCCTTCCCTCCAGTATACTGTAGGGATGCTGATGGTTGAATGTTCCCTTCCCTCCAGTATACTGTAGGGATGCTGAGGGTTGAATGTTCCCTTCCCTCCAGTATACTGTAGGGATGCTGAATGTTCCCTTCCCTCCAGTATACTGTAGGGATGCTGAGGGTTGAATGTTCCCTTCCCTCCAGTATACTGTAGGGATGCTGAGGGTTGAATGTTCCCTTCCCTCCAGTATACTGTAGGGATGCTGAGGGTTGAATGTTCCCTTCCCTCCAGTATACTGTAGGGATGCTGAGGGTTGAATGTTCCCTTCCCTCCAGTATACTGTAGGGATGCTGAGGGGTGAATGTTCCCTTCCCTCCAGTATACTGTAGGGATGCTGAGGGTTGAATGTTCCTTCCCTCCAGTGTACTGTAGGGATGCTGAATGTTCCCTTCCCTCCAGTATACTGTAGGGATGCTGAGGGTTGAATGTTCCCTTCCCTCCAGTATACTGTAGGGATGCTGAGGGTTGAATGTTCCCTTCCCTCCAGTATACTGTAGGGATGCTGAATGTTCCCTTCCCTCCAGTATACTGTAGGGATGCTGAATGTTCCCTTCCCTCCAGTATACTGTAGGGATGCTGAGGGTTGAATGTTCCCTTCCCTCCAGTATACTGTAGGGATGCTGAGGGTTAATGTTCCCTTCCCTCCAGTATACTGTAGGGATGCTGAGGGTTGAATGTTCCCTTCCCTCCAGTATACTGTAGGGATGCTGAGGGTTAATGTTCCCTTCCCTCCAGTATACTATAGGGATGCTGAATGTTCCCTTCCCTCCAGTATACTGTAGGGATGCTGAGGGTTGAATGTTCCCTTCCCTCCAGTATACTGTAGGGATGCTGAGGGTTGAATGTTCCCTTCCCTCCAGTATACTGTAGGGATGCTGAATGTTCCCTTCCCTCCAGTATACTGTAGGGATGCTGAGGGTTGAATGTTCCCTTCCCTCCAGTATACTGTAGGGATGCTGAGGGTTGAATGTTCCCTTCCCTCCAGTATACTGTAGGGATGCTGAATGTTCCCTTCCCTCCAGTATACTGTAGGGATGCTGAATGTTCCCTTCCCTCCAGTATACTGTAGGGATGCTGAATGTTCCCTTCCCTCCAGTATACTGTAGGGATGCTGAATGTTCCCATCCCTCCAGTATACTGTAGGGATGCTGAGGGTTGAAGTGATTCAATTAACTCAGGATTTTATGGAGCCTGGAGGAGGATCATTTGTAAAGCAATCAGTCAGTCAGTCAGGGGGGCTTTTCACCCACACCACCACCATGACGGGGGGGGAGGTGGAAACAGGCAGCCGTTGTAGGCTATACTGTTACCTGCGTTGGGTCTTAACAGACTGGGTGCTTTGGGATCAACTTTATGAATTCAAAATCGATTGACGGACAACTGAGAGTATGAGAAATGCAATGGTGGCTAAGAGGAGCACTGAAAGAGAGAGAGAGAGAGGTCAGTGACTGCTGAGGTTGTGGAGAGAGAGAGAGGCAGAGAGAGAGGGAGAGAGAGGCAGAGGGAGAGAGAGGTCAGTGGCTGCTGAGGTTGTGGAGAGGGAGAGAGAGAGAGAGGGAGGGAGAGAGAGGTCAGTGGCTGCTGAGGTTGTGGAGAGGGAGAGAGAGGGAGAGAGAGGTCAGTGGCTGCTGAGGTTGTGGAGAGGGAGAGAGAGAGAGAGGGAGGGACAGAGAGGTCAGTGGCTGCTGAGGTTGTGGAGAGGGAGAGAGAGAGAGAGGGAGGGAGAGAGAGGTCAGTGGCTGCTGAGGTTGTGGAGAGGGAGAGAGAGAGAGAGGGAGGGAGAGAGAGGTCAGTGGCTGCTGAGGTTGTGGAGAGGGAGAGAGAGAGAGGGAGAGAGAGGTCAGTGGCTGCTGAGGTTGTGGACACACATTCATACACCGATGGCAGCAGAAACCATGCAAGGCACCAACCAGCACATCAGGAGCAATTTGCGGTTCAGTGTCTTGCCCAAGGACTGTTCCATTCTATTCTCTCCTACCTTGTGTCACATTGATAACCTGCATCATGGCACCGTTCCATTCTATTCTCTCCTACCTTGTGTCACATTGATAACCTGCATCATGGCACCGTTCCATTCTATTCTCTCCTACCTTGTGTCACATTGATAACCTGCATCATGGCACCGTTCCATTCTATTCTCTCCTACCTTGTGTCACATTGATAACCTGCATCATGGCACCGTTCCATTCTATTCTCTCCTACCTTGTGTCACATTGATAACCTGCATCATGGCACCGTTCCATTCTATTCTCTCCTACCTTGTGTCACATTGATAACCTGCATCATGGCACCGTTCCATTCTATTCTCTCCTACCTTGTGTCACATTGATAACCTGCATCATGGCACCGTTCCATTCTATTCTCTCCTACCTTGTGTCACATTGATAACCTGCATCATGGCACCGTTCCATTCTATTCTCTCCTACCTTGTGTCAAATTGATAACCTGCTTGGCACCATTCCATTGATTGAACGCCCAGCTACCACCAGCCATCATAATCTCCTTCAAAACCTGCCATAAAAAAGAACCTATTGAGCATAGACTTTACTCTTAATAATGTATTCAATCAATCAATCTACCGACAATACGGACAGACAGCCTCGTTATAGTTCAGGCAGGACAGCTCACAGATTGAATTAACATATTTCAATGAATATAAATTGTGCAATACATTTATTAGATTTTGACGATGAATGGGTCTGCTTTTACAGTCAGAAGGGAGCACACTACAGTACATCTCCACTATACCAAATGGAAGGCCTTCTCAATTCCCTCGTAATACATACAGTAAGCTGCGTTTTTGGAAGCTAATTACCCCATTTTGACCTGAGATCAGATTCTAAAAATGTCTTCTACATCCTGACAGTTTTCTGAAAAAGCTATGTTTCTATGTCAGTCGTTCTTCGATTTTTCAAAAATAGCAGATCTACAAGCTCGTAGCGCGGCACTCGGTGGCGCGTCGACTAAATGTCATGGGATTTTAGTCGACTAAATCTACAGTTTATTTTAGTCGACTAAAGTGCATTTTGGTGGGCCTTGATGTCGTCGTAATGGCTGATTTTACACTTGGCTGATTTCACAACGCGTCACGCTTGTGAAATATTCCTAACATTTTAGTCTAGTTTTTATTTGTTGACAAAATTGTCAAAGTCTTAGTTTTAGTCATCGTAGCTTTAGTTTTCATTTAGTTTCCATTTAGTTTTCCTCAGTGAAAAAAGGTAGTCGACAAACATTTTTCGTCTTAGTTTTAGTCGACAAAATCAACACTGATTCTCATGCATGTCCTATTTCCCTGTACACTCTGTGGTATAATTATGTACCGTTCTTGTTCTTGGCGTAATAGTTGAGACGAGTACGGTATTTGCTACTCACGTCACGTGAGATATGACAGAATAGCAGACAAGGCATTTGGTGATGAGAATTGTCAATATTGCATCCATGATCCATCCATCTGCAGTCTGTCGACCCTGTTGTCTAAAACAACAGATATAAGCACTCCTTTGTCCCTGTCTCGATCCGTGCAGTCATCGCTGCCAGTAACATGTAATGTGATGATGACGATGCTGAAACAAGCACTTTATGCCAGCACTTTATATCCTAGCACCTTTTATGAATGTAGCCTTTCTTATTTTGTATCTTTCATTCTATACCTGCACTAGATGCGCCCAGACCTCTGTTTATGCTATGGTGTCTCATGTCTGTTGTTGTCCTGTATTGTTTATGCTGTGGTGTCTCATGTCTGTTGTTGTCCTGTATTGTTTATGCTGTGGTGTCTCATGTCTGTTGTTGTCCTGTATTGTTTATGCTGTGGTGTCTCATGTCTGTTGTTGTCCTGTATTGTTTATGCTGTGGTGTCTCATGTCTGTTGTTGTCCTGTATTGTTTATGCTGTGGTGTCTCATGTCTGTTGTTGTCCTGTATTGTTTATGCTGTGGTGTCTCATGTCTGTTGTTGTCCTGTATTGTTTATGCTATGGTGTCTCATGTCTGTTGTTGTCCTGTATTGTTTATGCTATGGTGTCTCATGTCTGTTGTTGTCCTGTATTGTTTATGCTATGGTGTCTCATGTCTGTTGTTGTCCTGTATTGTTTATGCGGTGGTGTCTCATGTCTGTTGTTGTCCTGTATTGTTTATGCTATGGTGTCTCATGGCTGTTGTTGTCCTGTATTGTTTATGCTATGGTGTCTCATGTCTGTTGTTGTCCTGTATTGTTTATGCTATGGTGTCTCATGGCTGTTGTTGTCCTGTATTGTTTATGCTATGGTGTCTCATGTCTGTTGTTGTCCTGTATTGTTTATGCTATGGTGTCTCATGTCTGTTGTTGTCCTGTATTGTTTATGCTATGGTGTCTCATGTCTGTTGTTGTCCTGTATTGTTTATGCTATGGTGTCTCATGTCTGTTGTTGTCCTGTATTGTTTATGCTATGGTGTCTCATGTCTGTTGTTGTCCTGTATTGTTTATGCTATGGTGTCTCATGTCTGTTGTTGTCCTGTATTGTTTATGCTATGGTGTCTCATGTCTGTTGTTGTCCTGTATTGTTTATGCTATGGTGTCTCATGTCTGTTGTTGTCCTGTATTGTTTATGCTATGGTGTCTCATGTCTGTTGTTGTCCTGTATTGTTTATGCTATGGTGTCTCATGGCTGTTGTTGTCCTGTATTGTTATGTATTGTTTGTATGTTTTAAACCACTACTCTACCACTCACTACTCTTGCTGTAAACCTACAGTAATTGCCCTTCTGGGACCTTAATAAAGACCTTGACCTTGACTTGACCTGTAACTTCTAATTTGTTGAAATACAAATCACACCCGTGTGAACTGAGTGGTGTAAGGTCTTATATAGCCTGATCAGTAGCTGCTCGAGGTGGGGTGAATGATAATGACAACTTAATCTATGAAGGCTAAAGAAACCATAAATTACTTAACTTAGAGCAGATGAAGAAGCAGATAGGCAGAAGTCGGACCAGACGATCCAGGGCAGCGGGGTCTGGGGGAGATCCGTGGAGTGCGCACACGCCGTGAACCGTTATGTTCACTGCTGTTAGCAGTTCACGGACCCCAAAATAAAAATCGCTGTCCGTCCGAACATCGGTGACATACCATTCCGATGTAATGGTAACACTGATCAAATGAAAAGTCCATGCTCAAAAAAAATGGCTTGTGTGAAGTCTCCCCTCCGTGTGTGTGTCAAACAGAGAGAAAGAAAGAAAGGAGAGAAAGGGAGTGGAAAGGGAAAACTATATGGTATGACATTCAATTAATAATGCTAATGAGAAAGGACTGTATAATACTAATAATAGCAGAGCAAGAAACTCCGGAAATGTAAAAATACTTTTGAAAGTAATCAAGTACAAATAAATACTCAGTAAAAATATCTGGCGCTGGAACGTGCCTTTGTCGGAGCCTGACTAATCATATAAATCAGTCTAAAAGTCGTTAAAGGCCGGCTATTGAAGGACCAATTGATGCATAAATTTAAGATAAGGGAAGGATCGAAGACCAATCAATCATCTGGACTCTGGAGGTTGTAAGAATGTAATAGAGTACAAATACTCCAGTCAGCATTAAGGACTGTAAACCTTTTAAACAAGTGAATATTAACTTTATCTTTACTGTTATAATGTTAAACTGTAATTCTATATTAATACCTTTTAAGGATAAATACTTTAGAGGAAAACTATAATACTAAAAGGGGAGACTTAGGCAGAGTAGAAGTATGAGAGTATACCAGAATACCTTAGAATGAGTTTGACACCAGACACGGAAGAAGACAAGTCACACCAGAGCTATGGGGATTTTCCATTTGATATATATTACCAATCACATCGGGAGAGAAATGGCAGGTCCGTACAGCGTTAAAAAGATCTCTCACTGACACATCATCAGTGACAACATTTTATACTACATAAGTCATAACATCCTTTGGACATGGGGAAGTAATGTATTTGAGTTCAGAGGGTAACCAAAAGTGAATTATGGCGACACCTATAGTTGGGAGGTGTACTTGGCACAGTACAACTGACGGCCGTGCCGACTAATATAATGTCTTTAAGACGTAAATAGGAGAGCAAGGGAGCCTAGCTGTCTGCTTAGCTACAAGGTCAAATAACATGTTTTCCAACAGATACGCTGGGTGTTTTGGCAAACAGGAGAAAACAATACTTTATCTTCCCGCCAGCTGGGGGGAAGAATTAATACTTATCTAAACGTTGGGCAGAAATGAGATGTAAACTCAGTGGGACACAGGGCATGAAAAATACATGGTTATTGAGAACATGTAACCAAATCCCACAAAATAACAGATCTACAGATCTAATAACTCAAAATTATCCATCAGCTGTGGTCTGACGTAATGTCTGACGTAATGAAATCACACCCGTGTGAACTGGGTGACCATAGCAACCATGCTCATTTTTTGGTACGAACAGACAGAAACGTAAACTAACAAAGCCAGTTGTAGGAGTGGTTTACACCACTCAAAAAGGGGGGGGGGGGGGGACGTTGAGGAAACCGCAATGAAAGCGACTGCATTATTTTGCAGGCAGAATCTAGGCCTAATAATGGGATATGATCAATAAATAATCATCAGTTATTATCACAGGGATGTGGGGGTTAACTGAGATGGACTGCTGCTCCCGCTTAAAAACGCCTCATTCCACTATACAAACATCTGTTTTTTTCTTCTTTTTTTCACAGAAGATACGTCTTTATGGAGGGACATCACAGTCGAGGGCAGCAGCAACAGCGACAACGCAGCAAGCAGGTAAATGAGCAATGCAAACTTCCCCATTTAAATGGAGCGTGAATCACTGGCTTATTTCAAAACTGGCCTGACAAAGCAGGCCAGAAAACTACAGGTGGAGATAGACATGAACTCCCCTTGAAATGAGGGGTATAGTTATTTGTATTTGTTCACGTGTCATGTCTTAAAGTGTTAATATTCAATGCTCTGTTGATTGATTCAATACACAGGACCACCATGGCAACTAGTTCCCAGGGCCATGGTCCCTGTTCTAATGGCTGGTTGAGAGTAGAGTTTACTGACTGAACTTGCTCTTTGCATTTCACGTAGGCTATGCAACACTCGTTTTTGCACTCACCTAAACACAGGAACCCAAGAGTTCCTATATTCTGAGAGTGAATATCCGGTGAAAATCTGCAAGCTGCATTGTGAAGTGTTGTGAGTTTGTGTTGTGAGAATCTGCTGTTCTTAAAACCGTCTGCCTTTTCAGAGAGAGAGAGAGAGAGAGAGAGAGAGAGAGATGACAGACAGACAGACAGACAGACAGACAGACAGACAGGGCAGTATAATTCACTGCTGAGGCAGTAACAGACACAGCTGGTAGTGACAGTGTGCATTAGTGGTCATCAGATGACGTTAAGTCTCCATGAATGATTGTGCTCATATCACATGCCAGCATAGTGCCGACACGGCGGAGCAGAGGTCGCACTCCTTATCTGGCCCCCCTTCCTCTCCGACTCCGGAGCTCCGCTAGATGACTGCCAAAAAGACGAGAGGGCGCCGGGTCCTGACACCGCACTACACAAACCCTGTGGATTTCAAGGTGATGAACTTGCAGGATGGTGAAATGTGGAGGCTTTGGGCTTCGTATTGACTGTGCGTTGTTGTTTCGTTGGTTTGTTTGTTTTTCGCTCTGATTTCTCATCTCTGTGCTTTCTGCCGTTCCTGTCATCGCTGCAAAAAAGCCTTTGTCTGCCTGCAATCAGCACGGATGCACCACGCAAACCAAACACGTATAGGCTATACGCACGCGCTCCAGCCTCATGGCCAGTGCCAGTGGTGTGACTCAGTAACCTGTGGGTCCTCGTCCTCGAGCCTCATGGCCAGTGCCAGTGGTGTGACTCAGTAACCTGTGGGTCCTCGTCCTCGAGCCTCATGGCCAGTGCCAGTGATGTGACTCAGTAACCTGTGTGTCCTCGGATGACAGTGAAGTGACAATTTAGGACTTTTAATATACCTATAAAAGAGAGAGGAAGAAAAGAAAATAAACTAGAAAAAGTGCCCTTCTGGGCACAGGTCTCCACCAGGAGGATAGGAGCGTGTGAGATGTTTGGCAAAATGTTTAGGCGTAATATAAACATGTATTTCTTGCAACAATTTTCTTCATTTTGTTGAGGAAATGCAGAGCCAGATCACTCATAGCATCTCTGAGGGTAGAATTCTGGATGAGCAGGACATGTGCAGCATTTTGTACAAAACGGGCCACTCCTGAAAAATTTGGAAGGCAATCTTAGCCAATCAGTGTAGAATCTGAGAAATCCAACAGGCTCGTCTTGATCACATGACTACAGAGATCATGTGTACCGATTTGCGTGAGATTTCGATGAAATCTGTGCGACTAACATATTTAAACAATGTGTTTTGCAGAAATCGGCCTCATGGTGGTGCTATAACCGGCAGATGTGGAGGGATGCAGGGAAAATGTTTTTCCATGGCCTCTAGGGAGTGCGCATACATAAGTTGTCGATGCAGTTATAGGTAAAAACAGGAATTGGCCTGTTATAGCGCCACCGTGAGGCTGATTTTGGAAAAAAATAGTGGCATGTCATCCTCGGCCTAGTGGAAATGTGCGTGTATAATTTCACGGAAATTGGACACTGTGTTTGTGATTTGTGGCATTTTGTTCGAAACGGACCAATCATGTGAGCTTTGGAAGCCAATCTTAGCCAATCAGGATGGAAGATGGGAAATTGTGCAGATCCGTGTTGATCACATGACTATGGAGATAGTGTATACCGAATTGTGTGATGTATGGATAAAATGTGCACGAGTTATCTACAGAAATGTGTTTTGCCTAAATCGGCCTCATGGTGGCGCTATAACAGGCTGTTGAGGAATATTTGGGGCAGAGGTTCGTCGTTGGCAGTGTGTGTGCACAGTTTGGCATTGATCGGGCCAACGGTGCCGGAGATTAGCTGATAACGGACGGACGGAAGGACGGACGGAAGGAAGGACACACACACGGACGGAGTGCAAAACATACTCTCTCCCCATGCCTTCGGCCTGGTGGAGACAATAAATCACACTCATGTGAAGTGAGGGGCACCTCACGTATTTAAACAAACTGTTGTACTCTGTGTTTGTTTAAAGTGCTCTAAACAAGACTTGGCTGCATAATCTATGTTTATTTTTAGTGCTTTACAAACATTATAAAGTCCATAGACTTGGCTGCCATATAATTTCCAAAAGCCAGACGTTGGAGAGGCTAAAATACCGTTGCTGCTTCAAAGGTAATCATCAAACTATATTATGAATAAATACTGGTCAAATTGTCAAATGATTATAAGAAAGAGGCAAACATTGTGGTGAATTTTCACTGTTTTCAATATAATTGTCGATACGCACGCACACGCGCACACACACACACACACACGCACACGCACACGCGCCACACACACACACACACACACACACACACACACACACACACACACACACACACACACACACACACACACACACTTCATAGCTAATTACAAAATTGCTTGGGGGGGAGGGGGGGTGGGGGGAGGGGGTGGTTCTCAACGAGCAATTATCCAGGTAGAGCTCCATGCAGGCCATATCAATAAGACAGCCAGGCACCACCACCACTATTCAACAACAGGAGGATAAAATAAAATAAAACGGCAATGATAAGCCTCTTGGCTTACGGCACATTTCTAATATGCTTTATTGTGCAGAGCTGCTTTGATATGAGCAGCTCCTCTCTCTCTCTCTCTCTCTATCTCTCTCTCTCTCTCTCTCTCTCTCTCTCTCTCTCTCTCTCTCTGTCTCTCTCTCTCTCTCTGTCTCTCTCTCTCTCTCTCTCTCTCTCTCTCTCTCTCTCTCTCTCTCTCTCTGGTGGAACCTTCCAGATCACTACAGTGCGTCTGCGTTTGATTTCCCCTCCTGATCACCAGAAACCAATTTCTGACCTCTCACACTGAACACGATAAAGACCTGCAGTATAATGGATTGTTGTCTCTTCCAGCAACCCCTTTTATCTTCTATCCTCTCCCTCCCCCCCTCCCCCCCTAGCTGTTGCTGCCTTTAATAGTAATAATAATACAATGTAGGCATTTAGCAGACGCTCTTAATCCAGAGCGACTTACATTAAGCAAGAACAAAAGCGTGCCATACATCACATATATAAAAAAGTAGTTATCATGAAACATGCGTAAACTAAGAACGTAACAGTGGAGTATCTATGTAAACTATACATACTATACTATATACTACATGTGTACTATAAAGTGCTATGACTACATAAAATGCAATTCTAGAGCTGTCTATGTAACAAGCTATAAGTCTGTTTAAAATACTATCTAAATGTGCTATCTAAGGGGCTAATAATATTATTATGAATATGATTATGATTAGAGAGAGAGAGAGATCATCGAAAATGTCATATCAATCCACCCTAATCAAAGCATGTACAGTATGTTGTGTTGCGTTTATTTGACGTGTTGTTTCTACTAGCCCTTACCCGTTGTGAGATATTGTCCCCCCCCCCCCTTGTGGATGCAGGGGGTACTGCGCCCTGGGTGCGTTTTCGCATTTTTAATTCACTAATAAATTAATTATTAATTCATCATTTGTTAAATTGGAAAAAAGGGCTTTGTTAAGACCTCCCATATTATTATGGTCAATGCCTGTGTGAGTGATTGGTGCAGGCAGTGAGGAGCTACGGCAGTGTTTCTGACAGACACACACACATTCAGACAGACATTGACTGAATTATAGTATGATATCATTTGCACTTTTGAATACATATGTTTTACTTTTAGATGAGTAATATTTGACCAGGAGTATTTTTGATTAATTGTCCACTTGGTCCACCACTGCTTGTTGATTGGCTAAGAGTGTGAGGCCGCCCATATAGACATATAAACATATAGACGCCCTTTTCGGCTCTGAGGCGCGTCGTGTCAACATTAAAGGCACAATTTTCCTGAGATTCCTTGCGTGAAGCTTATGAAGCTTCCGCGTGCGTAACATAAGTCCCGGAAAAGATGCGCTGTGATTGGCCAAGTATAGTCACTTGAGTGACAGCGAGAGACATGGAGGAGTCGCATGAGTGACGTCAGCGACGCAGTGTACCGCATCAGCAAATGCCTTCAGGACTTTATATTATAGAAAGCTGCGAGAGCTGTTGCTTTGTGTTCACTCTTTAATGTGTTCTGCTCCCCTGGCTCTGATGTTGTATTGTTTATACTAATGACTTTGTTGTTTGTGTTTGTTTTGTCTTGGTTTGTATTGTATAGGCTATTGTATGTCATGACAAAAAAAAAGCGTTCAGCACTTGACTTTGTGCTTTCATTGGAGACACGTCGCTCCAATGAAATGCAGCGGCCAATGAGGCATCTATTTTTTTAATATCTATGCCAAAGCCCCTACATGCTGGTCCAGCAGGCTTGGAGTGTGAGACAGGGCCTTGGAGTGTGAGACAGGGCCTTGGAGTGTGAGACAGGGCCAAAGCCCCTACATGCTGCCTGGTCTTGGAGTGTGAGACAGGGCCAAAGCCCCTACATGCTGCCTGGTCTTGGAGTGTGAGACAGGGCCTTGGAGTGTGAGACAGGGCCTTGGAGTGTGAGACAGGCCTTGGAGTGTGAGACAGGGCCTTGGAGTGTGAGACAGGGCCAAAGCCCCTACATGCTGCCTGGTCTTGGAGTGTGAGACAGGGCCTTGTAGTGTGAGACAGGGCCTTGGAGTGTGAGACAGGGCCAAAGCCCCTAGCCTACATGCTCTCTCCCAAAGCCCCCAGAACCACTGCGCTAGAACAGTGAAGCTGCCGTCGGCTGGTGGTCAAATCTGGGATTTGCAGGGTTTCCGTATTTAAAAAGCTACTGTGTGCTTCTATACCGTGTGAAACCCTATATACGGTATCACCAAATCACCTCAAATCAAGGAAAAAATGGAAGTAGAGTGTTCTTCTGGGTGCTTCATGCACCGCTGAGCAACATTCTAGATAATACGGTATTATAACTCTATGCCATTAATATTCCTATTATGTTGAGTGGAGCCTTTAGTTTTAGGCTGCCATGCATATAATGTTTGTGCGTGCAGTGTGAACATGCGGGCCGTGCGCATGTGTGTGTGTGCGGGCGTGCGTGCGTGCGTGCGTGCGTGCGTGCGTGCGTGCGTGCGTGCGTGCGTGCGTGCGTGCGTGCGTGCGTGCGCTGGTGTTGTGCCACAGATTGTGACGAGAAGCAGGAGGGAGGGGATGAGTCAGTATAGGATGGATGGAAGGATGGATGGATGCCCAGCATGAGAGCAAACAGGATGGCCACCCCATGAAGCTTTAACCAGACCACAGCTGAGCACAGAAACACAGACGTCACAAGTCTGTCCTGCGTGCGTGCCACTCCGATAATATGGTCCATAACACCTCCCTCCCTCGCTCAGGCCCATGCAGGGAAAGCCATTTCATACGGAATTAAGGGATACTGTATATGGCCGAGTGGTCATTGTTTATAGATAAATCACCGACCAGGCATAGCGGGTACTTAATATATAAATTAATACATTGACCCAAAACACAACAAAAGGAGATATTTCCTTGCTTGCGGTATAATGAAAGTATTCCGTAAGTGTAGCGCTGGCCCGTGTCTGCCCAGCTGCAGCGCTGTCGGAAAACAAGGAAGTGAGTTGATCAAATGGAATCCATTTGCGGGTATTTGCTTCGTCTATTTCTCGCTCAAATGTTTCAAAAACATTTTCGAGAGCAATGTTTTAGCTGTAAATGACATTGTGTGTGTGTGTTTACCATGGCTGTCATGTTGGAAACAGCAGTAGATAGATAGATAGATAGATAGATAGAGTTTTTATTAAAGTGTCCTACATCATAAGATGCCCAGCCCGCACGGGCTTACAAGACACTCACAAAATTGTACATATATAATGATACATATACACAAATAGACAGTTACTCATGGATACATCGTTCTCCAACGTAACTGCCATGCCTTCTCTTTGAATTTTCCAACAAAAAAAAACGTCATTACTGAACAACCAATTTAACATAAAACACTCTTTTTTTAATCATGATATAGTGACAATAGAAAACAAAATTAAACTCATCCTCTACAAC